>NW_004955412.1:34331973-34342577 GCF_000276665.1 Chinchilla lanigera | reverse complement strand
CCTCTCCTCTCCTCTCCTCTCCTCTCCTCTCTTCTCCTCTCCTCTCCCCTCCCCTCCTCTCCTCTCCTCTCCTTTCTTCTTTTTTCCTCTTCTTTCCTCTCCTCCCCTCTTTTCTTTTTCAGCACTTAGGGTCAAACTCAAGGTCTTTGCACTGAGGTATATTCCTAGCTATTTTTACCTTTTTAAAATTTTGAGACAGGGTCTCACTGAATGACTAGGTTGTCTAGGCTGAACTTAAACTTGTAATCCTCTTACCTCAGTCTCCCAAAGGGATTATAGGTCTGTGCCACCACCCCCAAATGATTATCTTATTATTTTTAAGTTTATATGCATTACACATACATTTAGTATCTCTACAATGCTGAGACTTTCCAGTAAGACCACATTCAGCCGCTAAGTATTTAGGACCTGCTGCCAGTACCCTGATTTGACTCTGACTACTCTGACAAGTGATCCTTAACCCGGCAAAGTTGACACATCAGGATGAATGGGCACACATATGTCTCTACTCAGGGTGGTTGGGTGGGTCCTGAAGGGACGGCTTTGGGGGCTCTCTATATTGTTCCTGCTCCCTCCCTCTGGCATTGCCTACCCCAGCACCTTGAACTGAGCAGCTTTGCCCCTCTGAGTCCTTCCACCTGATATTTCTGTTCTCACTGCAAATGTGAGCCAGCTAAGTCCCCTCCTTTAAGCTGTGTGCTGGCCATCATGTCCAGCAACAGAAAAGCTATTGCGTATATCAGAATATCACAATGCACCTCATAAATGTGTAAAATGTATGTGTCAATTTTAAAATAAACTTAAATCCATACGCAAGTGTATATGTATATAAATAATAAAATGTGTATAAATATTAAAAAATGGAAAACCAACAACAAAGATCTGCTTTCAGGACCTACCTGGCTCTGAGGTAGGGAAGGATACTCAAGTTCCTGCTTGCATAAAACCAGATGGACTCAGGATGAACAGGAATGAAAGAAACAAGGAACCCTTTCAGGTGGTAAAAACACTGAGAAAAACAACAGTTGGTAAAATAGAGCCCCGCTGAGAGGCAGCCTGTTTGGGGTTGTGCACTCAGGGAATCCTCTCAGCAGTTTAGATGACCTCATCTTAAGGGGTCAGTGAAAGACAGGTCAGAGAGGAGAGCATTCCAGACCAAAGGCACAGCCAGTTCCACAGTCTTATATTGAGAGCTTCCTTGTCACTTTCAAGAATTTGCAAAAAGACTGCTATGTTGTCAGATGAACCCTGCCCTAGCCCTGTGGACAGGACGTAGACAAGGATTAGATCATGCAAGGTCTTAGAGTCATGCTAGAATGTTTGGATATCACTCTGAATACAACATGTAGCATTCCGAATGGTTTGAGCAAGGGGGACCAATCCGATTTACAATTTACCAGCTCATTTCAGTTTTGAATAAGAATAGATTATACGTGTGTTGAGAAAAACAGGAGGGGAAGTGAGAGACGATTTAGGAAATTGCTGACATGATGGGGATGAAAGATGTTGGAACTCTGGCATGAACAGTGGAGTTGAGAGATGCTAACAGAGTTGGAAGTAGAGCCAGTTTTCCTGATGCACTTATGAGAGAGAGAGAGAGACAGGGAGGGAGAGGGAGAGGGAGAGGGAGAGGGAGAGGGTGAGAATATGGTAGAGTGGCTCTGAAGCATGCTGCTTAAGAAGCTCCTGAATAGATAGGGGAGCAGAATGTGTGAGTTCATCCATGGCCTCAGTGGACTGCAGCACACTACCCAGGCAGAGGAGGCCAGAGGGAGTGGGACACGAGCCCCAAGCTCTGTGGAGCTCTGCTGGTGACAGGTATTGGAGTTACCCATGTGTTCTTGTCTATTACGGCCACTGTTTGCAGAAGATGCTGGGGAGGGACTGACAGATGAGCTCCGAGGTGAGCTCAGAGTGGCGGAGGAAGGGAGGCTCCGTGAAGAAGGCTGTGCAGGAGCCACAGCGGAGATGGCAGGAGAAACTGAGAGTGCATATCTGAGGAAGACACACACCAGGGTGTGAAGAGGGTGTGCCTACGGTGTGGCATGGTGGTGACAGGCAAGTATGGCGGGGCAGGGGACAGACCTTTCGGACCTTGGAACTGGATCTGTGGAGGTCAGGGCTGACCTTAACCAGGGGGATTACAGTGAAATGAGAACAGAGAGGGACTGAAGTCCAGAATAGAATGAGGTGTGAAAGAATGGAGCTTTAGGGAATTTTCCTCCTTTGTAGTTCTGTACAATCACCATATGCACTATAATAAATATGGAACCATTGATCCTATAGGAAAAGCAGGCTTTGTTCCTACAAGCACCTGGTTATTTGGTTATATTGCTGTTTACAGACACTTTATTCAATGAATTTTTGATTCATAACATTGAACTTATACCCAGCAACACCGTAACTTCTGCCTGAGCAAAACTACTTTATCACACAGAAAGGAAGGCTTCACTGAGCCTTCCTTTCCTTAAGGCACACTGCAGCCTCCTTGCACACAAGAACTCAAGGCAGTACCTCGATACTGTGCTTAGGGCCAGCTGAGCAGAGAAATCACCAACACGCACAGGAGAATCAACCCTGACCCTGAGAAGTGAAGTCAAAGGCTGCGTGAATCCTTGCTTTGACTACAGCTGAAACGTGCATTCCAGGTGCTTCTGAGATTTTGCTGCTCTATGCAAGTCCGTGGGTAAGCTCTATGAGTACTGATTGTGGGCTGGGCTTTGTTTCCAGCAAGTAGGTGGATTTGCATGTATGAACCCACTAATAATGAAAATCAAATGTACCAAGTATAGCAACTCTCTGGAGACATTCTGTTGCACATTTCAGTATGGTAATGGAGGCATTGTTTAGCTTTTACTACTATGGCTCATATTACTATGTGCTTTTATGATGGCAGGCTTGATCCTGTACAGACAGAAGCTTATGTGCAGAAAGGAGAAGCCCTGATCTACAGGTGTCTGCAGTCGGGTAGAGGAGGTAGTGTTCACACAGACCTTCAGCACCTGTGATAGCAGCCTCAGAGGGGGCAGCAAGAGAGACTTAAGGCTTTATCTTGAAAAAATGTTTTCCTGCAATTTTTTAGTCTTATTGACACAGGTATTATTCATTTCTCACTAAATTAATTCCTAGGCATGTTATAGTTTTTGATGCCTTAAATAGGTTTTCCTTATTACTGCACTTTATAACGGCTTATTGATGGGCCTAAAGGAAAGCTATTGTTTTTGGTATAGTTCTTTTATGTATAGTCACTTTATTGAACTCTTAGCAGGTTTTAATAATTTTTAGATGAGGTTGTTTTATTTTTAGGACAATTATATTGGTTTTAGATAATAATAGATATGTCTATTTCTCTTCTTTCAGTATTTATATAAATCTCCACAAAAGCACTGGATACCCTTTTCTTATCCAGTGTTTATGGATATCTGTGTTTCAGGTTTAATGAAGTTTTGTTAGTTTTTGCTATTAAACTTTATAAACCCTGAGAAGTTTCCTTTTTTCTACTTTGCCTAAAATCAATCTTCATTCCTTTATTGTTCCCTTCCTACTTCCCTCCATCTATTCTTTGCTTTTTCCTGTTTTCTTCTCTCCCTTCCTTCCTTCTTCCTTTTCTTCTACCTCTGTCTCTCTCTCTCTGCCATCTGGATAGTTATTAATTTAACAAATGCTTCTTTAGCATCTAACAATATTATTACATGATTTTTCTCCTTATGTTTTAACATAATGACATCATTGATAGGTCTTCTCTAGTGGAAACTACTGCTGAACGTGAACTGTACTTATTTATGGTACAATTTAAATACGTTGTTGGATTTTATTTGTTATTCATATCATATTACTTAGTGAAAGTGGTCAAAATTTGTTTTCCCTAGGCAGTCTGCAGCATGGTGATTATAGCCTTATTAAATGAATTTAAGAAGTTTCTCGCTGCTTCCCTTTGTTTTCTGACCTCCTCTGTGGGCCCCATTCCCCGGCTGCCTTCTTTGGCCGTGCATCCACAGCCTGGGACGGGGGTGGCTGAGTCTCCCCGCAGCTCCTTTCTCTCCCAGTTCTCTGGGTTGTGGACTCATATTTTCAGCTAATGGTTAGACCTTCCTCCCCTCTTTTTTTTCAATTTAGAATTTGAGTGTGGAAAAATGGGAGTGTTTCATTTGTTGGACCTTCTCATCACTGGACCATGCCATTTAATGCCCTTTTGTGTTATTTACATAATTATCACTTTATAATCTCATTGCCATTGCCATCCCCCTGTAAAGAACCATTATTTTATGTGCATGCAATGTCTGTCATTTTGGACCCTTGTAAATATCTGTATATCCCTCTGTCTGCCTGAATGTCTATCTCTATCCTTTTATGTATCTATTCACACATGTACAGTACATGTACATTGGTGCATCTATGTATGTATCTACCTTCTGTCTTTATTTATTTATTTATTTATTTAGAGAAAGGGTCTCACTATATAGTTTTAGGCGGTCCTGAACTCACTGTGTAGTCCAGGCTGGCCTCGAACTTGCAGGGATGTTCCTGCCTCAGCCTCCCAAGCTCTGGGATTACAGGCGTGACCACCATGCCCAGCTCTATGTCTATGGCTATCAACTCCTGTACATAGTTCTACCTGCAGTACCTTGCAGTGCTCTTCTCTTCACTTTCCTCAACACTTGGCTTTATACAACGTTCCACATTTTTCCAGTTTACTAGGTATAAATTGATATCTCATTTTTTACTTCATTTTTCCTGTTTAACTCATTTATTTCTTTGTATATTTTAAGACTTTTGTATTTCTTTTCTTTAAATTCCTTAAATTCTTCTTGCATACATTCTATTGGAGTTATCCTCTTCCTTACATGATTTCTTTGTGTTATTCTGAGTACTAGTCTTCTCAGTCTTTAGATATTTTGAATATCTTTTCCTAATTGCTCATTGATACTACCCATCATGTCCTCTGTGGCAGCAAATGTTTAAGCTTTATGGGCTCAAAGTCATAATTTTTATGAAATATTTTGGACTTTTGTGTCAGCAATCATTCTACTCCCAGGTCACAATGATATGTACTGAGCACTTGCTTTACCCTTTCCCATTCAGTCTTTTACCTCTCCTGCAGATCTTGGAAGGCAGAGTTGCATAGATAATGAGTGTTTTCTTCTGCACACACAAAGCCACTGTTGGACATATCATTTTCCTACACCATTAGCTTGAGCTGTCCTCTTTGTGGGGTGTTGAGGTGCTGGTGCTTGATCTCATTGTTCACACAGCAGGCTCAGGGTGCCCCAAGGCCAGTGAAATGGGTGAATGGGAGGCCCCCAGGCTCCTGCCACCTGCCCTGGCCCCTTCCATAGTTGTCCACCCCTCCTGGCCACTGCTCTCTCCTAGTCCTAGCAGGGGCCCCTTAAGCTGAAGGCAGTGTCCACTCTCCAGGGAGCACACATGATGTAAACCTGTAAACCCCTCACTTTCCTCTGTACCCGTGTTTTCCCCATGACTGATCTTAGGAAAGGGAGTTGGGAACCTAAGTGAGACTGCCACTCTGACATGGACACCGCACAGGCCCCTCCATCTCATACATGTGCCACCTGGCCTGCGGAGACCCGAGTTCCAACTCCCTCTGCTTGCAGACGTCTACCCCTGCCGCTGCCCACACCGCTGACACCATAGCCCCTACCAGTGCCTGCGACTGCCCTGCCCTCACCACCATCAGTTATGAAGAGCTGGCAGCTTGGCTTCAGCTTCCTGCAGTTTTCAGAGGTGCTGTGCTTATCCTGCCGTCACCTTGCCACACTGCCTAGCTTGTGCACTCTGGTGATAGAGGTACCTGTGTTGCGCTGTCATCTGTAGCGTATACACACAACTGAAGACTGTGTCTGCCCATGTGCACTTCCTCCCTTAAGGTCTCCTCCAGAGGATGCTCATGTCACCTGGCTTCTCCCTCAGCCCCTCCTCATCCTGTCCTGCAGACAGCTGGTTCCCTTGCCATCTGAGCACAGGCTCTCCACCTCCTGTCCTTGCATTCTGTGTGCTCCATTCTGCTAGAGAGCTCATCTTTGACCTTTGTTTTATTTTGTTTGAAGGTTATCAACACTGTCCCACACATATTTCATTTCCCTTTCTTCCCTGTGTCCCGTGTCTGAACATGTTAACTGTTTCTGAAAGCTTAACTCAGCCTCACCTCTGATGCAGCACTCACTGGATTCATAGGCCAGCAGCCTAGTGGGGTGGAACTTGTAACTAAACAGCGGACTCTGGCTTTCCTTTACGGATATCCATAATAACCAGTGGGTGGCCAGGGTGCTTTCTCTTTTCATTTTCTAAAATTGTGGCCTCTGCTACATTCCTTTTGTTTGGTTAGTTTTGGTTTTAATTCTAGGAAGAGCACAAAAGCAGACTTGAAATAGTGAAACAGACACTTGGGGGTCTACTCTGTGCACTGTTCCCAGAGTGCTGTGTGGCCCTTGTCTGTCATTCTCCTTCTCTGGGCTTCACCCCGCTGTAGTTCCAACGTTATATTTGAACCAAACACTTTGGAGAAGCGGCAGCCTTGTGTACTTTGGCAAGTAGAAGCTGTTCACTGAGTATTCCTTGACTGAATTAGCTTCATGACATAATCCCAGCTCAGATTTGTGCAACTCCACATTCATATAGGGTCACTCAATAGAGTCATTCAGCATTGCTGCGCTCTTCACGTGCATAACCACCTCCTGGTTGCTATCTATGAGACAGCCTAGCCGGAGCTTCTTATGTGCTGGGTTTCCCTCAGTGTGAGCATAAGTCATTGCATTCTTGGTGCTGGGACACATGACTGTGGGAAATAACCTCAGTGAGATGTGACTTTTTGCTCATACCCCAGACTAAGCAGGTAATTTAGGTTCAAATTACTCAGTTGTCTCATTTGTCTTGTAGCAGCTACAGGCAAGGTTCTGTGACAGATTCCAGTGAGCTTTAAAAGACAAATGTAGCATGATCCACTCAATTTAGGAAAGTCAGACATGGAGGATGCTGGAATAGATGCATAATCATGCATGAAAGGAAGTTAGTACAAAAAACTCAGAGGAAGGAGACACAGACTTTGAAGAAAAGTGGCTGGCCAAGGTTACCAGGGGATAAAAGGTTTAATTTAGAACTTTAGAGAACAGTTGGGATTTTATAGTCTGGCAAAGAGACGAAGAGATGTTCCTGCTGGATAATTCCAAGTGTGAGTGAGGAGGAACGGGGGAGCATGGTGTTTCCTAAGTCACATCAGGGGCAGGCTGGGGACCCAAGCATGAAGCAGCAAGCCACTTACCAAACCTCAGTCAGGTAGGGGTGGGCCTGGAAGGACACCACTTGCTGTGCTCAGTGAAGCAGAAAGCAGCCAGGTGCAGAAGGCAGGGCAGCAGTTCTGCAGGCTGCTTTTGGGGGGTGCTTGGGGTGTGCAAGGTCTCGTGCTACCATGCCGGGAATGAGGACAAGGCAGCTGTGTACCTGGTCCCCAGTTTCAGTTGCAAAATAAAGAGTGAAAATGGTACCTACCTCAGAGATTAGTTTCACAGAGCTAACACACTGCGAAATATGAACAGTGCTGGGATCAGAGTAATTGCTAAACAAGCTTCAGCTAGCTGCAAATGTGAGGCTTGTGAGCGAGAGATCCAATGTGAAGGCACAGTGTGGGTGGGATGTACCTGGATACCCCTTCTTTGACGCTTTCCACTTTCTCTTGATCTTGTTGCGGCAGGCTGCTGGGGGTCTCCTTGGGTGAGCAGAAGATGGAAGCAGGGAGGCAGGACTCAGAGTCTGAGGCTCACTGCGGGCCAGGTCAGGCCACAGTGCTGCGGGTGAGAGGGCTGGGGTGGCTCTCAGTGGGGTAAGTAGGGTTGGAGTTTAAAGAACATAAATCAGCCAGGGGTGACATCCCTCTGATGAGCATGTGTTAGACCCTGTTCAACTGCTTCTTTAACCTGCTTGGTCGTGATTCTGGTTAATGCTGTAGGTTAGATTAAGTGATTTGCCCAAGATAATGATGCTACAAAGAAGTGGCCTAGGGTCAGTCAGGGTGATGTGACCACCCCAGCGCTAGTGTCACAGCCCCAGGGAAGGAGAACATGAGGAGAATGCTCCTTATGTTTGGTGTAGGGTGTTTGCTATTGTGGATGGAGCCAGCATTGCTTAGAGTAACCCTGAAGGTGGACACCAGGACAAGAGTCACCTGGGGAAGGCTTGTTGGAAATGCAAGCACGTGCTGCCCTCCCCATGTGGTTCAGAGGAGGGCCATTCACAGACCAGCTGAGAAAGATGGATTGATGAGTGCTTCCAATGGGCCTAATATAGTGCTAAACTCTAAGGAAGTTGTAGCTGTTACTATTGTGAAGTTGTTACTCTTCCTAAACTCTAAGGAAGTGATTACAGTTATTTTCTGTTTTGCAGATTCTTTTAAAAAGTCGTCAAACAACCTGAGCTGCAACTTAGATTAAGTGATTTGCCCAAGATAGCAGTGCTACAAAGGAATGGCCTGGGGTCAGTCAGGATGGTGTGACCTCCCTAGCACTAGTCTCTCTGGTGTCACAGCCTCCGGGTACGTTCATTAGACAGCAGAGGACAGAGTGAGAAAATGAAAAACGGTTCCAACATCTGCTCTAAGGAATCCAAGCTCTACTACTGAAGGCCAGGCAGAAGCAAATGTTAAATGAGGAAACGTGTAATTGAAATGTCAAAACAGTGTATCAAATGGAAACATGGGGCAGAAATTATTTTTTTAATTTGTCTAGAGTTTAGGTTAGTTTCTTTGGCCTTTTGAAGGAAGTAGATACTGTACTCCAATTATAGGTCTGTCACTTGTCCTGTATGACTTGCAGAAGGAAGGTGGCATGGAGGAAATCTGTCCCTTTTACAGTGCTCATGGATTCCCTGAGGTATGACAGGTGGCACACTGGGGCTGGACACAGAGCTGTCTCTGGGCTGCTCCTTTTCTACCAGGCACTGCAAACCAAGGGGACACAGCTGTACTCTGTTCTCCTGAAGTCAGGCCTGGAGACGCCGGCGCATCAGGTCACTGAGGTCTCTCGCTCAGTTCCACTTCTTCCTCCCCAGAATGGACCTTGCTCAGCCCCTGGGGGAAGACTTGGGGGAGGAGAGCCAGCCTAAAATTGTGCACAGGGGACAGGCAGCGGCCAGCCACACTGGGGCCTCTCAGCCCTCGCTGTTCCCACGCCACCCAGCCCATGAGGCTGTCATTGTGGATTCTGCCCCACTACCCCGATTCACCCCAGCTGGAGCACATTTGCCCCTTTTCCAATAAAGGCAAACCAAAATGAAATCTATAATTATCATTACTAATTCCACTTAATTAGTCACAAGCCAGCAGCCAAATTGGCTTTCTCATAATTATCTGATAAGCAGTAAGCACATCTCATAGATTATAATTAACACTACTTAATTAAAATCTAATATACATACACCCTTTCCTCAAAATATATCTAATTGGGTTCATAACAGCAGCAGAGAAAAATTTCTCTTTGGTCGCCCCTCCCTGAGGATTCCAGCTTCCTACTTTCTTTCCTTGCCAGGCCCCTGGAGAGCCAAGGGTGAGCGGTGGATACTTTTGCTGATTTAGTCCTTCAAAAAGTTGTGCATTTTGTCCCCAGGAGATTGAAAGAAGTTTGTAGTCTTTCCTTTCTCACAGGGTCCTCTCCAAGCCAAGAACTTCCTGGCCTGCATCTCCATGCAGCTGGTTCATGCTTCTCAGCAGGTAAATTCTAGAGCCTAATTTAGCTTTCTTTGTAATTCTTTCAGTATGGACAGGGTTGAGAGATTTTATCTACATATTTCTCAAAAGAAGACATGCACATGGCCAACAAGTGTATGAAACGGATGTTCACGACTGTAGTCATCAAGAAAATGCCAATAACACCATCAGAAGGTACCACCTCATGCCTGTGGGGATGGCTGTTATTAAAAAGACCAAAATAACAATTGCTGGTAAGGGAACAGAGAAAAGGAAACTCTTTCACTGACTCTTCCACTGCTGATTGGCATGTACGTTAGTGCAGCCATCATGGAAGACAGTATGGACTTTCCTCACAAAACCAGACACAGAGCTACCCCAGCATCCAGGCTTTTGATACTATCTGGGTGTATAGCCAAGGGAGAACACATCAGCACACTCAGAGAGCACTTCTTTGCTTACTGCAGCATCATTTGCAATAGCCAGAATACAGAATCAACCTGTGTGCCCACTGTCAGGTGAATGACTAGGTCAATTGTGATATGGGATGAAACATTATTCAACCCTAAAGAAGAGAGAAAACCAGTTATTTGTGGCAACGCCTTGAGCCTGGAGGATTTTAAGTGAAATAAGTCAGGCACAAGAAGATAAATGCTATTTGTTCTCACTAATGTGCTAAAGTTAAGTGCATTCATCTCATAGATAGAGAGCAGAATAGTAGTTACCAGTGGTTGGGAAGGATAGGAGGAGGTGAGATGCAGAGGAGAAGGTTAACAGGTACAGGGGTGCTGAATAGGATAGGAGGAATCACATTAATAATGTTCTGTGGGGGGCTGGGGATTTAGCTCAGCAGCAAAAGCGCCTGCCTGGCAAGCGCAAGGTCGTGAGTTCGGTTCCCGGTACCGGAGAAAAA
>NW_004955412.1:34220662-34331873 GCF_000276665.1 Chinchilla lanigera | reverse complement strand
CCTGCCTGGCAAGCGCAAGGTCGTGAGTTTGATTCCTGGTACCGGAAAAAAAGCAAAAAAAAAAAAAAAAAAAAAAAAGAATAATGTTCTGTGGCATCCTTGGATAACCAGGGCTGACAGTGAGCCAGTGGGAAGGATTTTGAAACTTCTCAGCACAAGAAACAAGTGCTTGAGGTGACAGATCTGTGAATCACCCAAATCTGTTCATTATACATTAATTACGTACAAGTATTGAACTATTACACTGTACTCAACAAAATTTTTATTCTCACATATATGTATCCTGTCCACTTCTACTCTAAAAGCAAAAAAAAAAAAAGAAAGGAAGAAAGTATAAAAAAGTCCCCATCAAACATCCGCTAATAATCCTAAGAAAGACTTTGGAAAATGAATGAGATTCAAAGCTGTTTTGAAGTTCTGAGTGACTGTGATGTCACCCAGAGGCGTCTGAAGCTTTTTGGGCAGGGGTGTTGCTGGCTGGGGTCAGAAGTCAAAGTGCTCCCCACATCGAAAGTGTGAAGGTTCTCTTCATGCAATTGTCTTTGCTAGCACCGTTTCTCAGAAGCAAGTTCAGAGAATAGGTTAGAGAACTAAAGCCCATTAATACCTTTCTTTCTTGAAGAGCTAGTGGTGTGTCTGACAGAGGTAGGTAGTACTTCTTGTGCTGAAGGCAGCAGAAGCTTAAAAGAAGAAAAGTAGGGGAAGAACAACTAAAACAGACAGGAACAGAGGTTGGCCCAAGGTAAGCATCCCCATCCTGCAGGGCAGCCTTGCTGTGTGGTAGTCGATCTCCACTTGCAAACCACTGGGAAAGTTGGGTGGGTTGAGAGCCCTCTGCCCCTGTGGCTTGTCCCCTTAACACCTAGAATCCTGCTTTAGGATGGAGGGAAATCAATAAATGGCTTCTGTATTGACACTGTAATTTATGAATTGCCAATTGTTTTCAGGCAGGTAACCGGTAGGTGGTTTTATACTCTTTTTTCAGAAAATAATGCGTAGGGCAGTCAGCTGAGTGCCCGACGGCCAGAGCTGACCATCCTCCTTGGCCCTTTCATTGTCCACACCCTGGCTTGTCCTTCTTCCCGGCTCCCTGCTATTAACAGTTACCAGGACAGAGTCTGCATTTCTCGCCAGATGGTTTCATGAATGTAGGAACTAGAATAAGTTAATTTGTTGCTGTATTCCTTGGCACATCCACAGGATCTAAGATGTATTCATGCCAGTGTATTCCTGTTGGAGGAATGAAAGAATAAATGATTGTCCTGTGGCTTCTTTGCTTCTGAAAAAAATGAAAAAAACATAAAGTTGCCACCAGTTATTGCTACCCAAGGAAAATATGTGAAATAGGAACTGTGAGATTGAGTACATTTTCACGGCTTCTAAATTTCTCCACTGAAGTCCTCAAAGACCAGAAAAAATTAACTACCCAATAACAATCATACCAGGAAAAGTCAGTTTATAATTTGTCTTGATGTTCCTTTCTCTGTAGCCTAATCAGGCCATTTGATGAGGGGGCCTCTACAGCAGTTTACAGACTCGGGAAAGAATTGGATGTTAGGCTGTGTCACCAAGGGAGAAGATAAGAATCCCTTGGAAGATGGTCCTGTATGCTGAGAATTACCTTATTAGGTAATTATGAGGCTTAACACTCTTTTCTTCCGCCTTTGAGCTTTGGATCTTATTTTGTTTGGTAGGTCTCTTGGGTGGTAACAGCTGTGTGAATACAGGGAGACTCCCAGCTCAGCCATGGTTTTGCTTGTGGTCCTCGCAAGCTTTAGAAGCCTTTTTGTGTTTTGTCCTTCTTCCACTCCTAGAGAGCTCTTGCTCCTCACTTGCCATCCCCAGAAGGATGTGATTGCCATCTTGCCCTTTGTTCCTCTCCACCCCTCAAGGACCTTTTTATTTCAGAATCATGGCCAGAGACATTTCCATCCTGTAGGAATGATCTTTGGGACATTCAGTTTACCCTATTTCCTTGACTGCAGCTGCCTTGGCCACCTAATCCACCATCTATACTGGGTTCTCTATAATAACCTGGGCTTGAGCAAATTATATTATTAAAGGTTAAGACTGGATTTCATCAGTCATCTTGCTTGCTGATGCCTCTCTTATTTCCTGAACCTAGGAAAAGAGAGTGAGAGCTGATAAGTTTAGGGAGGAGTGAAACCTCTTCTGAAATCCCATCTCTGGGAAGATGGGATCAATGGATGGCCAAAAAACAAAACAAAGCAAAACCCCAATGGGACTGCAGTGGGCTGCAGTGGACCCTTTTTGTTCAGTGTTTCTTGTTCAGAATGCCCATGAGCAAACGCCTCGCTGTCCTGGGTGTGTCCTCTACCTCTGCCATTTAATGCAAAAATGAAATGGATGAAAAAACTAGAAAAATTCTAAGATGGAAGGTGGTTGGAGGAGGAAAAAGGTGACAAGAGAATGAGTGAAATAAGCCATGTGCAATCCAAGAAGCAGCTGTTTGTGGCACATACAGTTGCATCCAGCTTGGCTTGAAATGTTTGTATCCGCTTGGATGGGGTGCTATGTCGTGAAAACAACAACAAATCCACAGCAAAACCTTCAAATAAAACACTTCTGAAAATTCAAGTTGTGTAATGATGACATCATTTCAAAAAACTGGAATACTGCAATATTCCTGAAGCAGCACAACAGGAGGGTGCCCACAGCCAGCCCACAGCTTGTTCCAGGGCTGAGAAGTGAAAGTAACAGGCCCCAGAAAGCCTAAGAGACACTCTGGGCAGCTGGGGTGGCTTCCCGTGCTGCCCAGTAGTCTTGTTGCCTTGACAAGAGCAGATTCCTTCCCACTGCCCCGCTTGGGCACCTTGCCCAACTCTTTCTCTTAGCCATCATCTTTGGAGGAAGCAGGGTTCCCTGTGCACACTCCAAGGCCGGGGCTCGGGGGGAAGCCGAGACCCCCTCTGATCCTTTTCTGTGTTCTCACGCACCTGACTCCTTGCCATCTATCCTTTTGTGCAGAGAATAACTCTGAAAGAAAGGGATTCAAGCCAAGTCTCTGAGGGCAACCAGAGTGCACTGGGTCCTGGGGTGCATACAACCTACTGACTTTTTCATTTGATGTCCTGAAAGGAACTCATAGTTGTGTGGACCTGTGATAACTCATGAAGCAGAGCTTGCCTGAACAGATGGAAAACAAATCTTCCAACTCAGACATTCTCAAAAGTGGTGAAATTGACCTGATGACCATTTCTCCTCACTGCCCATTGCTGCTGTCTCTGTCATCTCTATCTTCTCAGTCTCTGAGTACGGAGAGCCCTTCCTGGTCCTTGTCCTGGTGTGGAAAGATTATATTTGTAATTCCAAGAAAAAGTTATTGGAATTTCAATTAATTAATTACAATCTACCACTTCCAGTGCAACCCATGGCATACATAATGACACAATTATATATCCAAGATGGTGAGGAGAAGAGGGGGTCCTAAGTCCAGCTAGGATGATGGCTAACTGGAACAAAGGCCATGACCCAGGGCTGAACCCAGGTTTCATTAATTCATCAAGAGGGGAGCTGCTTGGGGATGAATGACTGTAGCTGTGGTAGAAAGTATGTGAGTGCCATGAGCTGGGCTAGGTAGGACACCTGAAATCTCCTCTGCAATACGCAGAGAAAAAGATATGCAGAAAGAATAATCTGCATAACACAATTCAAGGTAGAATCTAATGTTTGGGGGTCAGTATTTCAGCTCTGATGTGTAACTTTTTATGCCCTGGGAAGTCATAGCCTCTTATCTGGAGCCTTGATCCCAGCTGACAGCATAGAGCACGGCCCTCTCTCCCGCCTGGCTCAAGCAAGGTTTTGGGGAGCTACAGGGTGGAGCAACACTGACCTGTTGCCTTGCTTCAAAGACTACACATCAGTACCTTGGCTGGACCAATTTGCATTGCTTACACATCAGTACCTTGGCTGGACCAATTTGCATTGCCAATTGAAGGGATAAAGAAAAGTCCTAGCCAGCGCAATACGTGGAAGTAGGATCAGGTTCAGCCAAAATGGAGACAATTGCTCTTCTTTCAAGAAGAGTTGTCCAGGTGGTCATCCACATCTGAGTTCCTCTGAATCTTCTTGTCCACTCTCTCCGTAGCCCCTGCTTCTTCCTAGTCCCATTCCTCCTGGTCCCTTGCCTTGTGCAAGTCATGGCCGTGACCAGTGCGGCCATCATTGTTTAGCAGGGGCTTGCCTGGAATGAGATTTTGATCGATCTCTGTGCCGCTGGTCATCCACTGAAGAACACTTCACTCTGGGAAAAAGTGTGTACTACAGTGCCTCGCGTTTGACATCTGGACACTGCCTCCCTCCTTGGCTTCATCTATCCTCAGTCTCCCCACCCATTCTCATTCACCCTACAAACACTTGGTTAACTAACTCCTTGTATCCCTAATATGGTACATATACTTTTCTCTCTTCTTCAATTGTCATCCCATTATTCCACCTCTGCCCTTCTCTTCTTTCTGGGAATAATTATTGCTTTGTCCTTTGCTTTGAACCTCAGTCCAGGTGAGGTGCCTTTTCTGGGATTCTACAGCATTCCTGTGCTTCCATCTTCCTCTAAGCTTACTACAGAGTAGTACACTACCTCATCTTACTTTCCTTTACATTAGGCTGTGATTTCCTGGAGAATAGGTATGTCTGCCCAGAACATTGTTGGTAAGCAGGTGGTGATTAGTAATAACTGTGAATTCACAAATGAATGGTATTGGAGACAGTGACTTCAGAAGTAGATGGGTCTGATGGAAGGTGGGAAATGATTGACAACCTTCAATGTTACAGTCTGTGTTGAAACTGTTCACTTTGCTGTCTGGACTATTCCTCTCTAGGAGACTTGATACTTGTACCTGGAACCAGGTACCAGACATCCTAAATTCAGTTTTTTTTTTTTTTTTTTTTTTTTTGTAGTTTTTTTTTTTTTTTTTTTTTTTGTAGTACCAGGAATTGAACTCAGGACTTTGTGCTTGCCAGGCAGGTGCTTATACCACTGAGATACATCCCCCGCCCCAACATCCTTAATTCAGGTAGGGACCAGCAAATTAAGAACCCCTAAGGAGTATTAAATTAATGTTTACATAAAGCGTATAACTATTTATCCTGACAAAGCATAAACTAATTTACTTATTAAACAAAAATGGATAAATAAGAGCAAGTAGAAGAAAGAGATGGAATGTAAAAAGGTGCGTGTATAGGCCATGTACCCAAGAGAAACACTATTTTTATTCTTAGTGAGTCAGTAATAGCTTTGCCTTAAGGACTACTGACTCAGCCCATTCTTAACCAGTGTAATTCATTCCAATCACAAATATCATATCCTTATTAAAGTGTTACTCTCTAAAGTGCTGTGTTATGGATAGTGGAGATTTGCTCTGTAGCATCTCTTCCATCTCCCTCTGTTATATCAGTCTGCACACAGTTCTTGGGCAGCCCATCCTCCACCCATCAGCTACACAGTTTGGATGTGCTGGCTATGAAATGAGCTCCATAGATTGGCCGGCAACCCAGGTGCAGCCCTCTGCACATCACTTCTACCTGTAATGACCCATTTAGAGACAGGCATGAGACTCAGACCAGTGCGGTGAGATGGAGCTCTCTCTGTGTGGAGCAGTTGTAGAGATTGTGTGTGACTACGTATCTTCGAAAGACCCTCCTCTCCTTCTGAATCTCCTTAGAGTTTCCTTTGATCTTTGTATTTTTTTTTTTTAATGACAAAAGAGGAGATGACCTATTCACTCACCAACCTCAAGTTCCTTGTCTCCCTTTAAGTGTATGACTCAGCAGTCCAACTTTCTAAAGGAGTTGAAATTATTTAAAACCACAGGCAACTCTAAAGTCAGCAAACCTATTTAGCATCACGATTTTAAAATAAGACTGAACAAACATTTTCGCAGGACTTGGATGCTGCTGGAAAGAGCCTGCATTCTTTCCTCACACAGACACAATGAGGTCTGTTTGCAGTGGGGGCCCTCTGCTAATCCTCAGCCCGATGTGTCTGTGTTTATTTAAAATTTGAGGCTGGGTCAGGTTTTCATGCAGTTATCCTCTACTCCCAGCCCTCCTCAGTGTCCTTTCTTCCCCTGGGGTGAGGGGTCAAAGTGAAGGCCCAGAGTAGTCCACCTAAAACTCATCTTTCTCAAAGAGTGATTGGAAGTCCCCACCTCTGTGTGTTCCGAGAATGAATGGAGAGGGTAGAGTCTGAGGCACTGAGAATATACCCCTGTTAGAGTCCCTTGTCACTTGGCTTAGCTGTGGGCCACTTGTGCCTGGGAAGTGGAGGTAGAGGCTGGCTCCACAGAAGACTGGGACAGGCTCAATTTACCAGGAGGGTGTCAGCATCCTGTACCTGAGGGGGGACATTGCCAATTGCTGTGGGGTCCGTTCATAGATATTTTCAGCCAATCTTGGATTTTCATTCGGCAGAAACCCTGGAGGATTAGTCTTCTCAGATGACAGAAGAGAAAGGATTCCTCACAGGAGGAAGACAAAACTTAATTGCTGCAGACTATTTCTGGATATGGGAACTATTTGGGGCCTGCCAGCTGTCTCAGCACTAAAACTCATCAAGATCCCCCGCTGAGAAATGGTGAGCTGGCTCAAGTGCTCCCTTGACCTCCCAAAGCAGTGCCAGCAGAGAAGAATGGCAGCCAAAGATGGGGTGACCCTGTCTGGGTTATGTCACTGGAAGTGCAAGTGATTTGGCCCATAGTGGAGGGCCTCTTCTTCACCTTTGCCCAAGTGGCAGTGACACTGAAGTCCTGCTCTGTGAGTAGTCTGAGCTCTCCTGTCCCTGACCTGGGCCATGTAAGCAGTGTTGCTTCCTCCAGGACACATGGCCCATCACCTCCTCTTTCACTGTAATCATGAGAACATACTGCAGAGTAATGTGGTTCACTTGAAAAGGCTGCACTGTGCTATTCAAAGTTTTACCAAGCTAAAGTTGGCCTGGCTTCTGGCATTTGCAGAGGATTTGAGGATTAGGAAGAGTTGTGTGAAGAAAAGAAAAAAACTCAAAGACCCTCCTCTCTGAAAGGAAGTGTGTTAAAAGGGTTCATTTGTCTTTGTGCCAGAGTTTAAGTTTCCATTTTCATGGCCACCCTCCAAGCCAGACCCTTATGCCACATTTTCGTTCAGCAGTCTGCTGGGCATCTCTCTGCTCCCCTGTCCACAGCATCTTCCACCCAGTCTACCTTCCACATCCGCATCATTCTTCAGAGATGACCTGTTTGACCCCAGCCCCCTTCAAGGCTGATCAGGATTGCAGGGAAGCCTCCTTTTTGTCTATGCCTTTCTGGAATAACCCTTCTCTTCCAGCTGGAGGAGTTTATAGAATGTGCTTATGTACCCTATTGCTCATCCCACTCCACTTTTTCTCTTAAAAAATTACCTTTCAAAATTCAAAAAACACAGGTGAGTACACAGTGGAATATTTGGGAAATGCCTATTTTCCGTCCCTGTGTCCCAGATGAACAGGTTCTCCGCTGGGGTGACCAGTGCCACCAGTGCTCGCTCTCTTAGGGTGAATCGCAGCTCTCCTCTCACTCCCCTTTCCCTTACTGCTGGGTGTGTGCAACATTCTCAGCTCTGCATCTCCCTTTATCTAACAAGAATTCTTGGGGACCATTCCGTATTGTATGCAAAGCATTTCTTCACTCTATTTTATGTATCCCTTCCATTCTTCTGTGGCTCTGAAATCTTTCTTTCAAATTCTGATGTCAATGCTACTTCTCTCAGGAAGGCTTTCCTTGTTATTTCAGCCTGCACTGATCTCTCCCTGTGCTGCGGTATAGACTCTTCTGCTGGTTTCCTGAACTACTCCACCTGTATTGCTAGCTGGCTTTATTGTTCCTGGGTCAGAGCTTGCCAGATAGACTGCAGTGTCTTTAAGGATGAGGTCTCATCCTCATTTGCAGCTCCACAACATCTAAGAGAGAGCCTTGTGTGTAGTGGGGATGCAGTAGACTTGGTGGCTTGATAGACAGCTTAGGGAACAGACTCCACCAACTCTGCCTTCTCCAAGAGAAGGCGCTGACGCTCTGTATCTCCCCAGCTGTGAAAAGCCTTCTGTGGCATCTCTGGGAATGTAAAGGTGTGCTTGTCCTGAGCAAAGGACAAAGGGCAGCAGTTCCATGCCTGTTTCCTTTCAACAGTCAGTTGCTCTTTTCATTTTTTTTTCTCCAAAAGTCAGCCAGTAGGTAAACTCTGCCAAAGCGTAAAGTGCAGAGTAGAAAGATGGGTCCTCTTGGTTGGCTGTGCCCAAGATCAAGCCCTCTTGAAGATGCCTGACAGAATCACAGCCCTCCACTCATGTTCCCAGAAATTATCCTGCAGGCCAGGGCTGCAGAGACAAGGGACAGAGGGAAATCACTGCCAACTCACCTCGCTCCAGTGACATCTGCTGCACCGTGCAGGAGCAGCTGTGTGGGTTGCGTCCACCACAGGGTGGGGAAGGTATGCTACTTTCCCACACTCCGGTCAGCACCCCCAGGGGCCCTTTCCACAGCAAGATTGTGCCTAGATTAAGTACATAACTTCACATTAGTCTAATTAATTCTAATAGACTCATTAGTCCAGTCTTAGAGCTTATTCTCAAGGGAATGATGGCCTGAAGCTGTGAAGAGTGTTTTCTTTTGTGAGGAAATCATGTTGTTTTCTTTCAAGTTGGAATTCTAAAACATGGCTTCTGGGATTTGCGAGTCTCATCTGGGGAGGTGCCTAGAGCCAGCATGCCCTGGTGAAAGTCGCCTGCCGGTCTTTTCTGTTGTCTTTGGGTCCCAAGAAAGGTCAAGTTAATCAGAGTGCAGGTCAAGGACAGTGTTGTGTAGATGCCAGGGACAGTGAATGGTTTGGTAGCTGTGAGACAGGGCACATTAATGTGGGAGAGATGATGCAGGGACAGTTTCATGGATATGTTGTACTTGAAAGGCTCCTTAAAAATGAGCAGGATTTTCTGAACGATGAAGGAATGGGGAGACAGCAAGGACAGTGGAACAGCAAGACAGGAGAATCTTCCTGTAACAGTGGGAGGGAGAGTTCAGCTGGAGGGGCACCTGTGTGTTGGGATTGGATGTGACAGGCTTAAAAAGGCAACTGGGCCTAAGAAACACTTTATGGATAGGCGAAAAGAGGAGTTTAAAGCCTCCAAATGTAATAATAAAAAATGCAAACATTAATGCCCCCAACTTGAAAAATAGATGTTATATACTTGTATTGAGTATCACATTATACCCTCCAGATAAGTACAATTAGTATTAATAAACATTTTGTAAAAGTTTAAAGAGGTGGAAATGTTAACTACCGTGATTTGAGCATTCTGTACTATTTACATGTGCCGAATTATTACACAGTACACCAACAGTTTTTCACAATTAAAAATCTAAAAAGCAACTGGGTTCAGACTGATGAGTACATGCAGAATTTAGTACCGTGGATCCTTCCTCCAGGCAATGAGAAGCTCCCGGAGGCTTTGCTGTGGAATAACTGGAGCATTCGTTTGAGGAAGCAACAGGTGAACACTGCTGACAGGAAGTGGATGAGGCTGGAGTGGGAAGAACTGGAGAGAAAAGCAGTGAGCAGAGAGACATTTGCAGTACTTATTTGAGGTGATCTGTTAGTAAGGTGGGTGTTCCCACACAGATGTTTCTGAGAGGAGGAGTGCGAATTTAGTAATTCACGCCTTAGGGCATGGTGAGAGCACGCCTTCCTGGGACAGGACTTGTGGTAGAGCCAGCTCCTGCCTGACAGGGCAGGGGGCAGCGAGGCTCTGGCTGGGGACAGCCCTGCCTTCACAGGCTTGGGCCACACTCTCTCCTTTCCCGTGGGATGCTTCCTCTACCTGGCATATACTTTCCTGGCCACAGTGCTTGCTGTTCATCTGTATTCCTGCACCTGTACCTGCGGAGCAGAGCTGCGGGACACATTGTAGCACTTACCCATGCTTTTCACTTCAACTCAAAGAAGGGGTTGCAGGTGCTTTGTAGAGGTGGAGGACGGGACCGGGGAGAAGTGGGTGAGGCATGGGCGAAGCATTCTCATGACAGCCTGTCAAGTATCCACCTTTTTTTCCTGGCTCTCTCTGTGAAACCCATTATCTTCAGGCCAAGGTGCCTAAGAGGGCTCCAGGCCACACGTGATTTATATTCTAACCCCTTTGCTTTGGGTATTTTCCACAAAGTCTCACTTCCACTTGCACATTTCTTCTGGGAGCCCCATCTACACTTCCTGCCACAAGGCCACCGGAAGCTGAGTCCTGGGAAACCTGGAAGCCACAGCTTTCCTGAGCTGCTGTGTGAAGTTGTGAGTGTGCAGAAGAGAAGGAGAGTCGTGAGGTGTCCCTCTGACAACCTTCCCCCTGGCACTCAGCCTCTGCTGCCTGCGCCAGCATCCTTCCTTCACCCATGGGAAAGGGACTGTGAATTAGCACCTTGGCATGCAGGTAGAGAGGTCTGGTCACCACAGCCTGCTAGCCTGCAGGCAGTGCCCCTTGGACTCTTCCACAGGACCATGGACAGGTGGCCAGGAGGGTCAGCTCAAGTTTTACACCTTGCCGTGGATGGAAGGTGGACAGAAACATCCAGGTTTGTTTTAAAGATTTGACTTCATTTCAACTATAGCACTGAAATTTGCAACTTGTGCCCATCAGCATCAGGTATTCTTTACTGAGAGTGTGGCCAGGCGACACAGGCGAGGTGCTGCTTTCTGTTCCTGCTATAGAGATGAGAAAACAGAAGCACTGCCAGGTCAAATTGCAGTGCAAGTGGTGGAGAGGAGGAGACTCCAGATCTGCATTACAAAGCTGCCACTCTCTCTCCTCCCTGGCTCACTGCTTCTTTAGCGTCAGATAGCAGATTCAGTTATTACAACTAATTTTGTGCATTTTTCCACTTGGAGGAAGAGGAGACCCATTGAACCCTTGGCCGATGAAGTTCACAGAGAAAGGTGAGGAAGTCAGCCTGAGAGGGTGGCCTGTCTGCCCTCCCTGCTCCAGAGGATATGGAGGCGTGGACGGATCTGCCGTCCCTCAGCTGGTGGAACTAGTAGCACCGCTTGAGAAGCCATCTGAACCCCACCTGGGCCAGAGGGGGAAGGGTCCAGAAATTCTTCCTCCCCTCCAGGGCTTTTTCTTTGCTTCCTTGTTTCCTTTGCTTTTATTTCTTGGTAGGATTGCCTTTCCACTCTTCCTAAGTATTATTAATCTAGTTCCTTAGACTATTGTAGATGTTTAGTACATGACTGCCAAAGTAAAAATAGCTATAACTGTACAAAAATGTGCAAATTTCTTATTCAACTTGCTTGATGGCAGTGTTTTGGGGTTTTGTTTGTTTGTTTGTTTAGACTTTTGTGACGTGTGCGGAGGACTGAAAATGCAGACTCAGGACACAGGGTAGGAAGAGATGTGCTGAGCCAGGCTACCTCCCCAGTCCATGGAACCCTCCATTGCATCCCTTTCTGACCATGCTTCATGCTGGAAAGGGACCAAGGGTGAAAGCCATTGCTCTCCAAGGGGGCTGGGATCCTCCTGCAGGGTCAGAGTCATCTGCCAGGTGCCTGGGAAAAGCCAGGATGTCCTTGGCTCTAACGGCTTAATTTGCAGTTCTCAGATGTTCAGCTGGGGGACAAATGCAAAAATCAACAGTTTCCTTCAGGGAAGTTTTTTGGGACAGGGAAAAATAGAGGTCACACTAGGATTTTTCCCCTTTTTTTGAGATCAATCTAAATATAAACACCTGTTTAAAAAAGAAAACAAAACCCCAATAGAGAACACACTGCAAATCTCAAAAGTAGTGGGTTGCACCCCCACCCCAGGCCATGTAGGATGCAATACTGACGTCATCTACGTCATCTGCTAGGCCCCAGTGAGTACACACACACACACACACACACATACACACACATACTGTCTACTTCTCCCTGCTCCCTGTCCTAGCCTTGTCACCAGAATTATAAGCATCACAATGAAAGTTTACTATTATCCATAAAGAAGTATTTTCTTTCTTTTCCTTCAGAACAGGGAGGGGGTTAGGCCCAGGTCCTCACTTTGAGCTACATGTCAGTCTATTTTTTATTTTTTTATTTTGAGGTTGAGTCTCACCAAGTTTTTCCATGTGAACTTGTACTTATAATCTTCTTGCCTCAGTCTCTCAGAGCGCTGGGATTACAGGCAAGCGGCACCATACCAGGCTTGGAGTGCATTTTTTGTATTTTCTCTGAAGTTAGAATAAAATGTTTCAAATTTTTGTACAAGAATGAGTTAAAGACAGGTGGTAGCCCCTGTCTATAATCCCAGCGCTGTGGGAGGCTGAGGTAGAAAGTTTTCAGGTTTGAGACCAGCCTGACCAACTTAGCCACTTAGCAAGACTTGTCTCAAACTGTTTAGCCTGGTATTGAGTATTTGAGCATTCTTTTAGTTTAAACTTGAATTCTCTGATTGGTTCCCATACTTTCTTAGAATGACCTTATACTTTAACACCAATTTTCCCTTATTTCCTTATCCTATGTCTCCACTGATACACTGATGCTGCTACTCATCTTCTGAGGCACAGCTGTTTTAATAATAATTATCTTTATTATTATCTTAATTATTATCTCCAATTTATCTTTCACTGAATGTGCTTTTGGTTTCCTAGCCAAGAAGTCACTGCCACATTCTATGTCAGGAAGAATTTCTCCCCTGTTTTCTACAATGCTTGAGTTAGTTTTTGTATGTGACATAGTAAGGGTCAATTTAGATTTTCTGCGTGTGGATAAACAGTTCCTCCAAGTCCTTGATTGAGAAGACTGTCACTTATCCCACAAAATAGTCATGTTGCTAATGTCAAAATGCTCTTGACAACATGTGTGTTGGTTTATTTCTAGAAGGTGTACTCTATTCCGTGTCTGTCATTACACCTGTCCCACACTGTTCTTTTTTTTTGTTTTGTTTTTTGTTTTTTTTGTTTTTGTTTTTTTCTCCGGTACCAGGAACCGAACTCACGCCTGCCAGGCAGGCGCTTTTGCCGCTGAGCTAAATCCCCAGCCCATGTCCCACACTGTTCTGACCGTTGTAGCTTTGTGATACATTTTGATAACAGGAAGTGTGAGAGCTCTACCCTACTTCTTTTTCAAGATCATTTGGCTACTTGGGGCCCCTTGAGTTTCCATATCATGTGGAAATAGATTTTTCTAGTCTCAAAAATGCATTGTGGGGGCTGGGGATTTAGCTCAGCGGCACAGCACCTGCCTGGCAAGCACAAGGTCACAAGTTCAATTCCCAGTACCGGAAAAGAAAACAAAAAACAACAAAAAAAATATGCATTGTGATTTTAGTGGGATTGTATTGACTCTTTCATCTGCTTTGGATAATACTGACGTCTCGTTGTAAATCTTGCAATCCATGAGCTTGGGGTAGCTTATCCATTTATTTGTGTCATCTTTAATTTCTTTAGGGAATATTTTATTGTTATTTCAATGTACAAATCTTTTGTACCCTTGGATAAATTTATTCCTGGATGTTGTATCATTCATTTTGATACTATTATAAGTGGAATGATTTCTTAATTTTCTTTTTGGATTGTTCATTTCTAGTTCACAGAAATATAAGCAATTTTCACATGTTTATTTCATATGCTACAACTTTGCTGAGTTAATTTGTTCTAATATTGTCCTTTGTGTGTGGGTGCACATGTGTGTATGTGTGTGATCTTTAGGGTTTTGGAGATATAAGATTATGTGATCTACAGACACACCACGGACAGTTTCCTTTTTCCATTAGAATTTGAATTTTTTTTTTTTCTTTTGCTTTCTCTACTTTTCTTCTCTAGTTGCTCTCATTGGAACTTCTTGTACAGTTTTGGATAGAAGTGAAAGTGCGTGCTTTGTCATGCTCCCAATTTTGGAGGAGACATTCCTAGCCTCCACCTTTGGATACAATAGTAGTTCTGGCTTCCTGCTACAGCCTTCTGCACTTAAGGTAGCTTCCTCATGGTTTGTTGAGTGTTTCCTCATGAAAGAGTGATAATCTTTATAATCTAGTGCTTTTCTCACTCAACCCAGGTGATAATTTCCCCCCTTTCATTTCATTAATATTGGTACTGTACTGACTAAATTTTATATTTTGAGGCATATTTGCATTCAAGGAATAAATCTCACAGTCATGGTATATGATCCTTTTATGTGCTGTTGAATCTGTTTGTTAGTACTTTCTGTCCTCAGAAGAGATCAGTATTCATAGGTATATTGATGAGTAAATCTTATGTTTACCTTACTTTGGTATCAGGGTAATGTTGGTCTTGCAAGGTGTATTAGAGAGCACTCCCTTTTTCATTTCTGGAAGAGTTTGAGGGCTAATATAATTCTTTAAATGTTCGGTAGAATTCAAACATTTGAAACCACCTGGCTCTGGGCTTTTCCTCACTGGGAGTGTTTTGATTGCTGATTTAATCTCTTTACTACACACGCACACACACACACACACATGCACACATGCATGTGCACACATCTATTCACTTTTCCTATTTCTTCATGATTTGATCTTGGTAGGTTGTATGTTTCTAGGAATTTGTCCAACTTGTTGGGGCACAGTTGTCTACTCTATTATAAGAGTAGTACTCATAATATTTTTATTTCTATAAATTCAGTAACAATGTACTATGTATTATTCTTATTTTCATTGCTGTCTTCTCTCTGTTTTTGAATCTTATTAAATAGCTCTGTCACATTCATTTTTTTGGAAAGAAACAATAGTTTTCTCTATTGTTTTGATAGACTAATCTTTTTAAAAAGATTTTATTCCTTTTGATAACTTCCTAAGGTCTGTGGTTAGGTTATCTGAAGCTTTTCTTTTTTTAAATATAAGTTTACAGCATTAAATTTATAGCCTTAGCTTTATCCTATAACTTTTGGCATGTTGTATTTTCATGTTTGTTTGTCTTAAGATATTTTATAATTTTCCTTGTAATACCTTCTCTTGTTGTTTCAGAGTGTAATGTTAAATTTTGATATCCTCCCTGTGCTCTTGATTCCTATTTTCATTCCTTTGTGGTAATAAATCATATTTTATATGGTGTTAAACTTTTAAACATTTTTGACTTGTTCTGTGGCCTAATATGTGGGTTATCTTGGGGAATTCTTCAAGTACACATAAAAAAATGCATATTCTGCTGTTGCTGGGTGAAGGTTCTGATCTGTGTGCCAGGCCCAATTAGTCCATGGAGTTTTTTTTTCTCTTTGTCCATTTCTTTCTTTGATTTTCTGTCCAATTGTTCTGTCCATTACTGAAACTCGAGTATTACAATCTCAGACTATTTTTATATAGTGTCTTATTTCTCCTTTCAACTCTGTCGTGTGTACTGCTGTTTTAGTTGCTGTTTTTATAGACTATGCTTTATCCATCCTTTCATTTCAACCTATGCCATTTTCCTAAATCTAAATGAGCCTCTTATTAAACCATACACTTGAGCCTTGTCTTTTCATCCATTTGTCCACTGTCTGAATTTGATCAGGAAGTGTGATAGTTGATTTCAGGTATCAGTCTGCCTCTACTGAAGAATGATTGGAGAACTGGTCAAGCATTACTTCCGGGTGCATCTGTGAAGGTATTTCCCAAGAAGGAGCCTTAGCAGGGCAGTTACTCACTCTATGCCTGAGGCTCCACCTAGCTAGCAGGCGACCCATAGGCAATTAGAAAAGGCAAAGCAAAAAATTTTTCACCCTCTGCCCTGGAGCTCTGCTCCTGTCCCTGATCAAGAGAAGTTTAGGCTCTCCAGGCTTTGGATGCCAGACCTTATCCTAGCACCCCTCCCAGGTTCCCCGGCTTTCACCCTTGGACCAAGAATTACATCCCTAGCCAGAGGCTCAGAGGCTTTGCAAATAGGACTGAGTGTGCTACTGGCATCCGGGGTCTCCAGTTGAGGCAGCCTGCACAGGACTTCTCAGCCTCTGAGCCTATTCCCTCAGAGTGCATTTATCTATTTGTTTACATGTATGTGTATGTGTATGTATGCTGTGTCATCTATCTCTCTATCTATTATCTATCTATTTATCTATCTATCATCTATCTATCTATCTATCTAATCTATCTATCTATCTACCATACTTTCTGTATGGTTACTGTGAGAACTACATATAATATTCTAAATTTCTCAATCTGCATTAAATAGATATCTAAACAACTTGAATCACATACAGAAACCCTATTGTTTACAACCTCCCCTCAGAGCTACTTCATGTTACTGATGTCATAAATGACATCTTTAAGTATTAGGTCTCATTAATAGGGATTTATAATTATTGCCATACTGTTATCTTTAGTATGTAAGAATTAAAAGTACAGTTACAAAATCAAATTACAATGATGCTATTTAAATTTTTGTTTATATATTTATCTTTACCAGAGAATTTATATTTTCAGAAAGTTCTGAGTCGTCCTCTAGCACCCGCTCCTTTGAGTGGAATGACACCGTTAGCATTTCTGCTGGAGCATGTTTGGTGGTAATGAACTACTTCTCCATTTGCTTATCTGGAATGTCTTATTTTCTCCCTCATTTGTAAATGACAGTTTTGCTGGATATAGAATTATTGATTAAAAAGTTTCTTTTAGTACTTTCAATATATCTTCTCATTGCTTCTGGTCTGTGTTGTCTATGCGAGAAATTCAGTTCCCATCTGTCCTAAACTTTTGCACATGACAAGGTACTTTCCTCTTGCTCCTTTCAAGATTTCTTTGTCTTTGACTTTCTATAGGTTTTACATTAAATTTTTTTTCTTAACTGATACATAAGACGTAACAATTGCATATATTTATGGGGCAGTAGATGGTTATACTATATGTGTATACATCGTATAATTTTTAAATCAGGTTGAATATACATATCTTTTCCACATTTATCATTTTTTATGGTAAAGATGTTGAAAAATCTCTTCTTGCTTTAAAAAACATGATGTATTATTATCTTTATTCACTCTATTATGCAATTTTGGCATTGTAGAAGTTCTTACTCCTACCTAAAGACTTTTTATAATTTGATTATAGTATGTCTTGGTGTATAGGTCTCTTTGGATTTATCTTTCTTAGAAATTTATTTATTTGTATAGGCACATATATTTGTTGACAATGGAAAGATTTTAGAAAATATTTCTTCAAATAATCTTGATAATGCACATTTTACCCACTTGAGAAATTATCAGACCCCTTACATCCTGCTAACTTTTCTTCATATTTTTTCTTTCACTTTCAGACTTGGTAGTTTTAAAGAATAGGACTTCAGATGTACTGATTTTCTTCTGCCTGAGATCTCCTATGGAAACTTTCTAATAAATTTTATTCTTTTGTATTTTTAGCTTCAGATTTGTTGTTTCCTTTTAACTATAATTTCCATCTCTTTTGATATTCTCATTTTGTTCATATAGTTTTTTAAGTTTTCTTTAGTTCTTTGTATATATTCTCCTTTAGCAATTTGAGCATGTTTAGGACTGTTAAGTTTTTGCCTACTAAATGTTATACTTGTGTTTCTTCAAGGGTAGCATCTGGAAATTGTTTTGTTCTTTTGATTGAGAAAGGTTTTCTCACTTTGCTTTGTTTTTGTGTATCTTCTGATTGCTTTTTGAAAACTCGGCACTGAAAACATTTCTTAGACTAGTTTCCAGAGCTCAATCTTTTCCTTTTATTTTTTTAAACTTTTAAAAATGTTATTAGTACATGTTTGCAGTGCCTGCAGTTTACAATCATCTTAATGAGTGGTTACCTATGCATACTACAGCATTTTTCTTTTTTTAAAATCCCTTTCCTACCTCCTTCTATAATTCTTCTTTTTTGATATTATTAATCTTAGCTCATGTTGTGGATATAATGTTTACATTAAGTGAGGTTATTAGGTTCCTGTACATGGCTCATCTTTACTTATTTCCCTTTCCTCTCCTCCTTACCCCTTGCCCTTTTTCCTTTGGACCCTTTCCCTATCATAAGAGCTCAATCATCTTATACCCTTCTACCTATCCTTTATTATTCTCTTTGTCTGTGCTTCACTTCACTCAAATGAGAGATATTATACATTTAAACCTGTGTGTCTCATTTATTTTACTCAACATTATATTTCCTAGTTGCATTCATTGTCTTACAAATGTCTACCAATTCTGAAAGTGAAAGAAAAAGTATGAAGAAAAGTTAGCAGGATGTAAGGGGTATCTCCAAACCATATCCCCCTGACGATTTACACACATGGCACCTGTAGCTTCCTCCTAGGACTTCCACCAGCCTGAGACCCGAACTGGGACACCATGTCCTTCTTGAGCTCCAAGTTGGGCTACACAGAAACCAGTGCCATGGGCAGCCAACAGACA
Organism: Chinchilla lanigera; assembly: GCF_000276665.1. Lineage (NCBI taxonomy): Eukaryota > Metazoa > Chordata > Mammalia > Rodentia > Chinchillidae > Chinchilla > Chinchilla lanigera. Next base: position 34,313,549 of record NW_004955412.1, on the reverse strand, counting down.
ATGAAGCACTGCAAACATGCTCCACTCGGCTCTACAGGAAGTGGGAATGGAGCCACTTCCTCCCAGCCAGGCCACACTAGGAAGAGGGTGAATTGTTACTCAGCAAAATACCACAGAACCTGCCACAATTTGGCTGTGAATTTTTTCTGCCAGTGGGCATTCATTTGGCTGCTGCTGATCTTTGACTAGTTTCCAGATCTCACATAAACTTATTTTAGTCATTCTATAGTTTTTATTAATGTTTCTGTGGAGCAATGAGGGTGTTGAGCTCCCTAGTCTGTCATCTTACTGATTTCATACCTACAGGACCCTTATACATTGTATGTGCTATAGAGAAGCATTGATATTATTATTGTTATTGTTTTTCCAAAGATATGCACAGTTTTTATTTTTTTTTTTGGAGGGCAGTTAGGAGAGGTAGCACTCAGAACAAACTGGAGAATTGTGACTGCAGTGAGAGGAAAAAAAGGCTTTGTAACAGCCCTTATACTATACAAGGTACCTGATGACCTAAACTTCTGATTTTCCTGAGGAAGTTACCAGATGGGAAGGCAACCCTAACTGCACCTATTTCATAATCCCGAGGTAGAGTGCGCAGGAATCAAGAAACTGAGTTGGAGCAACTAGGCAGCCTCCCAAAGAAAGCTGGATTTACCTAAGGAATGCCGGAATTCACACTGCCCCCTGTTGATGGGGAATGTGGAAGCTGACACCGTGCTGCAGGTGGTCTGATTACAAAGTGGGATTTGGCATTTTAAGATCCTCATTGTTCCAAACTGATCAAAAATCAGTTGTCAACCTTTCTCAAATATTTCTAAGAAAAGGGTATTTTTCAGATTGCTGAGGAGGCAAGGCAATGAGCTTTGGCTTTTGATTAATGAGCTTTGGGTTTGGGACTGTATGTTAAATCATGTGAAAACCTCTTATTAGTTTTATACCATCTTCTAAAAGTGAAAATAAATATGCTAGACAAAAACCAAGGTGGATAGCATATATCTTTCTCTCTCTTTTTAAATAAGTGATGAAAAAATTTGTGAGTCCCAAGGGCTGCTCTTTCTTTTGCCCAACTTCAGATCACTCTGTCGCTCATGACATCAAGTAAGGAGATGGTGATAAGTGACACTCTTCACCACGGGGAATCATTTACATCAGTCTAGTCAGGATACATGCATGTGCGCCTTTATTCTTAAGGTTCTCCTTAAGAATTATTATCCGAAGAGGTCATGCTATAGCTCTCCCAAAGTAACTTCTTCCATAGCATTCATTGTAAGGATACTAATGTATTGCTTTCTGTCCTTTCTACACATATTTTTCTTTTATTATATTTTCTAGAATTCAATTAACAATGGTTGATCAACATCATATTTAGGGCAATCATTATAGATTAGAAGGTAGTTTAATTGTATCCCAGGTTTCTGTTTCTCCAGCCAAATAGTTCCAAAGCCCTTTAACATTTTACAACATTGAGTCAATGCTCAATAAATATTGATCCAATTTTCCAATACTCTAAGCACTTTTAACTGAGAAAAGAACTTAAGAACAGGCCCGTGTTTGGTGTTTGACCTTATTTGTTTTATTGCTAACCTAAGATTATGAATCTTGTGGGCAGAACCCAGCTGCGCCTTTTAATTCTCTTTCTAACTGCAGCACTGAATAGTAATAGAGTGGCCACTGGTATCCAGCTATTGATGTGGCTGATTACCACTACATTGTCGATAACTTAGATCTGAGACAGTGTCAATGAACAGGTTAGAGATGGATTTTTAGAACACAGATTTCTGAATTCTGAGAAGATTATTATCGAAACAAGATGAAACTTGACTTCCATGAAGCTCTACAACTTTGATTACCCTTGAAACCAGCAAGCCTTAGTTTGGGTCTTTTGGTATGAATTCTTGAAATCCTGTGGAGAGTTGGTAGCTATCAGGGTTTCTGTTGGGAATGTGGTTGAATTATATGGCCTATGAAGTTTCTTCCAAATGTAAGATTATGTGCCTCTGAAAGTACAGTGGACATAAATTCTCTTTTTTCCCCCATCAGATTCTTATGTGCATGTATTTCCTTTCATCTATATCCAAATATCTCATTAATATCATCACTCAAGGCGATTCATGTGTTTGAATTCACTTGTAGACTCTGTCCCCAAACATTCATATTTATTTTGGCTTTCTTTCATCTCCATCTGTAGGATGCATCTCTCTTATTTGTAGACATATAGGTCCCTTATCCATGGAAAGCTGATGCCGTGTGGGGTTACTGTCATTGGAGGCATGTGAGCATGTGGGGCTGGTGAGTGTGGTGCCCTAGACTAAAGAGAGAAGTGGTGGCCGAGCTGTTCAGAAAGTTGCTGCCCCGATGCCAGCCCGCAGTCCGGAGGGAGCCAGGGCTGTCACTCCAAACAGCAAAATTAACAACAGTGAAATTGTAAAATACACATCTATTTTTAAGCAATCTATATCTTTGGCTTGTTTCCATTTTTGGCACTTGTTTGTCAAAGGAGAAAAAAATATCCTTCTTGGGAAATTAAATAAATAAATAATTCTGTATGGAAAGGAAAAGCAAAGCAGTAAATAAAAAACACTTCTCTTGTCAGAGTTTACCATTCTAGCATCTGATCAAAAGTTTTGAAGCCTTTTTTTTTTTTCAGCTTACAGTCTATTAGATACATAGGTTTTAAAAATGCACATAGAACAGAATCTTGTCGTGATTAAATTTTCAATTCAGGCACCATCTACTTTATTTGCGATGAGAGGCATGGGAAGGTTTTTTGTTTTTTAATGCTGCAAGCATTGCTGGATCCAGGATATGAATTGTTTTGATTTATAAATGCAATTCTACTAAGCCTAGACCGAGAAGATGTCACATTTGTATTTTATTTTGATCTAGAGCTTGTAGTTCAGTGGTTTTCTAAACTCTTTCCAGAAATTGTTGAAGATGCTACTTATTTAGCTAAGATTCCCTGGCTACTTTAGTTCAGATGTTTGTGACAAGTATAAAACCTATATATTAGTTTTAACTTTAAAATCCTTTTCTTTTCGGCACTGGAGATTGAACCCATAGCCTAGGCCATGAGGGGCAAACATTCTACCTCTGAACCACATCCTTAGACAAGTCTTAACCTATCTACTAACTAGCTTAGAGTCTATTAGAAAATATTCCTTCAATTTTAGCAAAAGAGTTTAGTTAGGTCCAGCCTCATATTTGGTAGAGAAGCACAAGATCTACTGTGGCTAAATGTCTCTTTTAATGTCATATGGAGAATTTTGTAGTTAAGATTTAGTTTTCTTGAGTTAACGTGCATCACTTTCTATTTTACTAGTGTATCTGCTACTATATTCTAAAAGCTGCTTAAGCTCCAAGAAAATAGCATTAGAGTGACAACTCTACATGATTTTTTTTAATTAAGAAGAAAATAGATGTAGAATTCTTTTTTTTTTTTGAGACAGGGTCTCATTATGCAGTTCAGGCTGGCCTTGAGCTCATTTTGTAGCCCAGGCTGGTCTCGAAATTGTAACAATCCTCCTGCCTCAGCCTCCTGAGTGCTGGGATTACAAGCATGCACTACTACACCCGGCTTAGATGTAAAATTCTTATAAAATATGCAAAGTAAGTTATTATACATGTATACATGTTTATGTACATTTTTCCACTGGAATTTCCTTGTTGCTCATTAATTTCTCTTCTGTTCTTGAGCATAGTTATAACTGCTTTACATTCTTTGTCTACATCACTCCTTCACTGGGTTGTCTTGGAGTTGGTCTTCATTGATCATGTTTCTCATGATAATAGGTTACATTTTTCTGTTTCTTGGCAGTCTAGTAATTTTGAGCATATTCTGGATGGTACAAAACTGTGGCTTCTGTTCTGCTTCTCTGAGTGTATTGATTTTGTTGTTGTTTCCGCAGTGTTTAACTTAGCAATATTCAAAACATCAATCAGTGGTGGGCAGCAGTCGAAATTGTTGTTCAGTCCTTTTAGACATAGCTGGGTTGTTTATAGTCTTCTCTGCAGATGAAGAATACAGGGATCAGCCAAAGATTTAAATAGATCTTTAATACAGAGTGTAGAATCCTCCACACACCACAACCCCAAACCCACCATGGATGTCTTTTTCCTGGGGTTTGGCTCTCTTTTTGTATTTTCTGTGGTCATTTAAACTCAGTCTTTTGTTTCCAGCTGGTGACACTACAGGTCTTCCAGCAGGGCTTAGTAACTCCTTTCCAGGCTAGCTGGGGCTGCTGTAGGCAGAAGTGCATGAAGTATTGGGAACTTACCCAGTGTTATTCTCTCTTCTGAGTGCAAATGCCCCTCGATTTTCCCTGGCTTTTGTTGGCTTTCAGGTAGTACTCTGCCCAGTTCAGGGGTCTATACCTCTGTGTGTGTGTATGTGTGTGTGTGTGTGTGTGTACGTGTATTACAGATTTTACAGAGTTTTTCTATTAGCACCTACTCCTTCATTGCCAAAAATAGGAAGTAGGTTTTTTAAAATGGACTTTTCTTAGAAGTAAATTTTTTTAGTTATTTCTGAGTTCTACTGCCTCCTTTTCCCACGTTAAAGACATAAAATGAACACTCGATACAAAAGTGATAGAAAATTTTATGTAGTATATATTTTGAGCATACGTGACATATACACATGCATGATTTGTTTAATGTTTACATTGTATAATACATTAAGTATAGAGATCAGACTTATGTAACATACTTTAATAATATGTAGTGTGTATTCAATGCTTTGTTTTGTTACCTGGACTGGCGAGCCAAGCTGAATTCTACTTTGTCAGCATTGCTGGAAACACACTTGATCACAGCAAGTTACCTAGGACACCTATTTTAGCTCTGGACTGACTGCCGCCCCTCTTCTCTGTCTCTCCTGTCTCCACTTCTGCCTAAAGTTGTGATCCTGTTTCCTTTTTTGTTGTGAAAGTCTAGGGTGCCCAAGGATTTTTACCTATCCAGGCTAATCTTCAGAGTTACAGAGAGCAGAAAGAGATTTTCCTTCTTTCTTTCTTTCTTTCTTTCTTTCTTTCTTTCTTTCTTTCTTTCTTTCTTTCTTTCCTTCTTTCTTTCTTCTTTCTTTCTTTCTTTCTTTCTTTCTTTCTTTCTTTCTTTCTTTCTTTCTTTCCTTCTTTCTTTCTTTCTTTCTATCTTCTTTCTTCTTTCTTTCTTTCTTTCTTTCTTTCTTTCTTTCTTTCTTCCTTCCTTCCTTCCTTCCTTCCTTCTCTGTCCTTCCTTCCTTCCCTCCCTCCCTTTCCTTTCTTTCTTTCTTTCTTTCTTTCTTTCTTTCTTTCTTTCTTTCTTTCCTTCCTTCCTTCCTTCCTTCCTTCCTTCCTTCCTTCCTTCCTTCCTTCCTTCTCTCTGTCCTTCCTTCCTTCCCTCCCTCCCTCCCTCTCTTCTATCTTTCTTTCTTTCTTTCTTTTGTGTGTGTGTGTTTGAGACAGAGTCTTGCTGTGTAGTCTAGGCTGGCCTTGAATTTGAGGTGATCCTCTTGCCTCAGCCTCCAAAGTGCTGGTATTACAGGTGTGCACCACCACTCCAGAGACCTCCTCTGTAGAATAATTTCAATTTTATTTTCTTTTGTTTCTTTCTGGACAGTCCTATTTTTCTCAGAGGACTATTACCATTTCCATGTGTTATTCCAAAGTGCTTTCTACCCCCTCTCCATGTTGTATTCCAGGATAAAATTTGAAAAGTTGGTGAAGGGCTTTTTACTCGCTGAGTCAGTGTCAAAGTCATACAACTGTAAAGAAAATGATTTGTCCTGTTGTGTCCTCTCTTGCCGGGGTTGGGGCAGGTCAAGAACATCTGGAGCCACACTGGCCTCTAGTCACTATCTTTTGAGGATATTTGAAAACAACTCCTCCAGGAGCAGTGAGGATCATTTTGAATGCAACTCCAAGCAAACCTTAACTCAGTGGCTTAATCAATAGGAGTTTATTATCTCTCATCACAAGAAGTCCAGAGTAGGGAACTACAGAGCTGATTGATTCAGCATCTCCATGATGTGATGACTTCGTGTAGCTGCCCTGCAGCTTGCCTGCTTTCCTTTCCCTGCTCAGCACCACATCTGCACAGGACAACACCCAGGGGCAGGAATGTATGAGGTTTTCAGTGTGTGTTTATTCTAAATCATATAGGAGCACAGTTCTTCCAGATTCTCCAGCAGACAGCCTCTTAGGTCTCCTTGGCCAGAAGCAGGTCAGTGCTATCTGCTAGGAAATTTGTGAGGAAGGGAAATGGGATTACTATGACTGGCCTCACCTAAGTGCAGTGGTTTGGATATCACCTCACCCCCTGACCCTGGACATGTCTGCCTGCAAGCTCAGAATGTGAGCTCATTTAGAAAGAGGGTCTGTGTTAATATAATTACTAAAGATCTTGATGCAAAATTATCCAGGCTCAGGGTGGACTTTAAGTCTAAAATTCAGGGAAAGTGAGAGGGCACAGGGAGACAGAGAGGACGAGTATGTGAAGACGGAGGAAGAGAGTGGAGTGGAGCGATTGCAAGTGATGGGATGCCAGGGCCACCAGGACCAGAAGAAGCAAGGAACAACCTTCTCCAGAGAACAGGATCCCGTGGGATTTGGACTCAGGGATCAGTTTACCTTTCAAATGTATCCAATTGATGAAGTTGTCCCTGGATGTTTGCACTAAAACATGCTGAACTCATAAGTTAAAAATGATGTGAGTTAATGGGAAAATGATCTAATATATGCTGTAAAATGGAATTGAAGCCATTATTTCCAAGTCAGTGTTGCCACTAAATTTTCACAATCATAGTATGGGCCAAAATAGTAAGAGCAGTAGCTACTTTCCCTGTTACATCTATAAGGCCACCAATAGGTGATAAATCTGCATCTTCAAAGAAATGTTGGATTTTGCAAGAAAAAGTTCTTTTGAAGAGATACCGGTGGCAATCGGTGATTGTACTGATAGCCGTCCCTGCGTTGGTGTTGTGCCATTCATGAGAACATTCAGCAGCCACAGACAGCAAATAGCATTGTTCTATTTAAGAAGTCCTTTTCTGTAGGTTTGGAGTCCTGACACTAATACGTAAAAGTGCATCTGTCCATTGCAAGAGATGAAAATGAAAACATTTTAAAAATTTAAAACAAAAGAAAACTTGAATTTAACTGATGAAGGTCAGCCACAGTTGAGGAATTGATGCGTAGAACTTGAATTTGTTTAGTTGATCTGATTTCAACCTCTGCCTCTCAAGCTGCAAGGAATAAACTTCAGTTGTTCTAAGCCCCAAACCTGTGATACTTTGTCACAGCAGCCTTAAGAAACTAAAGTAATATACCACTATTTTGCAAAATGAAAACCCAGTTCAAGCCTTTTGCAACATACTGATGTAACTGAGTTGTCCCATTCCATGGCCACACCCATCCATTTATATATGGCCCCTTCCCTACCGCAGTGGTGGAGGTGAGGGGCTGTCACAGGGATTATGACCAGCAAAGACCTATGTAATCGGTGTCACTTTGCAGAAAAGATTTGTTGTTGACTTTTTGCTTAGAACCAGGGGTGCGGTTCACCTCCTACGGCTGGGGAGAGGCATAGTATATAAGCTACTCACTTCTTTGCGTCTGAGCAGAGTGAAATTCTGTCAGCACAGGAGAGCAGGCAAGGGGTGATTGTGGGCAGCAGCTGAAATAATCATGCACATGGAGTGACTAAACATGAAACGTGCATGATAATAAACTAATCTTTGCTAATTATGCACTCTTGTAGTTTTGATCTAGGGAATTCATCAAATTTGTGGTTTCCCAGGTGGTTTTGGTTATTAGTACAAATTGTTGGTAACAATATATTTTTATGTGTTAATAGATTACAAACTTAGCAGTGAATGTAAACCACAGTATTCACCATCATTATCTCATTCTTGAGAATTGTGTACCCAAAGTGCCTGTCACAGCACTCCATTCTGTGGTCTTGGGTCTGGAGATGATTTCCAAGATGTGGGATGAAAAACACTGAATTTCCACAGTGACAGAGACAAAGCTCACAGAATATATGCAAGAGCCCAGAGGGTGTATGCTCGGGTGAATTTTGACCAAGAAGTTAAGGTGACTTAATGGATAAAGGATAATTTTTCAACAAATGATGCCAAGACAACTGGGTATCCACATAAAATATTAATTTTGATGTTGGTCTTATATCATATACATAAATTAATTATAATTAATTGCTGAGAAATGTGAGGGTTAAAATGCTAAAATGTGTAGAATAAAACATACAAAAAACTTCATGATCCTAGGTTTTGCAAAGAGCTCTTAGATTTGATTCCAAAGGATGATTTCTGAAAGAAAAATATGATAAATTAGAGTTCTTTCAAAATTTAAAAGTTTTAAGCCTCAAAAGCCATCATTAAGAGAAAGAAAAGACAGCTATTTTCTGGGGGATAATATTTGCAAATGTTGTAGATGATAAAAGACTTGTACACAGAGTGTAAAGGAATACAAACAAATCGAGAAGGCAAACAAGTCAACTTAAAATTAGATGATGAATTTAAATGATCATTTATCCAAAGGAAATATTTGAATGGCTGAAATACACAGGCAATCTGCTTAACATTACTATTTACTAGGGAAATGTAGATTAAAATCACAATGAAGTGTCATTTCAATAAAAATGAAAGACTAGACAATAACGAGAGTTGGCAAGGTTGTGTGAAAACTGGAACTCTCACTGCTGGTGGAATTGTTTTGGTATGGATACTTTGAAAAAGAATTTGGCAGTTTAATAAAAACATAAACTTTATATATGATACAGTGATTCTACTCCTAGGTATTTTGCATGAGAGATGAAAATATAACTATGAAACGACTTGCATACCAAAGTTCATAGCAGTGTCAGTCATGCTAAATGACAATTGAAGACAATGTAAATGTGCATTCACTGGTAAATGCTAAGGAACATGTGGTATCCATAAAATGTAGTACTCAACCCTGAAAAAGAAAAAACTACTGGAGTATGCCTAAATATAAGTGAAACTTGAAAAGTTAATGCTGTACAAAGAAGGCAGACACAAATGACAAAATGTTGTGCAATTCTGTTTCCAAAAAATGTCAAATGATGCATATTTTTAGAGAAAAGGTAGACTGGGTTTTTTTTGGGACTGAGGATGGAAATGGGAAGCAACACCATAATGTGAATGAAAGATCTTTTCTACATTTTGGAAAAAATCTCAGACTGGGTTATGGTGATAGTTATACAACTCTGTAAATCTACTAAAAAAATCATTGATGAAACTCGCAGTGGATACATTTAGGGAATGTAAATTATCCTTCAATAAAATCGTTGAAACATAGTGAAAAAATTTATAAACCATGGGCAAATATCTAACTTTTGTTTGGCAGGAAACATAAATGCAAAGTAAAGACTATGAACATTGTGCATATTGGTATCTCAACTCAAAAACTGATTGCAAAAGCCTGAAAAGAAATGAGGTGGTTTTGCTCTTGTGAGAGAGGTTTAAATCTCATCAGCATTGTGCTGCACCAAGTGAAGTGCCCAAGTTTCCTGGCCTCCTACGGACTGAGTAAGCAGAACAGAAAGACACGGATCCTATTAATGGAATGAGTAGGACATACTTTTCAAGCTTTTCTCTCTCTATTTCTTTTATCTTCACACTATCCTGCAAAGTGGATTGAATGGATATTTTTGGCCCCCTTTTAGATCACAAAATCAAAGACACATTACTAAGATAAAAATCAAGTCTGGCTTTTTAAGCAGTCTTCGGAAGTCCTCTCCCTTTTCCTCCTGAACCCCATCTCTCCATCCTCCTAATCAGCCTTCCATCAAGCACCAACATTACACTGCCACTGAGAAAGGCCAGTGAGGCTGTGACGCTTGTGCTCCTCTTTGCTTCAAGTATATGCTGGCATATGTAGACATCCACTCCGAGGACAGTACATTGGGTCAGGAAGGAAATGATACTTCCTGTTAGTTATTTTACTGTTTTACAAGTCCCCATCCTTTTCTCAAATTCATTCTTATTTAATTTAAATTTGATCCTATTCTCCAGAGAATTAGTGAGGACAGAACTTAGTTGTAAGGTGTAAGAATAACAATGACAACAACTACTATTTAAAAAAATGGTTAGTAAATATTGGGCAGTTTAGGGAACACTTTACTTGGGTTTTCGTATTTATTCCTCATTCTGGTTCTGTGAAACAGATTCTGTTATAGCCACGTACACAGGAGAAAACTGGGTCTGAGGTGAAGGTAGCTAAAAAGTGGTATTCCCATGTTCATCACAGCACAAAAGTCATAACAGCCCAGATGTGGATGCAACACAAGTCTGTTGCCCAGTGAAGGATTAAGAAAATGTGGTATGTTCATGCCATAGAAAGAATACTTTCATCTCTGAAAAAGGATGAAATTCTGTTGATCACAACACATGGGTGGAATTGAAGGTCATTAGGTCAAGTGAAATAAGTCAGGCACAGAAGGACACACACCACGTCATTTCACTCATGCGTGGAAGCAAAAAATGCTGCTCTCGTAGAAACTGAGAGCAGAACGTGCTTACCAGAGAGTAGAGCTAGAAAGAAGGCAGCGGGAGAAGAGAGGTGGACCAATGGGTGCTAAGTTATGGTTAGTTAGGGGCAAGGAGTTCTGGTGTGGAATTGTACAAGAAAGTGATTATAGTTGATACTGCACGGTGAGTTTCAGAAGGCTAGAAGAAAGGGTTTTGAAATTTTTAAGCCATAGTTACTGTATGATAAATGTCTGAAAAGATGTTTTGTTTAACCTGGCTTTCACATTATATAATATGTACATGTAACATAACATGTTACGCCACTGATATACACAATTTTTTATATAGCAATTAAAAATAAATTTAACTTATGTGTCAGAGAGAGAAATTAACCTTAGCCTGCCTGAACTTGAATCTCATGCACATCTATCCTGTTCTCCAGGTGTTATGTCTTGTGTCTAGATGTCCCCTCAAAACCTGGTGCAGTCATAGGTGGGGTTTTTTTCAGAGGTGCCTGGATCTAGGCTGTGTGATACTGGGATTAAGGGTGTGTGATTACTAAATCAGTCCACTGATTGGTTTGGCACTGCCATAATCCCTGTAGCCTAGATAGAGTATAAAAGGGGCAGAAAGAAGCTGCTAAGGTCCCTTGCTTGCTTTGTTACCTTCTGCCTGCCATGAACTGTTCCTGTTGGTGACGCCACCCTGTCTCTATAAACTGTGAACTAAATAAACCTTTCCTCCCTTAACTGTGATTGTCAGGTTTTTGTCTCAGCAATGAGAAAAGTAACTAAGATACTAAAATGTGATTCTTTGTTTGACTTACCACTTCTTATGAGTTAGGATTTATTTTCACTCTCTAAATGTGAACGTTAATTTTTATAAACTGATATCAGTGTAAATTACTCTTGTCCAAAGCAAGCAAACCATAGAAGATCAGTTTTATCACCTTGTAGGACACCAGCACGCTTTGTGTTTAGCCTGGTAATCCTATTAGAGCACTTTTTTTTTATTGGAGCCTATATATTACTAACTTGGTCTGTCAAATCTTTTTGTTTTCCTTCTTTTCTTTTCCCCCATGGAGTACTGGGGATTAAAACCAATGCACGATGAGCTACATCCCCAGCCTTTTTCATTTTTATTTTTATTTTTTTAGTACTGGGAATCAAACTCAGAACCTTGCACTTGCTAGGCATGCTCTTGTGCCACTGAGCTATATCCTTGGTCTCCTTTTTATTTTTTTATAATTTTGAGACAATTGCCCAGGTTGTTCTCAAACTCAGTATCCTTCCACCTCGGCCTGACAAATAGCTGGGATTTCATGGGTGTGTCACTGGGCCCCACCTTGAGTCATCTTGGAACTTGCTTTACTATTGTTTCTTTTGCTTCCAGTACTGGTGGTTGACCCTAGGGCCTTTAAACTAAGCAATATGCTCAGCTTTTCTGAGGCAGGGATCTCAGCAAGTCACTGAATTGTCCATACTGGGCTAGAACTTACGATCCTCCTGCCTCAGCCTCCCAGAGATTGGGCTTGCAGATATGCATCTCAGGATCTTGCTTTCTGTTACTGGTTTTGGTTCCCTGCGTGCTCCTGTGCTTGCATGAGCTGGGGATAGCCAGCCTGAACAAGGCGTGGCCAGCTGGCTCTGTCCCCCAGTGGCTCCTGGAAGTTTCAGTGCTTTCAGAGGAGGCTTTATTGTCTGTGCTCCAGCACCTGAGCCTTCACTGGCCTGAGCCTCCCTGGCAAACCCAGGCTTCGCAGGGAGCGGAAGGTTAGCCCTGGGGCCAGGCCCCTGGATGCCCTCCTCCTGACAATGCAAGCCAGCGCACTACTGCTTAACCACTGGGAGCCCAGCAATCCATTTTGGAATGCAGGAGCCTGCAGGTCAGAGCAGTGCTGACTGCGGATGACCATGAGCAGCCTGGCTCTGTGTACTCAGGTTGTGCTCTGCCTCGAGGAGTCGAGTCTGACTACCTGTGATGCTGGGCTCTGTGTTCGTCAAGTGGGGCGGGAAAGTGGCACAGGGCTCAATTCAATTCTGGGACAGCTCATGCTAAGACTGAGGTGTGAGGTGGGCAACAGGAGCAGGAATCTGGACTCCAGCCGAATCTCTATAGAACACTGTGACATAATTTGGCCTGATGTGTACTGAGATGCTCAGGGTAGAACCCAGATCTCCTGAAGTAAGGTGCTGGGAGGCTGAGAACTTATCTGGGCTCCTTTAGGCACACCTGACTGGGAGGCTGACTTATCACATTCATTCATGTCTGCCATAGGCTGAGCTGGCCATGCAGGTAACTGTGATGATAACTCTGCCTCCAATATTTCTTTGGTTGCATTGTCTGTGAATCCAGTCTCAGTGCCGTCACTTCTAGTATTTATTCTTAGTGTTGCTAATGTTTTCAGTTTAGAACTATCACGTGAATATTTTCTCATTGCACATGACTCAAGGAACAGGTATTGATATTAAACATCATACTTAAGTCTATATTATTCTTTTTTCTGTCTCCCAGCTCCATGTCTTTCCTTACTCACACCCGCAGGGACCACTGCATCAGTGAAAACAGCTTGGTGTGTGTCTTCTAACCTCTTTTCATACTCACCTTCGTGGGTATGTCCCTCTCTGTGCCTCCTTCCTTCCTTCATTTTTATTCTTTCTTTCCTTCAATAAAAATGTTTACTTCTGCAATTTGTTTTTTTCATAGCATAGTTAAGTAGTAAGTTTTGCAGTTGTTCCACACCAATTCATGTCAGTTTGGTAAGAATGAATCTACATCATTTTTGTGGAAAACAATTGGATATTTTATTATATGGGTTCTTCCTAAAGTGTTTCACCAGAATCCTTAGTGCATAATGATTCTGAGCTTCCACTGTTGAGAATAATACTTTAATAAACAATTTCTGTAAACATCTTTTGCCCCTATCAACTTTTTCTTAAAGACATTTCTCCCAGAAGTGGAACTTTTGGGTCAGTGGTGCTATGGTTTAGACTGAAAATGTTCTCAGAAAGTCTCAGATGTTGAGAGGTTGGGGCTCTTGGAAGGTGATTGGATCTTGGGGGTGATGTAGGCCTCAGTGGATTAGTTGAATGTACTAATAGGCATTGAGACCTGATGTGTCACTGGTGTGTAACTGGAAAGGCACATTCTCTTCCCCTTTTCTTCCCTTATTTCGTGGATTCCTGGCAACCATTGGTAAAGCAACTTTCCTCCCCCAGGGAAAGGGCTGCACCCCAGTCTGCCTTGGAGCCAACCAACCATGGATTAAATGCTTTTAACTAAGTCAAGACTGCGAACCTTTCTTCTGATGCATGAATTTGGATACAGCCCAGCACAGGAAAATGACCAGCACAAATGATATATTTTAAATAATTTTTTGTGTATATGGCACTGGCAATTGAACCCAGGGGTTTGACACTGAGCTACATTTGAGCTTCCACCTCTTTTGTTGTTTGTTTTTGAGAGAGGGCCTTGTTAAATTGCTAAGTTGTCCAGACCAGCTAGAAATTTTAGTCTTCCTGCTTACTCTAGAAGAATCTAAGAATGTTACAGATAAGTTATTAGAATAAGACAAATGTAGAATAAGAAAGTTCCTTGAGGTAATAGACACATATTACATACAAAAATCAATAGTCATCTTGTATGCTAGTATAGTTATAAACCAGAATGCATCATGAAAAAAATCCTGATTATACACACACACACACACACACACACACACACACACACACGCACAGGCCATAAAATACATCTGGAAAAAGATGTCAAAGAACAACATTAAAGTAGTGAAAAAACGTTAGAAGGCAATTGTGCTATCACTTTACTGTCATTTTTGTTTTTTGTTGTCTAGCAACACCCATAGTCTCCTCATAGAACAAAAGAGTCTCATCACTCTGGAAATCACCAGGGATTTAGGAGTTCTGCATCAGGAGCTGGGGACAAAGGTCAAATGTGCATGTCCTATTGCATCACCTTGTACCATAGTGCCCATGGTATAGCCTTCCTTCCTTTTCTGTTGTCCATTCTGTGTCTTCTAACTTCAGTGGACTTCTGGTGCTTTACATGGTGCTGAATTTTTTCACAGTTTAAAATGTGACTTTTTGTGTTAATACTGAAAAAATTTTATATTACTCCTTCCTTTCTCCTTTACTTCCTTTTTTGCTTGTTTTCTTGTTTTTTCTTTCTTTTTTTTTTGTTCTTCCTCTCTTTTTCTTTTTTTTTTGTTCTTCCTCTCTTTTTCTTTTTTTTTTGTTCTTCCTCTCTTTTTCCTTCCCTCTCCTGGTTGACTTGAAACAAATATATATTTCCAGTATTCTAGTAATTTGGAATTTATGTATCTATTCTACTCTTCTAGTGTGTGTGTGTGTGTATATATATATATATATATATATATATATATATTATGTATGTATATTTACAACTTTAACAATTCTGTCAACATCTAAAATATCTGTATCTTCCTCTTACATAATGATAAAAAATTTAGTATTCTTACACTTTCCATTACCCTCTATGACAGACTCTGCCACTATGAACATCTGGTATTCTTGTTCCAGATGGTTATTTTATACATTTTTAAAACATTAAGTATCAAGAATTATTTAAGCATAACTATTATTTTCAGTGTCTTATTTGATTGCCACTATTTTTCATTTTGTATTGTTTTAACTTTATTAGATTTTCCTTACATAATTTTCTGGGTGGTAAAACTTCCAAGAATAAGCAGATCCAGAAGTAATCATTCTCTCTTCATTCTTGAATGCCTGTTTGACGGAGTATGAGCTTGGGTTGAAGATTACCACTCCGGTCCATTTTCTTGTGCAATGCACTTTTACTGTTGAAAAACTAAGATGTACGTTTAGTCTCCATGAGCATGCAAGGAATCTGTCATTTTTTCTGTGGACCTTTCTTAGGGTTACTCTTTATGTGTGGTGTTCTGATAATATCTCCATGATGTTCCAGTTGTAAAGTGAGTTTTCTTGGAAAACTCAACATTTTGGCATTATTCAGCGCTCAGTAAATTTCTTCAATTATTTTTGATTTTCTTTCTGGTTCATTTTCATTCTCCAGAACTCTTTTCCTTAAATTTATCTCCTCTATTTACATTCATTTATTTTTTTTACTTCCAATTCTCCTAGCAGAAGCCCTAAGCTTGACCTTCTTGCCCACTAAATTACTCTTCATCTATGTTATGATGGCTTAGTGCTTATTTTACTTTGAAGATCATATTTTTATTGTAACATCTAGTTTTTTTCTGTTTAAAGATTTAGTATATGCTAGAATGATTCCAAGGGCATTAAAGTAGTATAAGCTCTTTATCTTTTCTTTGGTCTATTGAATGCTTTTTTACTTTTTAAATGTGCTGTTTTCCTGCAAATGATGAGTGACTTCGATCTCCCCCATTCTTCCCTTGGGCTGATGCCACGTCTTCCTGACTGTGTTGTGATCACTGCCCAAGTTTAGAAAGCTTCTATTGTGTCCTTGAGTGGACTGTGTCAGGAGGAGTTTGTGAATATCTGTCCCTTTATGCAGGACCCATTCCTAAATGAGATTCCTTAGTGCCTCTTCAGCTCAGGGCCCACACACTGCTTTTCAGCAGTACAAACACTCTGAGACTGCTGATGTGGTCAAGTGGAGAGAGGGAACAGTGGGGGACCGGCTGGCAGATTGACAGATTAGGGGCTCATGCATGTATCTCACATCAGCTTCTGCACATTTCCCTACAAATGGTATGCTGAGAAGTCCTTGGATTCCCCATTCCGCAAGGCATCTCTTACATGTACTTTACACTCTTGTTCACTTGATTTCTCTCTCTCTCTCTCTCTCTCTCTGTCACACACACACACACACATACACACAGTTCTGAGACTACTTCATTCTTTTCTTTAGAGAATCAATTTTTTCCCACATGGTTTTCTTATCAATTTATGGGATTTGTGATGTGTTAAAGCATCTTCTACACAGCAAAGGATTTTACCTTCTTGCTCAAGTCTTAGCCTTGTCTGTTTTGCATGGTCTTCTAAGGAGCAGGATATAGATTTTCTAACTCTTTGGTGTAGTACAGTGTCTCTTACATCTCCTTTCACTAATATTCACTCACTACTGTTCCAGGTGACAATTTGGGGTTATAAGAACGTGTGTATTTAGATGCTTCCTTACCTACAGTCAGGCTTGGTCAGTGTGTACCTAAAAAACATCTCATAATGTAAAGATAATCGAGTGACTAAATCTTCCATCAGGGCAAGTGTGGGGAACTATTCCATAGACAAGGTGACTACTGAATGGTTTAATCAAGGAGGAGGAGAATTTGGGTCATGTCAGGGGTGCGGTATGGAAGGTGTTCCAGGCCAGAGCACTGCGGAGACACTGAGGCCACTGTGGGTGGAACAGATGCTACTGACTCTTTGGGACGTGGGTACTTGAAGGAGAAGTGGGGAGCCGTGGACTGAGGTATGTTAGGTCTTTGAGGGAAATGCATTCCTGACACAGCTTCTTCCATTGGACTTCACTGTGGATGGACCCATGTACATGATAACACGTTTATACTGTGCGTCATAGGCCTCTTGACTGCTCAGGAAGACCCAAAAAGGGGTGCCTAGAGAGGGGGTGGAGGAAATGACTGCTGAGTTCCCTCTCATTAGATCCTCTACAGGCATTATTGATCACAACTTCTATGTGTGGCAGGTAGAATGGGCTCCTCTCTTCCCCGTTCCTATCTAACCACAGCATTTAGAATCCCTATTGCGCAGCATTGCAATCAGGGAAACATCAGTTGGCTGTAAGTAAATGTGGATTTACTGTCAGAAATATGACATCCTATGAATGAGACAGGCATGCTGAAACCCCGAGCAATCATTAGATTTTGGTAAAAAGAAATGAAACCATGAATATAAATGAACCGAAATTGATAAACCCTCCCTCACACTTCTGTCTGGGTACTAATAACTGCAAGGGCTTAGGCGTATTTAGTCACTCAAGGGTTTTCCCAAAGAGTATTACTCTTGCTCCTCAGAAGAATCATATGAGTTCAGTTCTATTATTATCCTCACTTTACAGCTGAAGAAACTGACAATTTTAGTAACTTCTACAAGGTCACACAGCTCCTAATAGGTGGAACTGTGCCATAAATCTGTAGCTCTTTAACCACATGCCCTTGGATTTTCATAAGTACTCCGCACTCCCAGACATGCTACATCCTTGCCCTCAGATGCATGAGCTTAGGAACTCTTAATACGTGATGCTGATTTCTGAGATCATTTTTGTGAGAGCTATAGTCCAGAATGTTCCAGATAGTGAGAAAACTTACTTCAGGGAACAGGAGAATTCAGTGAAACTGTTAATTCTCTCAAAATTGAAACTTTGAATTTAATGCATGTCCAAATTCATTCAGAGTAGGGTAAGTCTAGCAAAATAAAAGCTTTGGAGGAGAGAAGGTCACACAGTCTCCTACTCACTGTCTCACCATATTTCATCTTTCATTTTGCAAGTCAAAAATATACCAGACGGAGAGACTAAGATGATGTCACAAATCACTCCTAGGCTTTCCTTATATCTTTTGTCTTGAAAGTGATCATATAAGCAATGAGCCATTTTGTTGTTCTTGTAGTAGATACTTTTTTTAAATTTACAAAGTGTACTGTATCACTAATTCTACAATTACTCAACTACTCAATGTTTAATTAAGAATTTCTGACTGCATTTTGTGTATACGTTTGTATGTGATTGAACACATGAGTGTGTGCATGACAGTGTGCATGTATATTTCAGAAAACATTATTTATGGCTCTTAATTAGAATTTTTACAAAGAACTATACAGGCTCAGTGCTTTGTTTTCAAGTGTGAGCAGCTGAAATTAGCTCCCTCTTATACCTTGTGGAAACAAAACTGCAATATGCATAACGTGCTCTCCTGTCTGTGGAGTGGTGGGGGGAGAAAGGGGTGGTTAATCCTCTTCACGGGGATGAATTGGAAATTGAGCTTTGCAAACAAAGTCAGAGATAATTTCCCATCTTCATTATTTATGGAAATCAGTTACTTTATTTTAATTATCCAGTGCTTGTATCGTCCACATAAAATGCCTTTCCTTTTATTGAAACTGCAAATAATTGCCAGGAGAATTATTCATTGGAAAGTGGAATCCAATTTTTTGATCTTTAGAAAGCCTATTAATAATGAATGAGGATGTTATTTATTTGTTACAATTCCACAAATGGAAACTGAAGAATGACTCTATATTCCACACTTATCCCCTCTGACATTACATAAATAAACTCACCTCAGAAGAAATGCAAAAATGAGGAAAACAACATAAGGATGAGAAAACTTCCTTTTTTCCTTTTATTTTTGGCTTTTTGAGACAGGGTCTTCCTGTATAGTTCAGGTGCCCCTGAATTCACTATGTAGGCTGGCCTCAAACTTTCAGCAATCCTCCTGCCTCAGCCTCCCCAATTGCTGGGATTATAGGCATGTGCCACCCTGCCCAGCTTCCTTTTTTCCTTTTTTCTGCAAATATCAGTAAGTACCTATGGGGAAAGCGCTGTCAGGTGAAGTGAGAGGGAGAGGTTAAACTAGTAGTGAAGTTCGGTGTTTTAGACATAGTAAATATTTATAAAATGTAGTCATTCGCAAAGGAGGTACGCTGAGGCCTTCATTAGCCTCCATCTTCCTAACCCTCCCTATTGTATGTAATTTGCTACACAAGATGTAATAAAATATAACTGAATGTAAGTGACCCACTTGAACACTTAATGATTGTAGCAATGCAGGACTCAAGCCACTCACACAGCTATTAAAATACATCTGGCTATTCACATGAACTCTGCCCTGTGCACTCAGTTGAACAATGTTTGTACCATTCAGAACACTTGCTAAAAAAGTCTCAGGAATTGCTTTTCCCAGTTTTCACATGGCACATGCAGTGAAATCCTTCCTGTTTGAGTCAGTGCAGAATCTAAGTCTTCAGTCTTAAAATTTTATTAAAAACAACAGCAACAAATTGCTTCCAGGACAAAGCATTGCTTGATCAGATTCCTGATTTTCTCACCATGTTCATCACTAATAGTGTAAGCGCACCTTCATGTTAGGAACTTCCTTTCTCTCTCTTACCTCTGGGAGAGGTAAGTTTCACTGTCTCCCAACATGCCCAGCAGATCAGCAGAAAGATGAACTTGGCAATGTTCACTCAGGGCTTTTCCAGCTGCTCTTGGTAGCTGCAAGAGTCACCTCTGAACACTAGCTTGGGAGTGCTGATTCAAATTTTAGCCTCAGCAAAATTAAAGTATAATATCAGTGTTGAAATTCACTGCTTCTCTACGTAGTAAAAACCCTCCTTCTATAACCACAAGTGGGCCAGCTAGAATATATGGCCATGATCAGTACAGGGCACAGAGGATGAATACCCAAGGGAAAGTTACAGATAACCACTTAGGTTCAGAAGCTGCAGGAGAGATGGAGCAAGGCTGTGGCATTTTTCCTGGACTTTAAGGATAAGTAAGACTTGGGAAAGGATTGGCTACAAAGATATTTTAAGTAGAGCAAATAGAGTGAGAAGAGACATGTAGGATGTAGGGAGCCTCTTTGCAGGGAACACACTCCCACCTAACTGTAGAGACAATTAAATGTAGAAAACATAGGAAATGCTTTTCTTTTTTCACAGTGACTCCTAAAAGTGAGATCCTTAAAGAGGTAAAAGGAGGAAGTTTGCCTTGCAAGTGGGGGAAGAGGGCAGACTTGTCTGTGTGGAAATGCCTTGGGCAGAGGGGGGAAGAGTGGCTTCTCCGAGAAGCCCCACCCGAAAGACTGCCCTCATATGAACTGCAGTGTCAGTCACAATTCCTGTATGGCTTGTGGAGGCTTCATGGCAGAATTTTAGATGAGCCCTGTGTTGGTGAGACTCAGAGTCCTTGGCAAAGGAATGGAAATTTTTATGGAAGAAATGTACTTTAAATTTGGATATCGTTAAAACTCTACAAATTTTTAAGACATGTAGCTAAGCAGACCACCATGACCAAAAGTCTACACTCACAGTGAGGTAGAAAAGGAGCTATGAAAAATACCACTGATGCTGCTTTTCAAAAGCAAGAAATAAAATAATGTTTATTTTAACATTATAATAAATACATGTTATAATTTTGTTCTTATTTTTTATTGCCTTTGAAATAAAACAATTTAAAAAAGAAGCAGAAATGGGTACCATAATGCATTTAAGGAACAAGTGAACATAAGCAACCAATATTGTTCAAAGGATCAAACTTCGAAGAATTTTTAGAAAGTAAAAAATTTCAGTGGATAATTAAAGAGCAGATTAGTTTCAGCTATGTAAAGAATGAGTGAACTGGGAGGGAGATCTTGATACTACATGTACCAAGAATGTAAAATGAAATTCATAAATGTTTTTGGTTTATGGTCCTGTTTGTACCTTAAAAATTTTTACAGCACCCCTAGAGTAAATGAAATACTTCACATTTCTTTCATTAAGGGATTAAAATCAAGCAGTGTAGTAGAGTTTTGCATTCTGTTTCCCTCAAAAATTTAAAATTCCCTGTGAGTTCATGATGGTTTACATGCAGTTCTTTTCCTCCAGTTTGGGAAACATGGACATGAAATAAAGAAACAAATAAACAAAAAATGAAAAATATCAAAAACAGAGACTGCAGTATAGGCCTAACGTATGTCTAACTGGACTTCCAGAAAGAAGAAAAGGGAAATTGGAAGCAAATTTTCCAAAATTACGAACAAAGTCATAAGTTAAGGAATCACAGCAAATTAAAAGCAGCATAAATACAATAAATTGCTTATCTAAACACATGGTATGAAAACTATAGAAGAGTATCGAGACCTTAGAAGTATAGACAGAGAGCTAACCGAAGGGTAGTAATGAGTTCATTATTAAGACAGAAGCACATATATTTTGGTATATTTCCATCCAAATGTTTTCCAGTGTGTGTGTAGCAAGTGCTCCGCTTGTTTCGCAAGTGTTCTGAGTGGCGCAAACATTGTTCAACTGAGTGCACAGGGCAGAGTTCATGTGAATAGCCAGATGTATTTTAATAGCTGTGTGAGTGACTTGAGTCCCGCATTGCTACAATCATTAAGTGTTCAAGTGGGTCACTTACAAAACATATATAGTTTTGATTTAGAGTCATAGAACACATATAGTTTTGCATCTTTTTAATTAGCACAGCGTGATTGTTTTATTCACTTATCTAACAAATTATTGTTAAATAATACTCAGTAATTAGAAGTAAATGAATTACATCTATATGGTAGATATCATTCTAAGTACTTTATAAATGTTAATTTATTTAATATTAGTAACAACTCTGACAAATAGTTCTTATTCATATTTTGCAGATGAATACATGTAGTTTTCTGTGAATTTTAAACATCACAAATATCAGTTGCACAGTGTCCTTTCTCCTACATATTTGTTGAAATTGTTCTTTCCTTACAAATATTTAAAAATGAAAATAATGTTTATGATTTATGAGCTTCCTAAAGGTACCGATTACGTCAATCAAAGTTCTGGTAAGATTTTAGTTTCTTTACCTTTCTTGTGGTGCTGGACAGTGCACCTAACACTATGCACATGGTGGGCAAGTGTTCTGCCAAGGGGCAAATGTTTACCTGTTAACACTGCAATCCTACTGTCAGTAGTACTTTGCCAGGACTGAGCATAAGACCTAATTTTAGAGTGTGATATTCTCTGGTAGTGTTTTAAGAAGGATAATAAATTTGTCTAAATACATGGTGATTATAATTCTTTAATTTACAAATGCATTTGAATATTTTTACATGTAATATTAGTCAGCTGTATTTTTGTTTGGTTTTGATCTTTGCTGATATTTTCTTGGTATTTGTTGTTCTATGAAGACATTGCCCTACAAATCTTCCTAATATGTAAGAAAGGCAGATTTAGATGATACATTTATGGCATGTATTCCACAAATCTTATTTGACTTTTTAAATTTTGCAGGGCATTTTTCTATCAAATGAATTATGTGTGTGCCCCTTCCTTCCTGCTTTCCTTCCTTCCTTCCTTTCTTCCTTCCTTCCTTCCTTTCTTCCTTCCTTTCTTCCTTCCTTTCTTCCTTCTTTCTTTCCTTCCTTCCTTTTCCTTCCTTCCTTCCTTCCTTCCTTCTTTTTACTCTTTATTGCACCACATATTTTTGATTGCCATGTATTTATTATCCATATTGATTTGGGATGATATTCCAACACATACATACAGAACACACAGATCCAATCCAGCTTCCCTTTTTCACCTTTCCCCACCAGTTTTCCCAACTTCTAGTAATCACAGTTCTATGTTCAGCTCAACTTCTTTTTAGCTTCCACATATTTACAATAGCTAAAGTGTTCATCAGTGGATGAATGGATTTAAAAATGTAGGTATATCCCACGTTTGAAAGATTATTCAGCTATCAAGGAAAAATAAAATCCTCCCACTTATAGCAAAATGGGAGGGACTGGAGGTCACTATATTACCTGAAATAATCCATTCTTTGAAAGCCAAACACTGCATACTCTTTCTTCTACCTGACAAAAGATTAAATTCAGAATGTGTAATACATTTTTAAAAACCATAACAAATATCTAATGAAAATATGCAAAATATGTCTATGGCCATACCTCCCTGAACCCACCTGATCTCGCCTAAAAATAGGCAAAATATCTGAATAGACACTTAAAAAAGAAATTCAAATAGCCAACAAATATGTGAAAAACATTCAATAACACTAGGGAAATGCAAATCAAACCTATGGGAGATCCTTTCCATAGCACCAGTTATTAGAGACCCCTGCAGTGAGTTCCCAGTCTCCTGTCAAGTGTTATGATTCATGGTGGGAAGAAAGAGTAAGAGATGAAATAGGGGTGCAGCACATTCTGGGGTGACCAGTTGTTCAAGGAACAAAAGGCCACAAGGCACTCAGAGCCTGGGTATTTATTGATTACATCTGAGTCAAGGACACTGATTATTTCCAGGAACAGTAATGGTGAGTATGGAGGGCCAGTAAGAACAAAGTATTCTTACAAGGACTAGGACAAGACAGAAGGGCCAGTGAGGAAACTGCCTCAAACCCCAGGTATGTTATTGTCTTCAGCAAGTCTTCTCTTGCCCTATAAGCACCACAGCAGTCACTAACCCGAGGGTTTCCAGCTGTGACCAGAAAAGAACAGGGAATTTTCTTGTTCCAATCTGGCCCAAAGGGCAAAACAAGGACAAGCTTTGGACGTCCTCTAGATTCAATTTATAATTCATGGTCTCCAACATTTCCCCCTTTCTGTTTATTTGATTGCAGAAGTCCAATCAGAGTGAGCTGTGGCTGCAGAACCTCTAAACATCAATGGGTTTGAGCTCTGCAGCAGACTAAGAATAAAACCAGAAAACATAAAAAAATCACTATGAGTATGGCAACATAAAACTGTGAATGAGCCTTGAGATATTTAAAAGGATTCAGCTAGCTTAGGGCATCAGAAAATTTATCCCAATCATGTATTTGTTCATCAAAATTTTGAGGTTGTTAAGAGATAGACAATACTTCTTCCTTAAAGAAGCATCTATGTCCAGGCTGTATTTTGATACATATGTCCCAAGACCATTAAACTTGTATCAATAACTTTGCCTGTTTGAATGAAATGACTTAAGGTACATTTTGTGCATGTAAAGGAAATTTCATTCCAGACTATAGTTCCATAAAAGAAAACATAAGGATTATAAATGCATATTGAAGTTCTTTGCCTACCACTCCATTTAGCCACCACAATAACACTGTCTTTAGTGGGGTGCATGTTATGATCCATTCATTTTCCTCCCACAACAGCAGGGCAAGTTTCCAAACAGTAGTTTGTACAGGCCCAGACTTGCTACTCATCAAAGCCTAAGTGATTGATGTGCTAAATCCTGCATCTCCCAGGTATGTTTCCCTTCAGGAAGGGTGTCTATGGCTGACATGTTAAGTCATTTCTAAAATGCCTCATGCCAATTGAAAACATTTTCCTCATAGAGACCCTCTAGGTTCCCAGTCAATGAAATTATATTGGCCTATAGACATTTTTCATTTCTTTCACCCTTACAGAATTCCCAAGGAGGAGGGGCACCTTTGGCATAATTATTCTGATAAGTACGGTTTTCACAGAAAGGGACATTAGGGGCAAAAGAATCAATCTCTTTACCTATTATACAGGTTGAAATGAGGATCAAAAGGATTAATTGGTCATGGTTATGTATCAGGCAATTTGGGGTCCTATATTCTACTCACAATGGGGAATAAGTGAAATGAGAGGTAGAATTTATGACACAATATCCTGCATCTCTAATCATGATGAAGGACCAAGTACCCAATCAACTTGACTATGATAAACTTTTGATTTATTATAGATTAGAGGAGGACAGTTGGCCCAAGTGATGGGTCTGGATAGGAGTAGATTAGGCTCATATGCCCAATACTCTCATCCTTTCACAAGGGTTATACATATACTATAGGCTGTGATAGTCATTACAGCAATGAACACATTTTCAGGGGTATGTGAAAGGCCCTGTCATGTCACCATCATCCTACTTTCTTGTGCTGCCTTCTTTGATTGTCTCATTATTGATCTCACATCTGGAGCAGTTAGCAACACAGGTGGAATCAGGGTCTCCTCCAGTGTGCTCCACAGTCACATGCATGGGGCTGGCAGCCGTAGCATCTCTCCATTATCTATGGAAATACAAGCAAACACTCACCCCTTATCAGCATTCTTCAGGAACATTCCATTGACCTGTCTGACTATCACAGCACAGGACTCAGAGTCTATTACTGTCACCTTAAAAGGAAGAAGAATGTTGCCAATAAAGCATGGCAGGGGATGATGAAGATCCAGGAGATTAATTCAAGAAATTTAAAACATAAATTGCTACCCTCACAGGACCCAAGATGAGACCTAGACAGCTTCAGCAGGCTTGGTGACTCTACCCTCACAACTTCCCCATCAGCATGGGAACCAGCTAGCTCCCAGACAGCTTGGGGAGCCTTGGTGATCATGACTCCCTCCCTCCCTCACCCTCATGGAAGGCTGGTTGAACCCCAGACAGTTACCTGAACCTCAGTGAGACACCCCTGCCCCTCCCCCATCAGTATGGGAGCCAGGCTGAGTCTCAGACAGGTTTGGAGACCTTGGTGGCCATGTCCCACCTCCCTGTACCCTCTGGAGAGACAGACTGAGCCCCAGAGCTTTGGGAGCATCGGCAACAGCACCCTGGGCTAATACACCATTGTGGGAGCCATGCTTAGCACTAGGGACCTTAGGATCTTTGCCCTGTCACTCTGACACCATTGTGGAACTGAGGTTGATGTCCAGGAACCTCCAGATCATCAAAAACAACAAAACTAAGGAGTAGAATGTAGTCTCAGACCTCCACCCCACACAGAACAAGTCCAGGAGACAACAACACAGAAAAGCTTGGAAGTCATACACCTGAAATTCCTGAAATGGTAGCAACTGAAGTAAAGAAACAACTCTATCAAGCCATAGAAGACATCAGATCAGAAATAATCTCTCAGGTATAAAAAGAAAGGGTGCTCAACTCATCTAAAGATGTAGGTAAAAAAAATAGTGGAGCACAGAAAAATGCTGGAAATCTTGAATGAACAATACAAGAAAGAATTAGAATGTATCAGTCAGATTCAAACAGATATCCAGGAAATTAAAAATTCCACCAAAAGCTGGCAAACCTGCTTGAACAAAGTTGGAGATAGACTTTCAGACCTTGAAGATACCTTTGCAGCTACTGATTGTGAAAGGAAAAATCTCTTAAAAATAACGAGGAACAAGGAAATAAAAATCCAACACCTGTAAGGTAATGCAAAGAAAAATAATGTAAGATTAATAAGTATAAATGAAACAGCAGGAGTCAATATAAATGATATAAAAAGAATATTTGCAGAAGTGATAGAAGAAAATTTCCCAAGCATGGAAAAAGAATCTGACATACAGTTAAGTGAGGCATATAGAACTCTAATTATTCATAACCAAAATAATTCTACACCCAGACATATAATATCAAGATCCTAGAAGTTCAGCAAAAGAACAGAATATTAAAAGCTGTTAGAGAAAAGAAACAGATCACCTATAAAGGAAAGCCAATCAGAATCATGGCAGATTTCTCAACACAAATCATCAAGTCAAAAAGAGCTTGGAGTGAAGTATTACAGATCCTGAAAGAAAACAACTTCCAACCCAGATTGATGTGCCCTGCAAAACTATCCTTCAAATTTGATGGAGAAATAAAATACTTCCATGATAAAGAACAACTGAAGAAATTCATGACCACCAAACCAACCCTATAAAGTGTACTGAAACATATTCCAGAAAGAGATAAAAATGATCACAGTCTCAAGAACAACAATAGAAAGGAACCACCAAGCAGAGCAAGCAGTTAAACAGAGGGAAAAGGAGGAACCAACAGCAGGAAAATAACATGACAAAGACAAGCCAATACATATCAGTTATAACCATCAATGTAAATGGTATCAATTCACCAAACAAAAGAAGCAGATGGGCAGAATGGATCAAGAAACAAAGTCCAACAATATACTTTATAAAAGAAACACGTTTAACTCAAAAGGAAATTCATACTGAAAGTCAAAGGATGGGAAACAATACTCCATATGACAGGAACCCAGAAAAAACCATGGGTAGCTATTCTGTTTGCCAACAATGTAAATTCATACCAAGAATGATCAAAAGAGATAAAGAAGTTTACTACATACTTGTTAGGGAGAAAATGCAAGAGGAAGAGATGACAATCATAAATATATGCACCAAATTCAGGAGCACCCAACTATATAAGATAAATTTTAACAGATGTGAAAAATCAAATAAGCAATAACACAATCATATAGGTGACTTTAATACCCACTGTCACAGAGATAGATTAACTAGACAAAAAATCAACAAAGAAATAACAGAACTAAACCAAACTTGTGAACAAATGGACTTAGTAGACCTTTACAGAGTATTCCACTCAACAATATCAGAATACACATTCTTCTCAGCTGTACACAGGATGTTCTCTAAGATAGACCATACAGTAGCACACAGAGCATACTTAAGTAAATGCAAAGGAATTGAAATTATAACATGCATACTATCAGACTGTAGTGCAGTGAAATTGGATATTAATGACAAAAGAAATTGCAAAAACTCCATAAACACATGGAAATTAAATAATCCCCTCCTGAACAACCAGTGGGTCACAGATGAAATTAAAGAAGAAATTAAACAGTATGTACAATCAAATAAAAATGCAGATGCCACATACTGGAACCTGTGAGATGCAGTAAAAACAGTTCTCAGAAGGAAATTTATAGCAGTGAATTCCCACATCAGAAAAACAGAATGAGCACAAATAAACAACCTTATGCTGCATCTCAAGTTTTGAGAAAAAGAACAGCAAGTCAAGCCCAAAGCCCCTAGCTGGGAGGAAATTATAAAGACCAGAGCAGAAATTAACAAATGGAGACTAAAAAAAATACAGATAACTAATGAATCAAAGAGTTGGTTCTTCCAAACAGTAAATACAATCAATAAACCCCTAGCCAACCTTATCAAGAAAAGGACAGAAAAAACTCCAGTTCATGCAATAAGGAATGAAAAGAATGACATCACTACAGATACTGTGAAAATTCAGAAGATCATCAATACCTAATTCAAAGATCTTTACTCCCATAGGATGGAAAAAGCAGAGGAAATGGACAGATTCCTAGATACATATGAACTACAAAAGCTCATTGAAGAAGATAGAAAAATCCTGAATAACTCAGTATGAGCCAGAGAAATTGAAAATGTAATTAAAAACTTACCAGTGAAGAAAAGCCCAGGTCCTGATGGATTCACTGCTGAATTCTACAAGAAACTTTGAGAAGATTTAATGCAAATTCTTCTCAAACTCTTTAATGAAATTGAAAAAGAAGGAATTCTCCCTAACTCAATCCTGGAGGCAAGTATTATCCTGATACCAAAACCAGGGTAAAACCCAACAAAAAAAAGAGAACTAGATACCAATCTCCCTAATGAATATAGTTGCAAAAATTCTCAGTAAAATATTAGCAAACAGAATGCAATAAATCATCAAGAAAATTACACACCATGACCGGGTGAGATTGATTCCAGGAAAGCAGTGATTTTTTAATATACACACGTCAGTTAATGTAATGCACCATACCAATAGATCCAAAGACAAAAATCACATGATCATCTCAATAGATGCAGAGAAAGCTTTTGATAAAGTCCAACATTCATTTATGATAAAAGCCCTACAGAAAATAGGAATAGATGGTCTTTAACTCAATCTGATAAATGCCATCTATGAGAAACCAATGGCTAGCATCATACAAACTGGACAAAAACTGAAAGCTTTCACTTTAAAATAAGGAACAATACAAGGCTGTCCACTGTCACTACTCCTATTCAATATAGTTCTTCAAATATTAGCCAGAGCTATTAGACAAGAGAGAAAAATAAAAAGGAATAAGGATAAGAAAAGTAAAATTATCTTTGTTTGCAGATGACTTGATACTCTACATAGAAAAACCCCAAAACTCCACCACAAGGCTTACAGATTTAATAACCAAATTCAGTAGCATAGCTGGATACAAATTGCACACTTAAAAATCAACAGCACTCCTGTACACAAACAACAAATAGACTGAGAGAAAATTAGGGAAACCACACATTTCATAGTAGCATCTAAAAAAGTGAAACACCTAGTAATCAACCTAACAGAGTAAAACACCTATATGGGGAAAATGACAGTACTCTGAAAAAAGAGATTGAAGACGACTTCAGAAAATGGAAAGATTATGACTTGCTCATGGCTAGAAAGAACGAACATTGTGAAAATGGCCATACTCCCAAAATTGTTGTACAGATTCAATGCAATCCCAATTAAAATACCATTAATAGACCTCACAGATCTACAGAAAATATTCCTAAATTTGATCTGGAACCAGAAGAGGCTTAGAATAACAAAAGCAATCTTAGGAAACAAAGGAAAGGCAGGAAGCATCACAATACTTGACTTGAAATTATACTATAAAGCTAATGTAATAAAATCAGCATGGTACTGGCAATAAAACAGACCTGAAGATGAAAGGAATAGATTAGAATATGCAGACACAGCTATAAACACACTCAGCCACCTTATCTTTGACAAAGGGGCCAAACATATTCACTGGGAGAAAGATAGCCTCTTTAATAAATGATGCTGGAAAAACTGACTTTCTACATGCTGAAGACTAAAACTGGACCCATGTCTACCACTATGCACTAAACTAAAGTAAAAATGGATCAAAGATATAAATATTAAAACAGAAGCACTATAAATCTATTGGAACAGAATGTGAGTAGAAATCTTGAAGACATAGGGGTAGCCAGAGAGTTCATGAACAAAAACCAAACTGCATGGAAAGTACTTCAAAGAGTCAACAACTGGGGTCTCATCTTACTAAAATGTTTTTGCACATCAAAAGAAATCACCAATAGAGTAGAACAAAAACCTATGAATTGGGAAAAGATTTTATTTTTTAATTTTTTTTTGGTTTTTCTCTGGTACCGGGAACCGAACTCATGACCTTGCGCTTGCCAGGCAGGTGCTTTTGCCGCTGAGCTAAATCCCCAGCCCCTTGGGAAAAGATTTTAATCACCTGTCCCTCAGACAAAGGACTTTTATGTAGAACATATAAAGAATTAAAATAAATGAGGGCCCCCAAATTCAAAAATCCAATCCAAAACATGGGCATCTGAGATGAATACACACTTCTCAGATGAACAAATACTAATAGTGAATAAATATATGAAAAAATGTTCAACTTCATTGGTCATTCAAGAAATACAAATTAAAACAACACTGAGATTTCATCTCAACCCAGAAAGGATGGCTATCGTTAAGAAATTAACCAGTAACAAATACTGGAGAGGCTGTGGGGGAAAAGAAGCACTTTCCACTTCTGGTGGGAGTGTAGATTGGTGAAACCACTGTGGAAATCAGTTTGGAGAGTCCTCACAAGACTAGGATTAGAAGTCCGATTTAACCCAGCTCTTCCCCTTCTGAATATTTTCCCAGAAGAGTTAAAAACATCATACCATGGTGTTATATGTGCACTCATGTTTAAAGCAGCACATTTTTTTTTCCAGTACCAGGAATTGAACTCATGACCTTGCACTTGCCAGGCAGGTGCTGTGCTGCTGAGCTAAATCCTCAGCCCCAGCAGCACAATTTGCCATAACTAAATCTTGAAATCAATCCAAATGCCTGTCAACTGAGGAATGAATAAAAAAGATGTGATATTCTTATGCAATTGAGTATTACTCAGCTATCAAAAAGATAAACTTGAGGCTTTCATAGGTAAATGTATGCAACTAGAGACTGTACTTATAAGTGAAATACATTGGACCCATATGTGTAAACATTGTATTGTCTCCCTAGTGTAAGAACCTGAAAGAGTGAATAAAACACAAAATGTACAATAGATATTATGAAAGGGAAAGACATTTCTCAAAAGAAGGAACAACTGGGATGAGGTAAAGGAGAAAAAGAAAGAAGGAAGGGAAAAATATATATGTATATTTATATAGAAGAATAGCTTGGATAATTGTACTGCTGATGTCTAATGGTTTATTGAAAGGAACAGTTAATGCCTAAATTTTTTTAGCTAATTTTGCACGCTTATATCTGGTAATCTGAACACCTAATTTGAAGACAACAGTATGCAATATAACAACCATTGTTGAATTTCTACCACGGTGTTGAGTGAAGCTATGTATCATTTCTATCGTTTTTATTATTTTTTATTCACTTTAATTGACTAATCTTGCATTTTTACATCTTTTAATCTGAGCAACTTCGTTGAAGATAGCAATATCTAATATAGCAACCACTGTTAATTGTTATCATTTGTTTTGATAAAAGTAAAATAAAATGTAAATTGCTAAAGCCAGTTGCATCTGTGGTGACACCTTGATTGTCAAGATTCCCCGTTTTGGTTTTCTTAATTGTTTTAAGGTTAAATGTAAGCTTTCAGTAATTGCTTGTCCCTGAGGATTGTAGGGAATTCCAGTTATATGTTGAATTTCCCAAAGCTGAAAAAATTGTTGTGTGCATCTGCTAAGATTAGCATGTCCACTGCCTGTTTTTATGGACAGGATGACCCTCTTTGTCTTTTGTAACTTGAGAAACAGTATTGTAGCAGTTGCAATAAGTTTAATTATTATAATTTTATCTGGATATCAAGCAATTTGAAGATTGTTATTTCTTACCAACCATTGTTGCCCTAGCTGAATCCCTGTAGAGTGTTAACAGACAACAGTTATAATTTATAATGCAAATTTGAGATCAAATGCCACACAAAATATTTTTGCATGACAATCATGATATTATTTTTGTAACACACTTAAATGTCCATCTTAGTATAGAACAGAGTGACACATATAACATGATTTAACATATATCTCATCAAAAGTAGCAGGAGCACAAGAGAAAGGCAGATATCTAAATCTAGAAAAGAGGTTATCATTATAAATAATCCTGGTTTTATATCTTAGAAGACCTTTACACCCAGAAGGAAGGTATTATAACAGAAAATGCCCCCAAAGCAGTGTACTTCAGCTTCTTAGATGCCCAGGTAATAGTTCTTTTTCCTGTTTCAGTTGCTTCTGTTTCTTAGAAACAGCTGGTCACTGTGATGCACATTGTACAAAGCAATCCCCAATTGCCAACCATTCTACCTCTGTACTTTATGCTCATTTATCCTCTATAAGCCCAAAACCACCAGAGATCAGGGCCCAATATTCTGGGAACAATCCCAATCAGTGCCCTTTGACATAACTTAACCTATTCCAAATCTTGGGTGTCATTTTGGTGTTTCTGCTTGCAATTGCATCTGGCGCACTGACCAGGAACACTGACCATGCTGACCTCTTTGGTCACCAGTCATGGCCCTTGTGGACAGATCTCTCCAGGTCCTGATGGGAAAGTGTGCCCTCGAAATTTCTGTAGTCCCTTCAGAGTTCTGGAGGAGGATTCCTGGCTCCCCACTTGAGTGGCATACATGGACCCCAAAGGGAGGAGGATTGTCTGTCTGCCTTCCTGCCTGCCTGCTTGCCTACCTGATTCTAGTAAAATCCCAGGGAGCACCACAGTTTGTCTGTCAGTTCTGCTCAGCTTGAGAAAAAGGGAGAGTCTGTTCAACTCCTGTTAGTCATTACACACTCAAAGGAAGGGGGTTGGAATGTTGAACCTCTGACTGTCTGCTGAATAAATGTGTGAATGAGTGAACCGGACAGCATAAGCAATAGGCTACTCTGTCTGTGCATCAAGACCGGTAAGCACTGGTCACAGTGGCTGATTGTGCCCTCACCTATGGTTCCTTAGTGATTAACATATGGCATCATGGAGGCCTCCCACGCTTCTTAGCTAAGTTATGCCTAAGTCCCCATGACGGGCACAGCCAGGTGGGCATCTGAATAGTCTGTCTCTGCATGGCACCCACTCTTTGTCTGTTGTGCCATCACTTAAGAGTACAGAACACACATGTAGGAAATCAGAAATGGGAATTAATTAGTCAAAACCCACAGTCACTAACTGCAGGAAAAAGGTCTTCTACAGAGTTGAAAATGAAACCAAAGCACTCCCTGCCCATCAGACTTTAAAAAAGGAAAAAGAGGCCCATTCTTCCTGAGAATTCTGCCTTGGCACCCTCATCAACCACTGCAATTGTGGCCAACAGTTTCACCCATCACTTTCAATTCCCCTACTTCCAACCAACTGACTTGTTCCAGCTAGCCCTTGCCTGTATTCAGCCATAGAGGCCATCCCTCCAACCTTCTGCTTCATGGCTATGCCTATCCTGGTCAGATGGTGTCATCTAATGCCCACCTGAGATGACTGTTAGCAATACCTTTAATACTAGTCTATTCAACACAGAAATGTTCACATTTTGACTGAGAAAATATTGGACTGTTGGCCCTGACAAATGAGTTGCCATGGCCTTTCCCAAAGGTTGCCCTGCCTAGAAACCTAGAATTAGTTGAGCACTTCTTAAAGACATTAAGAAAGGGGGCAAAAAGCCCATCAACCACTGTTGCCAAGAAACCTGATTTTAAAAAAGCACTTGATATCAATAACAAAATCCAGTCTGATAGATGACCATACCCTCTGGCTATAAATTATGAGAACTATGGACCTTAAAAAGTAAATGCTGATTCAACCTAGATCAGATGACAACATTTTCATCAGCCTAATGGGCTCAGACTAGGCCAAACTCAGATCCCTTCTTTAGCTGAGCCACTGGGAT
The DNA here is from genome assembly GCF_000276665.1 of Chinchilla lanigera. Lineage (NCBI taxonomy): Eukaryota > Metazoa > Chordata > Mammalia > Rodentia > Chinchillidae > Chinchilla > Chinchilla lanigera. The sequence goes on along the minus strand of NW_004955412.1, from coordinate 34,279,726 downwards.
CCCACAGTACCCTGACTGGGGCAACTAGGAGTCTTGACTCTCACCCTTTCTTCCTGGCACAAACTTACAGCCTGAGAGGACAACTCCTGTGTAAGTCAGTCCCCATACCACTTCTGGGAAGAGACCTTCCCTTTAAGTTAGAAGCAACTATCTCCTCTGCACAAACCTGTCAGCCTCAACTTCAAGTGTTTCCCAAAAGGAAGATGATGACTGCATCAACCGTAGACAGATAACCACAATCCTGAAGTTCTGAAAACTCTCCTCCCAGAGGTATGAACTAAGGACTCACCTCTGGGCCTGGCCATCAACCATGCCACCTCACCGCGACCCCCTCATTGCTGTCACAGGAAGCACAAACAGATATCCAGCCACACATCAGCTTGATAGACTATTAATCACCTTGGGCAAGATCTCTGTGCCATCAACAATGCAGCTATCACCTTACACTCTGCAGTTCGCAACCCATCTACAAGGGTTTGGGAACTCTCCCACTATTGGGGGGAAGCCCAACAACAGGTTTGGCTCCAAGACAGCCAGTTCTCTGTCCCTTCCAATTCTGTCATAGTCCCCTGAGAAAGAAAAAAAAGAGGCTTCAAAACGGCAAAATGTTTATACACTGTCAAAGTGCTAAAAATGCACCCATCCTACCTGTAATGCCAGTTCAAGATCTCCAAGTTTCCAGTGCTGCTGAGCCTGCCCTTTATATAAGTTGCTTCAGTCTCTTGCCACCCACAGCCTGCTGGTACACCCTTCTGGACTAAAGAATTATTTATTCTGCCCTCAGTGGGCTCCTGTCAGCCAGCCCCTCTTCACAAAGTCCCCGGTTCTGGACTAAAAAGTGAACTGACCTACACTCAACCTCCCAGATGTTCAAAAGTTGTTTCCTCTTTGAAAAAGCACTTCTGACTAATAACACTCAAGTTCCCTGCTGGAAAGACACAAAAGCTCTGCTACAATATCTGGCAGAAACTGGTTAGAAAAAAAACTCCACAAATTTCTTACAGCTGTTGGCTTCTATAGAATCTAACAGTTGCTGCCCTTCTGGTCAAGAAAGCTGACAAGCTCAACTTAGACTGAGACCTAGCTGTCCAGGTGCCACATGCTATACTGGGTTAAACTGTTCTAAAAAATGGACCCCTGACAGATGCTGAGTATATCCTATTTATGGATGGAAGTAGCTCTGTTGAGAATGAAGTTCAACATATGCTGTGGTCACCTTGGATAAAACTATTTTGGCCAAAACTCCCCTGTAGAGATGATCTGCACAACAAACTACTCCCTGCTGCTATTTGGAAACTTGCCACCAATAATACAAATTAGTTTAGTCAGGAGGTCTAAGTCCCCTCAGTGGATCCAGCTGACTGAAACATCAACCCCAGCCACCAGACCTGCCCCTACTGTATGTTCTGCAAACCCAAGTTGCTGCACTGGCATCCATACCCCTGCAAACAGCTTAGGCTTCAGTATCTGTGTCACTGGTCCCAACTTCCCATTCCCTACCTGTACTAAGAAGACAATATATGTTTGTAGGGCCCTACTACAAAACATCATTCCTAGATATCGCCTACCTTTGATCATTGACAGAGACAATAGGCCTGCATTTGTAGCAGAAGTAACTAAAAAACCAGATTAAATAAAAACTACATACAGCATCTGGCCACAAAACTCTAGAAAATTTAAGCAAACAGCTTCTGACTCACACACATATAACCCAGGCACATATTAACTACCTCTACAAGTTTCAGAAATCTAACCTTAGAGATACTGAAAACTTTATCTGGACAGCTCCTCTAAAGCTCACTCTGAAGAAACAATGCACTCAAAGCCCTGCTGTGGTCCCTCCGGAAGCAGACCAGTCCATGTATGGCTGAAGCCTGAGGACATAGTTCACAGTGTCACTCCACATCTATTCCCATTGACTTCTGTCTTTTCAGGCTGCTTATCCCAGTCCTTGCTTCCTCACTCCCTGCTAGCTGTGTCTTTTGCCTTAAACTCTATGAACAGCTGTCCCAAGAGAATAGAACAATCAATCAAATATTTCACCAAGATTTGATGGGCATCCAAGATACATTGGACACTCCCTTAGATCAGATTAACTCCCTCATTCCCTTGTCTGAGTAATGTTACAGAACAGACAGACCTAAATTATATTCCTTCCTGAAAACAACTTAGAAAAAAACTGTAATAAGGCAATCTTGGGAGCTCAGATAGGGCCTATCCTAGGCTCACTGACTGCTTCTAGTTGGGCCTGTCTCAGAAGATCATGTGTAAGATGCCCAGCAAAGATTTGCTGGGAAAACTAAAAGACAAAGGAAATGTAACAGAAAATACCCCTCTCTAGCCAGTATACTTCAGTTTCTTATTTGCCCAGGTAATAGTTCTTGTTCCAATTCTAGCTGTTCCTGTCTCTTAGAAATGATTGGTCACTGAGATGTATAGCTGGTCACTATGATGTACACTATATAAACCAATCCCCAACTGACAAGTCATTCTGCATCTGCACTTCCTGCTTGCTTATCCCATATAAGTACAAGCCCTAGACCACCAGAGATCAGGGCCTGACATTCTGAGAATGATCCTGATCAGTGCCAGTTGACATAAATAAATCTGCCTCTAAATCCTGGGTGTCATTTTGATGTTTCTTCTTGCTATTGCAGTGTGAATACTTGTAATACATCATGAGATTAGCAATAATGAATTGTCCTAGCCATATGAAAATCTTAGTCTCTTAATTTGATTTTTACCAGGAATATCTTTAATGAGACTTTATATTTTTATCCACAGAAATCTTAGCATTTTGATGATGACCAATGTAAGTATAGCCATTTGTCTTGGTTACTTTTCTCTTTTTGCTGAAGCAAAATACCCAATGACAAAAATTAAGGAAGGAAAGGTTTATTTAGCTCTCAGTCTGTGGAGGTTTTCAGTCCATACTCAGCTGGCTCCCAGGCAGGGTGGCACAAGGCACAGGGCAAGTGTTCATGGCTGCTGAAGATAGCAAAAGCAGCAAGAGTAAAAGAGAGGAGCACTGGTAAGCAACCTCTTTCCCTCCCTTACACTGTATGCAAACTCCCCACCCCAGGGCAAGTGTAACACTCACATCCGTAATTCCAGCATTGGACTATAAATCAATCATAAATCTAGAAACCTGCCCCATGACTGCAAGAGGATTTAGGGAGACATGCAGACACAAACCATAACACCATTGAACACCAGACAACAATATGTATTACATTTAGGAAACCAATTTTAACATAATTTTGTCGAGCTGGCAAGTTGGGTCAAAGCATGTCTTTCTTTAATTTTGATGAAATTTATCTATAAACTGGCTTAAATTACCAGCAAATGTTTTAAAAATTTTAAAATGGAAAAGAAAAAATTTTTTGAGTTCAAATAAAACAGTTGTTTACAGATTAGTTAGACAAACAAAGTCACATAAAACAATTTGTTTATAAAGTCAGAGTGCACTCAAATATATTTGGCTGATTTGGATTATAATAAATCCCTTAGAGTTTTTAAGTTTGCCACTATGAATAGACTAGTTAGAACATTTTGTAGGTCAATTACAGAGATCTCTTATAATAAGAATCAGAAGGAATAAAGTGTTTTATACTTGGGAAAGCAAAGACAGCTTTAAAGATGGGCCCTAGGTTGATGGTTTATCTGATTGGAATACCCAGTTATACAGGTTATTCACTGTTGCTCTGATAGCCATAGTTGTTGGATAGTCACAGCTGATGGCCAAAATTGGTGTTTTGATAGCCACATACAACTGTTCCCTCCAACTGGGACAGACTTTTAAAGGAAATTTTAACTATTTCCAGCATGAGAAACTCACCATTATGGAAGCTTTGTCCTGAAATTCAGCAGCCTCACACTCAGTAATAGTAGTCCAGGCTTTGATTAAGGTTGTCTTGGAAACCACAGTCTCAGATTCCAAAGGTGGAGGAAGAGTAGCCTTAGGCTCAGGGATAGTGGATGCCTTAAGGGCCGGAGGTGTCTGGTTTTCCTTTGGTTCACATTTACATTGGAACACAAATAAGGATTATTTCTTTAGTACAAAGAAAGTCTGAACATAAGGCAATTTTGGCCATTTTTCCTCTCTCTTACAGTATAATTCTAATTATGAAATACCATCATAATCAGTATTTCCCTTCACAGTAACATTCATATTTAAAGAAGGAAACATTGCTTAAAATTAAACATTTGTAAAGCATTATATTTGTCAACATTTATTTTGTCTAAAGAGTTTTGGCCTCTCCATACCCACTTCCTTCTCTAGCTTTGGGCTCTGTCATCTCTACACCTTCTATCGCCTACTCAAACCTTCTTATTCTTCTACCACTATTAGTGGGAACCCTCTCCGTAAGATTTAACATAGTCTACATTAACATTGACTCCAGGAGTCTCAGTGTAAAAAGTCCCTGTACTTCAGTGTGTCTCCCACCTCAGCCTCTCCCATAGCTGGGTATACAGGTGTGTGTCACCACTGTCAGCCCAACCAAGGAAAGTAGGGAAAGGGAAGCCGCTTCTTTGCTATGCAGCTCTGTTGCTGGCCTGGTGCAGCCACCTTGTTCCCTTTGACACAGGTCCTGTACCACCATGGCCAACTCTGCCGCTGCCACCCTGGAGCATGACCCTGCTACCGTCTTGGGAGTATTATATTAGTCTCTAAAAAATCTGAAGGTGTGGGCTGAGGAATTTTTTACAAGTCTCCCTGGGCTCTGAGTCTGCCCCTGGAGCTAGCAGCACAGTGGGTAGATTTTCCCATTTATTAAAAAAAAATTTTTTCCCTTGTTCTAAAACAGAAACTTTGGGGGTACTAGTACTTAAAGGATATGAACAGATTTTGGTAATCTCTAACCTGAGAAGGTCTTAGAAGAAACAGTTTTTTCTCTGCCATGAGCTCTCTTTAAATTTTTTTTCCACCTTGTCCCAATTTTGAATATCTAAAGTTCCCACCTGCAGGAACCATGGATTATACTTAATTATTTTCTGGACTATTTTGGTGATACTGCTAGCTGGTACTGTGCAGTTTGCCTTCTTTAAAAGAGATTTGAAAGAAAGATATTTGAAAGGAAGAGGTTTCTTTTTAAAGAAAGATTTCTTTTTTTGTTTGTTTGTTTGTTTTTTTGGTTTTTCTCTGGTACCGGGAACCGAACTCACGACCTTACGCTTGCCAGGCAGGCGCTTTGCCGCTGAGCTAAATCCCCAGCCCCTTAAAGAAAGATTTCTTTTGAAAAAAAGAGATTACCCTTTGTTTTAATTCCAGTGAAATTATTACTTGAGTCAAAAGCAACACTTATTTCAGCTCCCCATAGGACATCTCTGGAATTGTCACTTGAGATCCAAATGCTGTCAAAAAACTTCCAGTAACTCCACCAGGCAGGTGAGAAGGCTGTGGGTTCATCCACATTGGGTGGCAGTTATGGGAGACCCTTTCCATGGTACTAGTTATCAGGGACCCCTGCAGTGAGTCCCAGGCTCCTGCCAAGTGTTATGGCCCACAGAGGGAAGAAAGAGCAAGAGATGAAATAGAGGTGCAGGCTGGGATCTGGGGTGACCAACTGCTCTCAGAGAACAAAAGACCATGAGGCACCCAGAACCTGGGTTTTTATTCATTACATCTGAGTCAAGGACAGTGTGAAGGGCAGTGGCTGTTTCAGGGAACAGTAATGGCAACTATGGTGGGCTAGTAAGAAGAACAAAGGCTTCTTGCAAGGACAAGGACAAGATGGAAGCAATAAGGAAACTATAGTTTCCCCAGGTCCTTATCCTCTTCAGCAGGTCTTCTCTTGTCCTGTGAGCACCACAGCAGTCATTAGAGCTAGGGCTTCCCGCTGTGACCAGAAAAGAGCAGGATGTTTCTGCATCCAACGTGGCCCAAAGGTCAACGCAAAGACAAAATCTGGACATCTCCTACACTCAGTTTATAATGCATGGTTCCCAACACAAACCCACAACAAGATGCCATCTCATCCCAAATAGGATGACTATTCTCTTCCATTTTGCACAGATTATCTATTCTCAACCCAAGGTTAGAGAAATAGTCAACTTTATTATCTTTAAATGATTTAATCTTTCATTATTTTAATTTTAATTCTTTAAATCACCTGGAATATTCTTTGCCACATGTAGTAATGTGAAGATCTATTTTCTAAATATGTAATCCTGCCTATAGTTCCAATTTCTCCATTTTTTGTTTCCATTCAAAAAAACCCTCTTATAAATTTTCCCTACAGACAGACTTCAATGTTTCTACTCTGTCTCTTTTTAAAATCCCACCGCATTCAAACTTTAGATCCTTCCTATTCACCCATATACCCATTGTCAAGGTTCCCAATGAGCTCCACATGGTTACATCCACTGACCAATGCTGGATCTAAACACGATTTGATAGAGCAGCATTTGCTTAGTTGATCCTTATCTCTTCTGGCAACACAGACACTGGTACAACCTCCTACCTCACTGTCATTTCCTTACTCTTGGGCTTGCTTTTCCTTGTGACCTGATCTATAAGGCTGGGGGGCCCCAGGTTTTGTCCATAGACTTCTGTCTCTATCCTTACTCCTGTCTTGATCTGATATAGATGCAAGGCATTGAATAAAATCTATATATTTTCACTACCCTGTTCATAACGATGTTCTGGCTTTCTCCCCTGAATCATACATAGTGTATCTATAACACTTTTCTCAATAGTTCTCCCTGATGTCTCAGCAGACAAGGCTGATGTATCATATTCCATATTCAATTCTTGATTTTCTGTCCTGAAACTGCTTCCCATGAGGTAGTCCCAACTCAGTCAGTGGAAACTGCTTCCTCCATGTGATCAGGCTAAGCACAATGGAATCGCCCAGGCCTCCCTTCTCTCACACCTCACCTACACTCCTTTGATAAATCGTGTTGGTCTTACCCCCTACTAAATCTTTCCCAACCTCCGCACTGGTATCTTGCTCTTCATGTCACATCTAGGATTTGGCTATAGCCGTCACTGGCCTTTTTCTTTATAGTGTATTTTTAACAAAGAAACTAGAGTGATCATTTAAAAGTGGAAATTAGGTTATGTCATACCCCCGGCCTCTGCCTTCTAAGGGCTTGCTGTGTCTCTTAGAGTCAAATCTGAAATTATTACAGTGATCTAAAATACTGCATGTGATCCAGCCCCCAACCATAGCCCACTGGCCCCTACTTTGTACTTCTTAACTTTGCTTATTCCTGCAGGAGGGCAGGCCTGGTCTCCCTTCTGGCTCCTCAGCATATCAGCCTGTTCCTGCCTCAGAGGCTTGCACTTACCGTTTGCCTCAGGAATCTCTCTACGAGGACATCCAGGTGGCACACTTTTTCATCATCTTCAAATCTTTCCTCAGAATTACCTTCTTGGTGATGCATTCCTCATTCCTATTTAACACTTTCCCCGTCCATACTCCCATGTCCTTTCTGTACTCACCCTGCTACCCCATCACCCAGTACATCATTATATGTGTCCCATCCATCTTGAAGCAGGTTTTATCTTTCCTTGATCTTTCTGTCAGTTATTAAGCATGTTGTATTCTACTTAATTATTCATATTTATAAAACAGTTCATGCCCAGTAAGCAAGTCTTCCATGTTATTCTTTTATAAGATTCCCTTAGTTGTTCTTAACTGTTTTTGCCAGCTTAAATTTAAAAGCATTTTGTCATGCTTTTAAGGAAGAAACACGAAGTTGAGTTTTTTATTGGAATTTTATAATATCTGGACATTCATTTGTAAAGAATATATTTTCATTATTCACTCATTCTTTCTAAGACTGTGATATGTTTCTCTTATTACTTTTGTAAATCTATTTTTATGATTCTTACATATTCCTTGCTGAAGTTATTCCTCTATGGCTTAGTCTATAGTTCAGCTGCTATCTTCCATTGTTGCTATTTTCCTATTATATATTTTTAAAATATTATTTCCAGATGTTTGTTTATCAATTTGTATGCAAGGCCAGTAGCTGGCTATTTTATTAGATCCAGTAGGCTTTCAATTTATTCTCTTGGGTTTTCTAAGTAGACATAAGTGATAATTGTACCTCCAATTTACTGTTTAATTTCTTTTTTTGTCTAACATTTGCAACTGATGTGATTATTCATAATCAATATTATAATGTGTAGAGATAACTTTCAATTGTCTGATATTATTAATCCTTACCCAAACCTAGAGTTTTTAAAATAGAAATTTGATTCCATTTACTTTTCCTAGTCAATTGATGTATATTATTTATACACAATGGTGAGTTTTGTTTTGACATTTTTGTGCATGCATATAGCATATCTAATAATACTCCCTTCCACCAGCTCCCCCGTCTTCCCAATCCCCTTTGCCTCCTCTTACAGTGTCTTCCTATCTTGGTCAGGCTCTAACGCCTTGGCTCAAACTCCCCCAAGAGTGATGGATAACGCTCGCAATACCTGGCCTGTCCTCTCTTTTCTTGTTCACTCTTGCGTATGGTGACTCACGACTGTGGACAACTTCATTGTTGTCCAATGTCCACATTAAGAAACTATTCTATATTTTTATTTACTAAGAACATTTCTGAAAAAAGTGAGGAAGGGGTGTAAAGTTTGTCTTCTGGTTTTTGATATACCAGCTGAGCTAATAGTACCTGTTGATTTGCTTAATAATGTTTCCAAAATTAATAAATTGTTGTTTTTAACACACTTTTGCATTTAACTTGTCAATATTTAAATAAAGATCTTGCATCTATATTTGTAAGTGTATTTGGTCTATACTTGTCATTTAATGCTGTCTTTGTCAATTCTGGAATTGGTGTTGATGCCATTTTTATGAAATAAATTGAGAAATAACTTATCTTTTCCATACTTGAGATAGAAGGTAGCATATGAGTATGTACGTGTGCTTGCATGGGTGTGAGTGTCCCTGTGTATACATATGTGGATATTTTCATGAGAAGCATATGCTTCTAAGAAATTTGAAAGAACTACCCAGTCATAAAACCTCAAACATTTTTGATCAAGTATTAATTTTTTTCCAAGGTTATTGGTGTGACTCAGTGTTCTACATTTATTTATTTACTTACTTATTTATTCTTGTAGTACTGGAGATTAAACCCAGGGCTTTCACACTGAGCTACATCCACGGTCTTTTTTTCATTTTGAGACAGGATCTCATTAAGTTGTTCAGTTGCTCTGGCTGGGCTCAGACTTAGAGTTCTGCCTCAGCCTTCCAGAGTGCTGCAATTACAAATGTGTACCACCAAGCTCAGCTCACTCTTCTACTACTTTTTAAAGGGATTTGGGTAGATTTTCTCCTATTTTGACTAAATTTTCAAAGTCTAAATATAATAAAATCTATAATTATAGCATTTTCTTATGTTTAAGAAATATTTTCTGAATCTATTGAGACAGATTTTCATTTCTACTTCTACTTATTTGTATTTTTTCTACTTTTTAAATTCATTTTTGCTAAGTCTTGGCTAATTATTATTAAATTTTTCTTTCTAGTGTAAAGCCTTTAAGATCTTTACCCTACCATTTTGATAAATTTTGTCTTCATTTCTTTTTGTACCTAAAAAAACAATATTGATCTCAGTTTACCTTTACCTTGTATACATTTTGGAGGTATTTTTTTTCTCATTGATTGTATTTTTGTTCATTTTTTAAAACTATCATTCTTATTTTTCTCTTATTGTAGTGTGTCAGAAAATGTCATCCATATAAATGCTGCTGCTGAGGATTTATTAATCTTTTTGTGTGATCCAGTACATTAAATTTTGTAATGTCTGTGATGGCTTGGATTTAATGTACTTCTCTAGTTGTAGTGAAGAAATAACCCTATCTTAATGCAATATTTGGCTTGTGTGAATTTCCTTCATACTCTGAATCTACTGTAACTGGCAATAATAAAATCACAATCTTTAGTTTTAGTGATTGTGAAGCTTTTCCTGTGTAACCATGTGTATGTCAAATGAGGAAGCATCCTTATCAAAAAGAGAAAAGAACATCAGCAACCGCAGAGAGCAGAAGAGAGACTGTAGGATCCACTGATGTTACTTGTAGGCCATTTGTCCTACCTTTGGCAGGGCTATTCCTCACTTGGGTTTCCTTTCGAGGCACAGCATTTCTGGACGCCTCTGAGGTGAGCTGTTGTGGGTACTTGCGTGTGTTGAAGGTGGTGTGGGCCTGCGGTTCCTGGAGCAGGGTGGGGGATGCTGCCCCCCATTCCTCTGAGTCCACCCTAAATGAGTGCCTAAGTGTCTTACTGGGTGCAAGACTCAGCCTCATCCAGCTTCTCTCCCTAATAGGACATCAGAGTCTATGCTTGGGAGTTGTTTTGAGCTGTTCTTCTTTTTTCCTCCAATATCTTCATAGGCATTTTTTAAAAAGTTGAGATAACATCAAGAGCTGCTACTCTAGTAAGAAGAAAATTTTTAAAAATCTACTGAGATGTTTCCAAGTAGATGTAGTGTGTGCATCTATTTAGTGCTGTGTTTTGAGAATTCTTACCTGGTCAGCGTGTAGCAGAGTGCCTAACTAGGAGGTAATTTCAGTAACCGAATAGAAATGAGTTATAAGCCTCTGAGGTTGGGAATATGGAATAGAGCAGAAATAAGCCACAGAGATAAATTAGGGAGCAGATTCTACACAGTGGAAAAGTGAATACATTTGTGAGAGGGTAGAAAGATGTGGACTGGGAGTATTGTCAGGGGACACAAGTGTGGGAGGAGACCAAATGACCACTGGACTCTAGTGATGACAAGTAGAAATATTTGCTCTGTTCCTGAGGAATGGCAGTTTAGGAAAGAAAAATGTTTGTACTTATGTAAGAAAAGGTTTTAATTTATCTTGTGAAGAAATATACAGGCAAAATGTAAAATACAGTGTAATAAACCTGGATGCATTGAAGATGAAATGTTTGAAGTAGTTAAAGTTAAGGAGGTGGGTGTATTAGTGTTTATTTTACTCTTCTCTACACTTTTCTGAATATAAAGAAAATTTTCATAACCAAAAGCATGAAGAAAGAAGCTGGGGGTGATGCTGATAGGACAGAGAAAGCCTGGGGTCCTGTAATTACCTTGGAAGGCAGCTCCCTGAGATATCAGGGCCTCCCACGTGGCCCCAGCTCCTAAAGGTCCACAGCAACCCCAACAATGTCACCCTGGGGGCCAAGCTTACTTATTTTATTTATTTTTTAAAAATTTATTTATTTTCTTTGAAACATAACCTCTCAATGTAGTTCCAGCTGTCCTTGAACTCACTATGTAATCTAGGCTGGCCTCAAACTCACAGCAATCCTCCTGCCTCAGCCCCTTGAGTGCTAGGACTATAGGTGTGCACCACCACACCTAGTGGGACCAAGCTTGTAACATGTAGCCATCCAGGGACATTCAGCATCCAAACTCCAGCAGTGCTCAGCTAGTGTGGTGATCACAGGATGAGATGACAAAATGGTGACAAAGCCCTGGCACACTCACTCATATTGTGGTGGTGGTGAGCCAATGGCATAAACTTTTACCAGTGCAAAAGGGGACTGACCTCCAACCTCCCAGAAAAACCACTGAGATAGCCTGTGGGACAGCACTGTCAAGTCTAGTGCTTGTGGTGTAAGGAGGGGCTCTATCCCTTCAGTAGCTTCTTTGAAGTGGAGGGACAGAGGGGAGAGACTGACATAATTTAGAGGGTCTGCTGTAGGGGAGGTGTTTCTGTGAGAAGGACTGACTGGACTGGGGCAGAGTTGTCATGAATTGTGATATAATAGTTTAGGATTGATAGACTCAGAAGGTGATTTTGTTGTTGTTGTACTGGAATTGAACCCAGGACCTTTGCAGTAAACTCCGTCTTCAACCCTTTTTAACATGTTTAAAATTTTGAAATTGGGTCTTGCTAAGTCGCTAAATTGCTCTGGCTAGTCTTGAACTTGCAATCCTGCTGCCCTCCTAAAGTGCTGGGATGACAGGCATGTCCCACCATGCCTGGCTAGATGAGGATTTTGAAATAAACCTCTAATAATAAACAATTTTATGATTCCAACTGAGCAATCTAATCTTCTAAGAAGGCAGTTATTTACCCAGATGAAGGCAAACAATCTATTACTGAGATCAGTGGAGTTTCAAGAATTCCTAAAATAATGAAGTTATGTGCAACTTCAGCTTGATTATACTTTCCTGAAAGTGTAAAGTCATGCCAATGAGTAGTGTTGAATGCAGGCTGAGTATCCCTTTATAAAATGCTTGATTCCAGAAGTGGACAGACTGTTTATTTATTTAGGTTTTTATAATATTTTACATATTCATAGTGAGATATCTTGGGTATGGAACCCAAATCTAAACACAAAATTCATATATGTTTTATGCATACCATGTACACATAGGCTGGTGGTACTTCTCCACAACATTTTCAATAATTTTATGTATGAAACCAAATTTCATGGTATTAAATATCCCACTTGTGACATCATGTAAACTACCAAAATGTTTTGTGTTTTGGAGCACGTTGTATATGTATTTTCAGAATAGGAATCTCAAGCTGTAGTAAAGTCAGGTTTTGTCAATTACAAATTGCATGGCTTTAACTAGTTTCAATTGATGGGAAATTATGGGACAGATTGTTTCTATTGGAATTTAGGATTTGTGGCATGTTATTTCCTCTATAACAGATGCACATATAGTTTAGTAAAGTTAATTAAATTTTTCTGGCAATATGTATTAAAGACCTCAAAATAATCTTTGAATTACTACTTTTACTATCCATGATTGTGTTCATGCAGAATCACCAAAAACATGAACAAAGGATGAGCAAAGATGTTTATCATAGCACTTTTAGAATAGAAAATCTACAGTAAACAAGGTGATCTTAAATGGGCAAACAGAAAGAAAATCTTGATTGGCCTACAGGATGGGACCCTGAGTGGAACGAGGATAAATGGTGTAATTTAGAAAATAGTAATGATGTCAGAAAATTCTCCACAAACAAAGTGGAACTAGAATTCAAAACTTTGTAAAATTATAATACATATGTCTAAGTGGAAATAGGCAACATTTCATATGTGATTACAAAATTGCAGATGAATTGTATTTTCTTGTACTTTCGTGGATTTTTAACAAATACATAAAATACACTATTGTCTTACATGAATATACCACTATTTTCATAGTAAGAAGGAAATGCTGGTAGTGGTGGTCCAGGTGCCCTGCAATGTGTGTGCTTGTTCATACAGTGCCCGATGCAACAGAGGGAGGAGAGCCCAGCTAGAACCTTTAGAAAATAAACTGGGGAATGGTCCACACTAGTCCTGACCAATCATGTGTGCCTCATAACAGAGATTCACAGACTTAATATAGGAAATAACTCTGCCTGTGGAAAACCTGACCACCCCCAGTGCTCTTCCACCACAAATAACACTGACAACTTCACAGAACTCCACTGAGAATAACACAGAATAACTCCGCTCATCTCTTGTTTATTGTCCTTGATCTGTCATTGATTATCATCCTTATCAGACCTGTTTATTTTACTCAGGGAATAAAAATCTCTGAAGAACTTCTCCTTAATCATTCTTTTTTTTTTCATATTAGCAACTCTGACCACCCCTTCTTGCCAGTGTGAGAGAATGTGAGAGTCTAGAGGATCAAACCGGTTTGCCCACACAGCCACTGTAGGGTGAATTTTTTCTGCTGACTTCCAAAGAGGGAAAGAATCGTGGCATTGCTTGGCAGCGTCAGCCCGAAGGCAACAGGTGTGCAGTGTCAGCCGACAATCCATCAAAAGTAACATAATCTTTTGCCTAAAATTCAATTGCAGAAACAAAAGACAAGAGTAATAAGGTGGAACAACTCCAGAGTGAGGCAATTAAAATGATCGAGGGGAAGATCGAGTACTGAGGAAAGAGATTAAAATTCTTCTGAATGGAAAGATAAAGTTTCAGCAAAAATGAATGTTTATAAGATAGATCATGAAAGACAAATAACCAAGTTCTCAATTCTAGAGTGTACAGATGAAGTTGTAATTTGAAGTTTAAGAGAAGATGAAGAGTAGAGTAGTCATAGGTGGAGCTGTGAAGTAAAAACGCAGGCATTTTGTACACATTATCTAATTGTACTGCTATGTAACAAGTAGTCACAGCATTTTGTTCTAGGCCCAGTTCTGCCATCAGCTGTTTGAATGCTCTTGAGTGAATTTCTTAACTCTAAGCCTCAAATTTTGCATAGAATAAGGAATTGGACTAGCTGGGTTTGAAAATACTTTCTGATTCACAAAGGATTTGTTCTGTCGTCTATTATGCTTTGGGTATGGTCTGCACCCCAGGGTTTTGTACTGGAGTCATGATCCCTAGGATGGCAGTGTCTGGGGGTGGACACTCAGGGAGATGGATCCTGGTCGAGAATAATAAGGCTGAGGTTGCTCTGGCTCTATGGAATAGATTGGTGTTGCCTCAAGGTGTGATCGGAGTATATTAGTGTTCTTGAGAGCAACCTGCTAAGGAAAGCCTAAGTCTAGCTCCTCCTTGTCTTGTTTCCTGCCTTTGTATGCCACTGCTTCCCCCTAGTTCTCAGCACCTTGTGGTACAGCCAGGGGAGACCTTTCCACGATGCCAGCATCATGCTCTTATGCTCTCCTACCAGTAGAATCATGAGTAAATAGGCCTTGCTACTTTACAAGTCACCAGTGTCAGGTATTTTCTTATAGAAACACAAAACAGACTGCAGCATTTTGTAACACAATAAATTATAAAGACTCCATTATTAATTTAATATTCTTAAAATATACAGACTAGATCTAAGAGATTTGAGAATGTTTGTATAAATATGAGGTCACCAGTGACCTAGAAATTATTAGAAGATAATTCATACTTCCTGGCAAGACACTGCCGTAGCACAGTTTCAATCCCTTTCCCTAGGCAATGGTAGATGTGTTGGGCACAGGTCTAAACTGACATTTAGTGTCCATGGTCTGAGAGAAAAGGTAGCCTACTATGGCTTTGAAAGGATAAAATGGAAGAGTTACAGAATTCTGCTCTTACCCCTCTTACCAAATTCCTTCATGCTGAACAATGATTCTCAAAACACATTTGCAGCCAGGCAGATTCCTGATACAGGAGCTGCCAAGTGTGAAATCAGCGTTCCTTTGTTTTCAGGAGCACACACACACACACACACACACACACACACACACACACACACACGAGGCTGTGGATTATAATTTGTATTATGTCTTCCCATTATGCAGCTTCTTTGGGGGACCTAAAGGTAAGATCTTCCCTGGAGCTATCTGGTGCTGTGCTGAGAGGCAGTGGCCTTTTCCTGGTCGCTGAGCTCCACTTTCTTTGGCCCCAAGAGCCACAGAGGCAGAATGCCAGAGCGCAGCTTTTCAGGAAGAGCTGTGCCTACCTGTGCAGCCAGACAGAGGAAGCGAGCTTGCAAGGTGCTTGAAAAGTGTGCCTACTTCAAAGGAAGCATGGAATGCCGGGTTATAGGCTCCACCAAAGACAAATATATTACAACTGCTGAACTAGAAAAGCAAAATCACTTTGGTTAACATGGTAGGAAACAATAGCAATTCAAAACAAGAACAAGAAAACATAAAAAGAACCCAGAGGAATATGGAGTATGAAAAATATAATACTGACATTTTTAGAAAAGTAGATAAGATATGTTGAATGAGTATAATTGAAAAAGCCAGTTACTTCACTGTAATATACTGAGCAAAGATTTAACAGAGAAGAAAAGATAAATAATGGAATATGTTTTTAAAATGTTAAGACATGCGAAAGATAAAGGTAGACATGCTAATATTTGGAAAATACAGATCTCAGAAAGTTAGTTTTTGAAATAATACTTCTTTGAAACTAAAAATCAATTTAAAAATTGTAGACAGAGAAGACTTAAGGAATGTCAGAGAGAGCAGAGAAAGACCCACGCTTAGAAAAATGATATTTAAGAATATTATGTTTCCAAGAGAAAAATTTAAAAGCTTATAGAGGGGAAAGAATAAGAATGAAATTAGCAGTATTCCTCAACAGCAACAATGGGTGCAGGAAAGCAAGACTTGAAAGCCTAGAGGTTTACATACACCCAGAGTTTCACCCAGATATGGGAGCATGCTAAAAATATTCCTTTGAGCTGGCATGGTAGCACATGTCTGTGATCCCAGCACTCTGCAAGGCTGAGCGAGGAAGACTGCAAGTTCAAACTCATCCTGGGCAGCTTAGTGAGGCTGTCTCAAAATTAAAAAGAATGAAAGAAAAAGGGCTAAGAATGTAACTCACTGCAAAACGCCCTGTGTTCAATCTCTCGTACCACAAAACAAACAAAAAAGTTCTATTTACTAGGTCTCAGAAACTGTCAGGAACTCAGAACTGATTAGATTAAATAGATTTTATAACATAATAAAAGGCAAAGTTTTAGGAATTCTCATCAGAGTTATATGAAATAAGGGCAATCAAATACCTTGGTATGGTTTTTCAGTTTATTTCCAAAAGGAAAGGTAATGTAGAAGAAGAACTAAAAATCTATATCTGGACCTATCCAGATAAAATATGAATTAACCATTTGGTAGATAGGTATCTCCAGTTAAAATTACAATCAGTAGAATATACATGCCAGATTAAAAAAACTTATGGAAAAAGTGAAATGTTTCATATTAACTGTGTATTGAAAAGATAGATTGACTATAGTAGAATATAGTAGATATTTATTTAGACATAGATATTCCTTGCTTATGGTGGGTTATGTCTTGATAAACTCATCACAAGTTGAAAATATTGTAAGTTGAAAAATCCCCTTAATACATCTAAAACTCACCTAGCCGATAGTCTTCCAAACCCTGTCAGTGCAGAACACTGTAGACTGTGCTTCTCCTCACAGCTAGGAGCTATGTTCATACGGGTAAAAGGATAAAATTCAAAATTCAGCTGGACGTGGTGGCACATACCTGTAATCCCAGCACTCGGGAGGCTGAGGCAAGAGGATCTTTGCGAGTTCAAGACCAACCTGGGCTACAAAGTGAGCTCAGGGCCAGCCTGAACTGCATAGCAAGGCTCTGTCTCAAAAAGACAAAAAACAAACAAAAAACCACACACATACGCACACACATACACAATTCAAAGGCTGCTTCTATTCCATGACTATTGCTTTCATACCATTGTAAAGCTGCAAAATCATAAGCTAAAACATAAAAAGTCAGGGACTGTCTGCATATAAGTGATGTAATGAGCCTTTCTACCTCATTTTATACATCCACTAGAAAATTTAAATTTTTACACATGGCTTACATCTGTGGAGTTGGAAGGAGGGGAGACTAAAGTTCCAGTCTTACCATATTTAGTCTTATGACTTTCAAACCAAGTAACAAATTGAAGACAAATAAATAAGAACAAAACAAAAAGTAGGGTTACAAAACAGAAGTAACAAAGTAGGGAAAAAGCTGGGCGTGGTGGTACACACCTGTAATCCCAGAACTCAGGAGGCTGAGGCAGAAGGATTGTTGCCAGTTCGAGACCAGCCTGGGCTACAAAGTGAGCTCAGGGCCAGACTGAACTGCATAACGAGACCTTGTCTCAAATAAAAAAGTAGGTAAAAAACCTAAGATGGTAGAAAAAAATTTACCATAAATATATTTGGGTCAATTTCAGATTTGAAAACAAGCACTGAGTGGATTAAAATACACAGATATCTACAATTGATGTACAAAAGCAGAAGATATGAAAAGGCTAAAATAAAGAATGGAAAGTGGATGTGTTATGCACATACTACCCAAGTAATCCTGGTATGACTATATTAATACTAGGAGGAAGAGATGTAAAAACCAGGACAAAAGAGCAGTGTTGGAGATGGAGTGTCTCATTCTATAATGATTGATGGTTTAAAGTTACTAAAAATATAGAAATTTTGAACACACACTAAAATAGCTTCAAAATACATGGAGGAAAAAGTGATAGAGCTACAGGGAAAATTTGCATCACAGGGCAGATGTTAACCACATGTCTGTCAATAACTGACAGGTCTTGACCTGCTTGCAACAGGGTTAAAGAAAATCAAGCAATATAATTAAGAAGCCTGACCTAGTAGCTTCATAAGATTTTTCTCAGACATACACGAAATAAGGAAAACAAAGATCACGTATATTTGGCCATAAAAAGGCCTCAGTGAATGTCAATATTATGTTATCATGCAGATTATAATTATTAATTTAATAGTTAATACCCAAAAGACAAAATTTAAAAATGTTTTTATAGGTAGAAATAAAAAATATTGATAACTGTATCATGGATTACTGTAGAAATTATCATAAAAAGTAGAAAATCATTTTTAAGTAAAAATTCTCCATGTAAAAAACTTGTAGGACTTGCAAAAGTGGTACTTCAAAAATTTCACAGCCATAGATATTATAATGGAAAGGAAGGAATTCTCAGAACAATTGTGCACACTTTTCAGCATGGGAAATGAGAAAAGAATAACAGAATAAACATACACGACAGAGAGATAATAACATATGGCCAATTATAATGGAGATCAATAGAGTCAAAAGTTCTTAGAAATAAATACTATTAGAATAGACAAACACCTGTTGAAGTTAAATAAAAAGAATAAAATAAACACACACTATTATGAATGGGGAGTACATAAATATAAGTGAAGCTGAAATTTTAAGGCTATGAGAATCTCATTTGTAATACTATACCATGTTTTCTAGAAACTTAGACCAAGTACACAAATTCCTAGAAAAAATATACCCACTACAATTCATTCAGGAGGAATCATTGGACTTCTAACTAAGAAAAAAATTGAGGAAAATGTTAAACTTTCCAGAAAGAAAAGAACAAGCTTATATGGTCTGTAGACAAATTTATAGGACAAATTAACCTAGTTTTGACTCAACTTTTCCATAAATAGAAAATAAATGAAATGCTCTACAGTTCGTTTTGAAAGAATGGCATTACTCTTTCAGTAAAATCAGACAAAAAGTAAAGAAATGAAAACTATATTAAGAGCTGCTACTTCATTTCCTTCTGGAATATGGAAGCAAAATTCTGAAACAATATTAAATATCAGCAAGTTATGTCTTGCAGTGTATTTGAAAAAGAGAACAACTCCTCACTATTGCACTATCAAACTGTTTATCTTGATTGTTAAATAATTATTTATTATAATAAAATTTATGAGGTAGGTAGTGTAGTCGCTCTTTACCTATATATTCACTTTGGACGTTTTAGTAACCTGAGGCCCAAAATTATTAAATTATTATTATATGAATTTTAAGTTCTGAGTAGTATAATGAAATCTCTATCCTGAGCAAGCACTTGGCAGCTGTTAGGTCATCTGTGGAGGTATCACAGTGCTTGTGTTCAGGGAACACTTGCTTACTTACTAATGGCTCCAAAGAGCAAGAGGAGGCATGATGACAACTTGAATATGACAAAGAGAAGCCATAAAGTGCTTTCGTTCAGTAAACAGAGTGAAAGTATAGTAGAAGATTTCAAGAGAAAGAGCAAGCACACATTCACATAACATTTATGATAGTATGTTGGTGTATTTATACTTTATTAATAGCTAGTTTTGTTAATCTCTCACTGTACCAACTTTCTAAATTAAATTTGTGATTAGTATGTACTTAAAAGTTGGGCCTTGGATCTGTGAGTTTCATAACTATGGGTTCAACCAATCCTAATAAAAATAGTTTTAAAAATTGCATCTGTTTTAAACACATACAGATATTTTTCATCTTTATTCCCTTAACAATACATTATAACAAATATTTATATCACATATAGATTGTATTGGATATTTTAAGTAATCAAAAAATTACTTAAGGAGGGGGTGGGGATTTAGCTTAGCGGCAAAAGCGCCTGCCTGGCAAGTGCAAGGTCGTGAGTTCGGTTCCCGGTACCGGAGACAAACCAAAAAAAAAAAAAAAAAATTACTTAAGGCATATGGAAAGATGTGCATAAGTTATATGCAAATGCTATGTTATTTTACATAAAGAACTGGGGCATCTGCATGTTGTGGAACCCATGTCCAGAGGAAAAAGTATTCAGTCAACTCCCCAGAAACACTGAGGTATGTGTAAGGTATTACTGGGGCCCAGACTATGTGTGGTTTGCAGGCATCCAGTGTGGACCTGGAGGGATTGTTATACCAGATCCACTGACAGAATGTCAAAGCCCTGTGCACATTCCAGAAGGGTAAGAAATATTTAATAACATTTGGTTATCATTCATAAGTCAGAAAGAACTATTAGGACACTAGGTATATTTCAGTTTCTTAAACCTAATAGGGAGTTTATTAGGATGCTCCACAGAAACAGAAGCAATGATACGTACATATCCAATTATACATATGTATAATATGCATGATTTATCATAAGGAATTGGGTCTTGGAATTATGGAGACTGCAGTGTGGGTCAGTAGCCTCAGGAAGCAGAACAAGTTCACACTGTGCGGAAGTCAAAAGGCTGCCTGCTGAGGAGTTCTCTTTTGCATGGGGAGACTGGTCTTTTGTTCTACTGACTGGATGAGTCAGCTCATGTGATGGTGGGCAGTCTGCCTACCCCTACCCCACCACTTTAAATATTAATTGCATCTCAAACACCCTTGCAGAAACACCAGGGTAATGTCTAACCAAATATTCAGCTCCCTGTGGCCAGGTGGACGCAGAAAAGTGGCCATCACAAAGAGTAGCTGTGTTAGTTTGGTTTTTGTTGCTGAAACAAAACACTGAACACTCAAAGTTAAAGGAAGAAAGCTTTATTTCAGCTCACAGTGTGTAGAGATTTTAGTCCACAGTCAGCTGACTCCAAGGCAGGGTCCATGGTAAAGCACGACAGGCAGAAACCAGCCAGCAATGCAATAGCCAGTAGCGAGTGACAACAGCAGCCCACTTTCTGTCCCTTATATTCTGTACAGACCCACAGTGGGCCTTTCCACTCTCCACAGCCAGAACTATGCCAAAGCAATCAGTAGATTAATTTAGTAATCACGCACTATTAGTCCCAGCATCACACACTCTAGACCTGGCCACTCCTGAAAAGCCCTACCTATGACCACTTGAGGCGTTGAGGACACATCTGGACACAGCCGTAATAGTAAGTAAGATATAAAACTGACAAATGAAAGAGACAGCACACATGGTACCAAATGGAAATCATTTGAAATATTTTGTTTAAAATTCTGTTGGAATCAAGAAATTCACTACTGGTAATATGTCCCAAATTGCATTGAGAGTCCCAATGAAACAAGAATTGAGAAATCAGATATATAAATTATACATGAAGATATTCATGCAGAAGACATAACAATTTACATAAAAAGCCAAAATAATCCTTAGGTAAATAAGAAGTATATGTGTGTGGAGAGCAACATTAGAAAGGTAACTGTATATAAGTGTAAAGAAGTAGAAGGGCAGTTACTCATTTGTATACCAGTGATTAACAAGTAGAAAACATAGTGTAACGACAATGCTATTTACAATAGTGTGAACATAATACCTACAAATACATCTACCAATAGATTTGTGTCTTAGTTACTTTTCTCATTACTGAGACAGAATACCCAACACCCAAGTTAAAGGAGGAAAGGTTTATTTCAACTCACAGTTTGTAGAGGTTTCAGTTAACATTAGCTGACTCCAAAGCAGGGTGGTGTGCAGAGGGGCACTGCAGAGGAGAAACAGCCCATGGTATTGTAGGCAGAAGACAGAAAGCAGAAAAACAATGAAGTAAGTCTCCCTTTCCCTTTTTATCCCATCCATACTACAAGCTTTGTGGGTGGGGCTTCTGTCTTCAGAAAATCCATTCCACCACATAAAGAACTATGCTAAACTAATCCCTGGCCTGAATCAGTTCTACACACCCTCAATCCCAGCATCACACAGCCTAGATCCAGCCAGGTCGGAAAAACTCCACCTACAAGCCCATGAGGCTTTGATGGAACATCAAGATACAAACCATAATACTTTGCAACATATCTGTAGAAAAAAATAAAACTCTAAATAGTAGTATTGAAGAAGGACCAAATAATTAGAAGCACACACTTTCAAATAAAAGGGCAATATTATATAGGTATGGATTCTCAAACTTGCCTGGGGATGCCATACATTTCAATCAAAATATCAGCATTATATTTAATGGATCTTGATAAAAAATTTTTTTTAAAAAAAATCTGTATGTTTGAACAAATGTTGAAAGAGATGATTGTAACAAGAGACTTGCCATACTATTAGGATTTGTAAGAAAAATGTGCTTATTGAAGCAGAGTAGTGCTGGCAGAGGGATAGAGACACTGCCAAATGGAATCGAATAGAAAGCTCAGAAATAGGCCCATGTGTTCCTAGGGCACTGATGAAAGATAGAGATGTCTCATCAAATTGCTTAAAATATGAAATTAAAATGCGGATTACTGAGAAGGAAAAATATAAAATTAAATCCCTCCTTTACTCAATAAACAAAAATTAACTTCAGATGAATTATGTCCTAAAAAGTAAGATTAAAACACCTTTGAAATTGATCACAGAAAATATGTGAGAATATGTTTTGGACCACAGGGAGCTATTTTTGCATTTTGTATTTTTTTTATTAAAGACAGAAAAACCTAACAAAACAACAACACTGAAGACAAAAACAAAAACAACACAGAAACAACAAAAATGATACATGACCTTGAAACAAAATGATAGGAATTTACAGTGGTTACTGTACTACATACTGTTATCTTCAGTGAAGTTACTCAGTTTTAAGAGTTAGAAAATATTTGTATGGAAGCATTGTGTGCTTAGTGTGGCACTGTTCAGAACAGCAGAGGCTGGGAGAAGCCCAGCTCCTGTATCAGAAGAATGGTTAAGAAGAGTGCGAAACAGATTAGTAGAGGATATGCACAGATCTTAGCAGTATACATCCGATGAAGAAAGTAACATTTAAATCATGATATGTAGCTCGATATGTCCTATAGTTCTACACTAAAAAGCAATGGCATGAGGAATATGGGATTCACATGTGATCTCCTTGGACAGTGGTAGTAAGCAGGTCATAAAGTACCACACAAGTGGATACCAAAGCAGTAGACCTTTATTGGATACCAAAGCAAGACCTTTATTCTGAAGGTCTTGTATTGTTTTGCTACTGAGTTCATGTGTGCTTATTGTGTTATTAGAAATAAATGTCATATTCTTAGTCATTCTTGTGAGCTTTTCTCTTCTGTCTAATTCAGTTGCAGTCAGTCCTGCAGCAGTAAGACATTTCTAGTTAGGAAGTGCTATGTGGGGTACCCCTTGCTGCATGATGGGCTACCTTCTCTACCTAACTAGGGGTTTAAACTAATAATAGACCTTATTGCTCATAGTCTGGGGTCGGGAATTCAGGCAGCTTACAGCAGAGAGGTTGCAGCTGCTCACTGGTGCCTGAGAACTCAGGTGGAAGACTCAAAAGCTGCTGACATTCACAGCACTAGGACTGTTGTTGCTGTAGCCTGTTCACTAGCTTGTTTATCGCAGTTACTTCTTAACACCCGGGAAGGAAGGTGAGTTTCAATAAGTAAAGGGCTCATTTCGATCTAAGAGAAGCAAAGTAAGAATGAATGTCTGGGCTTAACATCAAATGGGTTTTGGGCTTAAAATTTTGTTTCCAGTTTCCTGTCAGGGGCTGAGCCAACCATCCAACCTGCAGAGTTTCTAGCGGTTTGTGTAAGGGCTGAGGAGAAAAAAATAAATACAGGTTGGTTCATAGCTGCCAAAATGATGACTGCAGTTTTACCTCTGAGCTCAAACAAGAGCAAGTGGTGGGAAACAGACAGCAAAGCTTCTGCTTCTCCTTCTCGTGATCCCTGTCACAACCTGTTGCCCACCCACATGGCTTGCTGTCTCACCTGTGTGGCTTACATCCACATTTTTGCCCACACATTCAGCAAATGCTGGTTCTTCTTTACAGTGTGGGCTCACCTTATGGAGTCTATCTTGCTTCTTGGAACATGTTACTTTTGCCTTGAAAGTGAGCAGTATCATACACTTCCCTCAATAATTCATCCTTTAACAAAGCTTGCAGAACAGTCCTCGGGCTGGGTTGGAAACTGTTGGGGTAGCCCTACTCTACTGACCTCAGATTCTATTTGCCTTCAGATGACCAGGGGAGATCCCCTGAGAAACTCTGGACCCCACGTGCTCTCTTGTCTTAGCTGGGTTCCTGCTCATGCCACTCTTTTCCTACCTCTGCATCCACCTGGCTCAAAGATCTTATTGTCACCAGCAATTATTAGTCACTCTGATCCTTTTTTTCATTTTATTGAAGGCTCGTGGGACATTCAAATAGAGCTCATTGAGGCTGCCAGGACATACTGGTATTATCTTGGTATGAAATCTCCCTGTGCCACTTCTGGTTTTCAGATAGTACTATATTGGGGAATATTGAATGTCCTCTTGAAGCTAAATTCCAGTTACCTTGTAAACCTAATCCCCAAGCCCTTGGTATACCATTGAACAATTCACAGTCTGTCTAGACTCATCCTTTTCAACTTGCTGATTAGAACAAAAATTTCCTAAGGCTCCCTCACCCTTAATCCCATGATCATTGCCAAAGATAATGATAAACGATAATGTTGTAGTGTTAATGAGGGAGTAAATAGCATGTTAATGACATTTGCAGATGGATCTAAATTAGGAGAAGTTGTTAACACCAATGAGGCCAGAAAGAAAATAATAGAAGTTCTGAAGATATAGAAACGTATGAGAGGAAAATAGGAGTGGAAACAAACTCAGATTCAACTGATACAACGTTTATTGTTGAAAAGAACAATGACCTCATTAAATGGAACCAGCTACAGTCTTGGAGACCCGAATTAAGAAAGGAACAGCAAAGGATATTTAAAGAAGATCTTCTCCATGGTTTGAATTAATTAACACATTATGCTAAAGACTTTCAGAAGTATCCTTGAATCTGTGACCTGTGCTGTCCTGATAAATATTTAGCTAATAGGTCTCTAAGAAAAAAAATCAGTATGTGTGCTGTGTGTGTGTGTGTGTGTGTGTGTGTGTGTATACTTGATCGTTATAACATTTATTGGCACAAAGGGTACTCTGGTTTGAACATATGTTCCCCGTGGCCCATGGAAACTTAAGCTTCAGAATATCAGTTCTGGGGTGATGGAGGCTGAATAAGGGGCCTTGTAGAAGAAAAGGAGGACATGGGGTGCATCACTGTTCAAGGTCAGCGCAAGTCTCAGAGGGCTGGACTGTTCCCATGGAAGTGAGCTGTCATAGAGGAGCCTGGTGCTGACTCAGCCTCCATTCTGTACGTGCTTCTCCCCTGTGAGCCAGTGTGCCACAAAACCCTTCCAGAGCTGAGCACATGCTGCTCCATGCTCTCGAACTCCAGAACTGTGAGCCAAGTAAATCTCTTTACTTTACATATTAGACAGTCAGGATGTTTTGTTAAAGCAGCACAAAATGGACTAAGCCAAAAGATAGATATTATTTATAGATAATGAATATATAACTCTTCACTATAAATTCAGTAAAATTAATTGATTCTCGTAGACCACTTTTTTCCATTTTCACAAAATTTACATATCATAGCCAAGCTTGATGCTAGGTGATACATTCATCTACACTGAGAAAGATGAAGGTAAAACAGCGAAGATGTATGCAGAACTTCTATTTGTTAAAGACTGAAAATTTTTTTGAAATAGATAATATTTAAACTAGATAATTATTTTTGAATACTCACAGGATATTTCCACAATTTTTGTGATGTTCATAATATGCCAATTGCAGATGTGATAGACAAATTTAATCTCTATTATTACCATTTTCTCTATATATTTTTTAATCTAGAGAATGAACAAAACATCCAGGCACTGGTCTGCAGCATTTTCTTATCTTTGTGGCTCTTTAACTGTAATTAGTACAGGCTGTCAGTGTGCGCTCAGTGCGCATGGAGCTGGGAAACCCTGCAAGGTTGCACACTGTTTGTAGAGTTGTTACAGCTCTAGAAGCGTCATAGTAGAATGAGCTAAGATAATTAGGAACTGTTAACATCTGAGTATTATTAGCCTTTAAAAATATAATTTATGTGATTCAAAGCTTGCATAATTCTAAATTTCCAAATATTTAAATCAGGTCTGGTAAGTCTTAGGACTCAGCTCTTGAACATCACTATCACAGACTTTACTTCTCAGATTCAGGCCTTTGTGTCAGTTTCTGGGGACATCTTCAGGTTAACAAATGCAACATGTTTGAAATCAAACACGTCTGTTTTCTCCAACTGTGTCTGCAGTCTCCCCTTCTACTTAGCCAGGCAGCTAGAAACTGGAAAACCATTTAAGACTCTATCTTCCTCAGCTCTAAAAACCATCAATCAATCTCTAATTCCTATTTACTTTGCTTCTGAAATAACTCTGGAATTTTTTTCTTCCCTGTTGAGTGCAGAGCCTCTTCAAGGCTGGTCTAGACTATTTCTGCACTGGCCTTCCTTCATACTGTCTCTGTCATTCTAGTTCTGCTCTTATACTCTGCCTGGTCTAAAACGAAGTACCGAGAGGTCAGGAGGACCCAAGTTTGAGCCCACCTTTGGCAAATGAGCAACTTAGCAAGACTATCTCAAAATTAAAAAACAATAATAATAAATAGAAGGGGCCTGGGATGTACATCAGCACAAAGTCCCCGGGTTAAATCCCACTACCACATAAAACAAAAACAAACACAAAACAAAAGGAAAAGCTAGTTACAGATTACTATAGGGATTGAGTGGAAACCAAGCACCTTGTGGCAGAGAGTAGGGATGTTGCCCAGAGTGTTCTGTGGATCTCCTATTGTTCTCTATTTTGCTTATCAATGGCCTGGTCCCTCACCCATACTGCTGATGGCACTGTGACAGGTGGAGTTCTTTGTTCAGGCAGTATTCTGCTGAGCACATAATTCCCACTCTTCTCCATCAGGGGCTTTACATTTGTCTCTCAAGAAATGATTCAAATGTTACCTGGCTATCTTAGCTACTTTTCTTGTTGCTGGAACAAAATACTCAATGCCCAAATTAAGGGAGAAAATATTTATTTAGCTCACAGTTTGTAGAGGCTTCAGTCCATAATCTGTTCTCTCCAAGGCAGGGTGACACAAGGCAGAGGGGCAACTGCAAGAGCAATGTGTGTGTGTGTGTGTGTGTGTGTGTGTGTGTGTGTGTGTGAGAGAGAGAGAGAGAGAGAGAGAGAGAGAGAGAGAGAGAGAGAAACCGAGAAACCTCTTTCTGTCCCTTATATGGTATTCAGTCTACTGGGATTAGAGCCCTGACAATTCAATCAGGGGACTGATCCAGCAATCACGCACCCTTAATCCCAGCACCTTAATCCCAGTATTGCACTACCAATCAATCACACACTGTAGATTCAGCCACCTTTGAAAAAACCCTGTGACCGTATGAGGCTTTGGGGGAACATCTAGACACAAAGCATAACACTGGCACTCTGAAAAGAGTTATTGTCATACTGGATCTCTATTACTACTTTTAAAATATGTTGCTTAAATAAAATAACATATATTCACAAAGCACCTTACATAAGTCACAGAAACCAGTGAATATGCAGTTGATGACATCTTGCCCAGTCTCCTAGTGGCAAGAGCATGGGTTTTAGAACCCACATTCCAGGGACTTGCTAACTCTGTGATCTTGGGCAAAGTGTATAACCTCTCTACATTCAGTTTCTTCATCTGTAAAATGGACACAAGTAAGTGTGTCTTAAAGTTGCTGGGGAAACAAGGTCAGATATTGTCTGGAAGAGCTTCAGGTCCATTTCAGATGTGCACTACATGCTGGTTCTCTCTCCCTCCATTTTTCACACTTTATGACAATTATCTTTCCTTGTGTACATTTCCTGTAAGAGACTGAGCTTTCTGAGTGGTTAGACCATTCTTGTTTCACATTTCGTGCTTCCTTCAGTCCTTGTCACATGGCGCCAGCTGATTGGCTGTTGGTGTGGTGAATTGAGAGGGGACATTTCTCTGATTCCTTTGTTATAGACATTATAGATCATGAGCAGCCCATAAATCTGGGAGTAGCAACCTGAGTCCATGAAACCAATCAATCACCTGTTGTAAGTGAGCCTTGACTGCGGGCAGCTTTGAAAAAACTAAGACATAGTCTTTGTTTTAAGGGAGCATGTGTAAGTTAGGAAGTAAGATGTCTACATGAAATATTTGGAAATCAGGTAAAAACACTGGCTATCACCCACTCCTACAAAATACTCAGTAGAATATAAGAGCTAGGGCTTCAGTGAATGAGACAGGAATTCGGGACCTTGAATGTAAATCAGGGCAAAGTGTATGGAACTTCTTGGGCTATTGGTGGTTCTTGTGCAGTCACATGGTACAACGAAAATATGTTAAACAAATGTGGCCAGGTTCTGCATATGTGACTTAAAAATTAGCTGTTTGGGAATTTTATTAGAACAAACAAACAAATCCTGGGGGTTGTGAGTTGAATCATATACCCCTAAAATTTATATGTGGAAGAACCTGCCACACTTGAGTGATAAATATATGTGGAGATAAGGTCTTTGAAGAGGTAATTAAAGTATAATGACCACATGGGTCATTCTTTAGCCAGTAGATGCGTATCTTGTTTAAGATTTAGCAATCAGGACACACAACACAGATGAAAGGATGACAGTCCTGAGGACATAGTAAGAAGGCAACTGTCTGTAAGCCAGAGAGGGGGTCCTTGAAAAGGCCCATCTTGCCAACATCTTGATCTTGGACTTCCAGTTCTCCTTGAACAGTTTCTGTTCTTTTGGTCCCTAGGCCTAGGCTGTGATAACAGCCCTAGAAAACTAGTAGACTGGTCAGAGATAGGAGAGGAGAGCTGAGGGCCATTGCAAGGGAACTGGATTTGGGGAGCAGCACCTGGGACTTAGGCTTTCGCTAATGCAGTCTAATGACTGTGACCCCATTAGGCCTTTGTCCCTTTCAGGAAGCTAGGCTGATTTCTTACTCTCCTCCCACCTCTGCCTTCACTATTTTATTTTTTGTCCTTTTTCAGAAACGTGTCAGGGTCTTCCCATGCCCCACTCAAACTCACCTGCAGGATGCCTTACTCCCTGCCTCGTGCTTGCCTCAGTCACTTTCTCATCAGGGACAAAGTAGCTGACACCCACAATTTAGAGGATGAGGGGCTCACTTGGGCTCATAGTTTCAGAAGTTTCAGTCCATAGTTTACTGAGAGGAATGCAGCGGCAGCACAGGAGAAGGGCCTGGTAAGAGGAAGGCTGCTCACTTCATGGTGGCCAGAAAACAGAGAGCAAGGGGGGGAGCGGGGTGGAAGCAGTGGGGGGAGGGGCGGGGGATTCCCTTCCAGGTCAGCTCCAAGGGCTCCACCTCTAAACAGGCCCCACCTCCCACAGTGAGTGAACTATAAACTCCCCAAACCCAATCACCTTGCAGACACATAGAATTTGGGGGAACAAGTTAGATCAAAACCTTAGCATGTCTTTTGGTACTCACTGCATCAGAGCTCACTGTGTGTCTATTTCCCGTTTGAGTGGTGAGTCAGTTAGTTGAGCTGGTTTGATGAGTGAGAACCCAATGCTAGCGGAGATAAACTGAGCAGCTGAGCTGGGAGGTGACAGAGATACCTTTATTCCTGTCAAGAAATCTGAATCATAACAAAATGTTAAAAGAAGATTGATGTGATTATAGTCAGGATAAAACTCAGAGAGAAGGGAATACTGCTAGTGGGGATATATTCTCTGATTTTCAGGGTTCCTATGATTATGTTGGGAACCACTCGGATAATGCAGGGCAGTCTTCCCATCTCAAGGTCCATACCTTGTTTACAGGGGCAAAGTTCTAAAATGTAAGGGAACACACTCACAGGTCCTGGGGACCAGGGTACAGTCATCTTTAAGTGCCACTGTTTTGCATATAATAAGTGATGGGTGGCATTCATCTGCGCCTCCCAGTTGAGCCTCCCTGACTGTAATGTTATTTTGAATTTTAGGTCATTGTTCTCTAAATCCTCACCACTCCAAGTGTGATTAGAAATATTAAAAACGGACTCCACTTGGCATGAGTGAAGGAAAATGTTCATCTTTTGCAAGAAGGCCACATTACTCATGACAGTGTTAAGGTTTAAGAAGTGCTCTCAGTAACTCTCAGGTTTTCAGTGCCTTCTGTACTCTGTCCTTCAGGTTGCCTTGTTGAATTGAGTTTTTGAGCTGGGATTTCATCAGACAAATTCCCTGTGTGGGGCAAGTTTTCTTTTTGTCTTCTGATCATTTCTAGCAACTGATGTCATGCTGGGTCCTGAGTCTGTGTGTGTGTTTCTAGAATCACAGATTCTCCAAGGTCAGGATGTCACTGCCAGCCAGGAGGAGAAGGTGCAGAGAATCCTGGGTGGAAGGGAGGAAGGGAAGTGCTTTTAAATGGCACAGTCTGTTCAAATCACTATGCTGATGAGGCAGGGCAGAACCAGGGGTCCAGGACTGGTGGATCCAAGCTGTTAACTGAGTTTCACAGGGAGCTGTCAAAGCCTGATAATTGTTTCTGTCTGAGAGTCTGTAGGTCAGATGCGTTTCTAAATGCACAGCACCAGGCTGACTTGGAGGTTTATGTACAGCATAGTCTACTTTGGGAAAGTAATTTTTGATTTATTTTTGCTACCATCATATGTGGGTACCAAGATATACATCTATGAGTAACAACAGTTAGCTGGACCTGGGTTTGATGTATGAAAGGAAGAACTGACTGTACACAGGTGAGGCAGTTGTACTAAGGATTTCTTGCAATGCATTTCACTATTCCTACTCAGCACTTCTGAAATTCAAGAAAGTGTACAATTCAAGAAAGCCACTAGGGTAATTGTAGCAAATATTTAAAAGGTCATGTTGCCCTAGATGAAAATTTTATACTAAAAAATATATAGACTAAAACACATATATATGCATACATATATTTGTATATGGATATATATGCATTGTATATATAAATATATATTTTTCTAGAGTGAGAAGGCATCCTAGGCCCAATTGTCTTGCCTAGTGGTCTGCACTGACAGTCTGATTGCCTACTCTGGGCCCATGTGCACAGCAAGGAACGGAGTGCTTGCAGGCTGCAGTAAGTGACTTCTGGAGGTAAACCACTAAAACAAGTGCAGACTGTTGCACGTCTGCTACACATAGACATATACTGATGCCTACCCTGTTTCTAAGCAAACACATTTCCTTAAGTAGCCTTAGGGAGTGAGAGGAGACGAGGATCACTTCCTCTCTACTGGGGAGGAAGCACCTTCCTGTGCTCAGCCCCCTGCTCCAGGGCTGCTCTGCTGTCACTCCAGCAGTATGTCCTTGGGCCACCAGTTGGACTGGATGAAAAGAATTTTATTAGCTTTCCTTTCACATGCTGAGGGGGGCAATCACTCTTGTAGGTTTTAATTAAACTGTTTAATTAAGCACAGTTCTAGCAGCAGAAAGTTAGCTCTCATCTTGGTTACGTCCCCAGGCTTGGAGTTAAGATGGAGAAAGAGACCAAAAAGAGGTTCAGGCAAAAACTGACCAGTTTTCTATCAATTAAAGATTATGCCATGCTGAAGTGGAGAGGGACATTTTATTTTCTTCTCACTTGAGACTGCATTTAGGCCAAACTAGGATGAAGTAAGATTTGACCTCAGTGTTTTCCTATTTGTACTTTGAAACCATGCCCCTCCTAATCCCTGGGTCTCCATTTTTCTACAGCACTTCCGAGCTGCTGACAATGTCTTATCAAAGCTACAATCCACTCTATCACCTCAGCTTTTCCACAGTCATTACTGCTTTCCTTGTTCTCCCACCCTCCTCAAAATTTATCCATCCTGTGTCCTTTTGCTTCAAAACCTGCTGAAGATCTGTGACTCAGGTGTGTTAACTTGCCAGTGCAGGGATGCTCTTGTGTCAGACCTCAATCTCATCCCAAGCCAAGTCCTCAAAGATTCACAGAATTCCTTAAGGTGAAGGAAGATAAATCAAGTCTTACAGTGAGACAGCTTTTGGCATTCTCCAAATCAAATTTCCTAGTATGACTTTAGAATACCTGCCCCATGCACCACAGTCACTCAGTGAGGAGGCTCTGATGCCTGCCCAGGTACTCCTCCCCTTGCTGTTTGACTCCTGTGTCCTTTATCACTTTTCTAAATCCAAGGCTGAAATAGCCATATAACACAAACAACAACCTAAACTGGAAAACTCAGAGTGGAAGGGAAGTAAGTGCATCATCTTTATCTTATAGGTTGGGCTGGGTGTAATGAGACAACTTCTTCTTGTAGAAAATAAGTCTTCAAAAAGTCCAGGTAGAAGTGTCCCACTGTATAAGAAACCTCTACCATCATGTTGAAAATGAAGGTCTTGCTGGATTCCTTCCACATCTACCTCTTAAGTGCTCTAAGACTTGCTCTGGCATGGCAATATACTCTCGCACAAATTTGGTTTCTGATTGGTTTGACCAATAGAGAAGAGGGTAGAGGTTTGGAGAAAGAAAATAAAGTATCGGTATTTACTTTCCCCATCTGTCCCTTAAGGCTCACTGTGGAGCAGCCACATTCTCCAACTAAAGATCATAGCTGCTCTCAGATGGGCCTTTACCACAGTTTTCTCCAGCTCACTGTTCCAATAGCCATTCCTGCCTCAGGTCTAGGGATACTAGCAGTGCTTTGCACTCAACTAGTCCCAGGGACTTCATTCCTTATCCATGTGGGTTTCCTTTACCTGCCTGTCGTGGTTACTTTTCTCTTGTTGCTGAGACAAGATACCCAACTCCCAAAATGAAGGAAGGAAAGGTTTATTTAGCTCACAGTTTGTGGAGGTTTCAGTTCATACTTGGCTGGCTCCGAGACAGAAGATAGCAAAGCAACAAGAGCAAAGCGCGTTATGGCAGCCAAACAGCAAACAGCCAGAGCAAACTGGAGGAATGGCGGCAAGCAGCTTCTTTTCCCTGCCTTACTTTGTAAACAGGCTGCCCCCACCTAAGGGGCGTGTAGCTCTCACATAATCTCCATGCCCTCCTCTTCCACAGGCTCAGGATGGACACAAAGTAAGCACCCTGGCTTCCTGCTGAGTCTCTTAGCCAAACTCTAGACTCCCCAAGTTGACACAATGTATCAAGCGTAACACTGCCCTTGCTTGTCGAGACTGCGTCCACTGTGTTCCCCTCAGATCAGCCCACATGAGTGTGCCAGGGTCCCATGTCCACAAGAGACCCTGAATGACACGGGAGTAGAAAGATAAGCTTGGACAAGTGATTAGAGAACAGTTGTTCCAATGTGAGCTGTTCAGGATGAGAAACAGTAAATTTTCTGATGGACACTGTACAAAGAAAAGCCATTTTCTTTCCTTGATTTTTCTCTTACACAAATGATGTCTACCTAAATATGAAAAGCAGTTGTATACCTTTCCATTGTTTGCCAGTACAAGCAGCCTAGAGACATAGAGAGTGTGGGGTTTGGGGGTTTTCCAGCTATACCCTGGGCCACACTGGCTGAGTGGCATTTATTCATTGATAAATTGAGATAATAATACTGGGTCTGCCCTGCCTACCTAGTCTCATGTTTGTTGTGATAATACATGAAATAATGCCTTTGAGAAATCTAAGTTGCTATTGAAAGAAAGAATCAGAAGTGCTTCTAAAATGGAACAGTAACAGGGCCCAGAATAGAGCACTGTGGGCCACCCCAGGAAAGGAGTTTGTTCCTAAAATAAACTTCACTCCATCCCAAAGGCTCCTTTCTCATCCCTTCTGGCTACAACCTTCCTCCTTGACCTTGTTCCCTTCCTGTGGGGGATGTATTCCAGGTCTGTTCTGGGATGTCCAATGATGGTTTCAAAGGAAAGCTCCAAGAAGGATTACTGTGCTTCTGTTCATCCGCCACTTCTTAAAGATGGTGGCCAATGTGAAGGAGTGCTTGTAAACCTGTAAAACATGCTCCAAAAACTTAGGTATGGAATAAGGATTACACACACTTTTTAAACAATTCAATTACCTGTCCATTCTGAGCTCTTTGTGGTGTACTTCCCTTGGTGCCACCAACACTTCTGTTACTCATGCCCCAAAGATGTGTCCTTGATGGCTAAGGATTGTGTGGCTCCCATGCAATTTGGGGCACAAAGAAAGACATTTCTTTGCCTCAAATCCACCATGCCTTGACTTTGGCCTCATCACTTGCCCGCCTAATATCCATCCAATTCCTCAGGGTCCCATGAGAGTATAGTGATTGTTATATAAAATATCCCCCAAAAGACTCATTGTGTTGAAAGCTTCATTGTCAGCTGATGGGCTCATAAAGGATTTTAACTTCATTAGTTATTATAGCTCTATTGATGAGATCATAATCTGCTGGCCTTACTGGGAATAGTGAAAATAGGAGAAGGCTCTTGGCTGAAGGGAATGGATCATGGGGTCACAGCCTCAGGCACTATACCTGGTTTCTGGTACTCTGCCCTTTGAGTCCACCTTTCTCTGCTCCCTGGTGCCAAGAATTGAGCAGCTTTCGTCCACCATACCCTCCTGCCATGATTTTTTGCCTCTCTACAGGCCTAAAGGCAAAGGAGTCAGGGGCCCATGGATTGAAGTCTTTGAAACTGTGAGCCAAAATAAATCTTTCCTGTTTTAAATTGTTATTCTCAGGTATTTGGCCATAGCAATGGAAATCTAACAGAGAAGGGACCCATCCAGCCATGGGTCTAGCCAAGGGAGATCTGAATGCCAGAATGCACAGGGAAGGATGAACACTATGGAGATAACTTTTGGGGACCATATCTGGGTTTGACACTTCTTCTTCCATACAGGCCATTTCGATGAGTGGTCCCTGATATTCCTAACAGTTCAATGGGGCTCTTCTAAATTGCTTTTTTTTTTTAAACAGCAAAGCCTTTTCCTTGTACCAGCAGGAAGAGAATCAGAATGCACAACATGTCGCCAAGTGATGCTTTCTGCTTTAGGGGTTTATTTAAAATATATTTCTTCTTTAAAGCCCATTTGGAGACTTGCTGCTGCTTGCTTTGTCTCCCAGCAACGTCAAAAGAGCCGATGGGAGTGAATTTCCTTTCCTTAACATATGCCTTCACTCAAAAAAAAAAAAAAAAAAAAAAGCAACAAAAACCTTGCAACTTCTAAACCAGTTCCTGAAATAGACCCAGAAAGAAAGGAAAACTCAGGCATGCTATTGCAACCCTTTTCAAGGGAGCAATTACAACCTAGAGCAAAGCACATGGTAAGTGCCTGGTTCCTAGAAACCAGACCGAGTGCAGAGACACCATCCCTCCTGCCACCCTCCAGCCACAGGACATGTAAGAACAGAGGCTGTACACCAGGGCCCTAAGGAGATCAGAGTGTTAGGAATGCAAAATGGGTTATGGCCAACCACCAGACCTCTGGAAGATGGGCCCGGGGTCTTGATGTTTGCTGGCACCTGTATGCTCATCCACGCAACTTTATAACAAGGCACTCTGGGCAGGCACTGCCCTGGGTGCTGCTCTGCTCACTTGGAATCTCCCTCAGGAGCTATAAAAGACATGTGTTTCATCTTCTTCACTTGGCGAGGTTGTATCAGTGTTCTGATCTCTCAATTTTGCTCTCAAGACTTGGCAAATGCTGTTCCCACAGCCCCACTCTTCTACTTCCTTCTCCGTCCAGTGCATCCTTCCTGTGTCTGTTCTTGGCTGACCTGCACACAGCAGTATCCCACCGACCAGTTTCAGAGCACTATCATTATTGTGGGACTTTATCACATGTCATGGAAACTTCTGCTTGGCTGTCTCCCTGACCAGACTGTCGGATCCACAGGGTGGAGACTTTACTCAATTTTTGGTCTTTGTCCTACAGTTCCTAGCACTGGGCCTAGTGCCTTCAAGGCATTGGGCTATGATTCCATTACTGAGCGATTAAGCCATCAACTCCGGCAATGAAACTGCTTGTTTTGAGTAGATGGGCAAGTCCTTCAGACCCAGTACTATACTATCATTAGGCCCGTGAGCAACAAAGTCTCAGTTTTATCAGCTATAAATTACAGATAGCAATGTCTTTTATGGTTGGCAGAAAAATCTAAGAATAAAATAAATATAAAATACAAAAGACTTCTCAGATCTGTCATGTAATAGAAGCTCAATAGTAGCAATTATTATGATGTTTAGAGCTGGTGTTAAAGAAAATTTTGTTGATGTTGCTTGTATGTTCCATTTCCACGGAGAGATGAGATGCTTTTAGTATCTATTTATGCAGTAGGTATTCTCATTGACAATATCAGCCTTTTCACACCTAGCTCCAAAGATCTTTAAAAATTTTCTTCTAATCACATCATTATTTCCTCATCAAGTTTTCTAAATTCACTGCAGAAGGGCCCTGGATTGACAACTGGGAACAATATGCTGTGACTTAATCTAGGAGCCCAGGGTCAGAAATGGTACTGTCTGAAGCTAAGTAGGGCAGGCTGTTGTTTT
The DNA here is from genome assembly GCF_000276665.1 of Chinchilla lanigera. Classification (NCBI taxonomy): domain Eukaryota; kingdom Metazoa; phylum Chordata; class Mammalia; order Rodentia; family Chinchillidae; genus Chinchilla; species Chinchilla lanigera. The sequence goes on along the minus strand of NW_004955412.1, from coordinate 34,243,312 downwards.
CCCCTGCAGCTCAGTTTTCATATCTGAGGTACACGATGATATGTCCTGCTGTACCCGTCACCGCTTCCTGCCTTGACAACTTATATTCTTCCGCTTCAGATCCGCCTGGTATTTGCTCAGGAGCATGCAAGGGCCTGCCTCTCTCTTCCTGGTGCACTGGGGGCACTGGAAGCATGGAAGCCAAGTGGGTATACACCAAGGCATCACCAGAGGACAGATGATGACTGGCAAAAATATGGTCATGGCCTGAGCTGTGACTGAACTAGTCTCCTGGCTGCAGACCCCACATTTACATCTCAAGATTGCAAATGCTGAGCACACAGTGCACACCTCTAGCAACGTGGCCTAGAAGATGTGACTTCCAATGTGTGCGAGGGCATGGAGTTTATGTAGTCTGGTGAATCTTAATTGACAGTCATTTTGAAGTCCCTGGATCTCAGTGCCTTAAGGTCCTAGTGCAGGAGGTCTGGGAAAAGGTGAAAGCTTGTGTGTTTTAAAAAAGTGCCCCAGGCAATTTTGTTGGACCCTTTCAGGTCTAGTTCACTTTCTTCTTCTCTGAGGAAAGTCTCCATCTTTAGAAACCTCCCTTCTCTAGGGAGCAATTACAGCCCTGAGAAAAAGAAGCTAAAAGTGATAGACTTCCTGAAATACCTCTGGGCACAGACACCTGTGCACACTGGTATCAGCTGGCAACCCATCTCTCGCAGTGGGAAGACCAGCTAAGAATTCCTGAGCATGGCGGTGGAGGGGGAACTGTGATGGCGTCTCTCCACACTCCCCCGAGGTGGAGGACTGGAAGGAGGCTTTGTCCCTGCTTGCCGGGATACGCTTCCACATTAAAGCCCTCTCAAGCACAAAATGTACACCTAATGGGATGCCATTTTTCAGGGCAGAAAACTCACATCTAAGCACAAATCTTTAATTATTGCTTTATGTTATGAAATACAACTAAATCTGAAGACTGATGACTCTAGTTAACGTTCTAATCTGAACTCTAGGGACTTAATATTGGGCATTAATTCAAGCTTTATCTTCTGATACTAACTCTAGGTGTTGATGTCTTATGTGCTCACATAAAATCCTTAAGTTTTTCTTATGGCTATTCTCAGTGTGAACCCCATCATTCTAAGGTGTGTTTGGATGATCTTGAAGTGGCCAGGTGAATGGGCTTAGTGGAAACTTCTGGAGGGGAGAAATATTTCTAAGCTGTCGAAAGATGAATGAGTAATTACAAGGTGGGTTAGGGTTAGGTGATTTCCAGAACTGAGGTTTGAGTAATAATGGTTGGAGAACTCAACATTTCATGTTGTCTTCCATTGGGTGATCATTCACATACTTATTTCCCTCATCAATGAACTTTGCAAATTAACCTCCTTACTATTTTGTAATTGCGACTCAGGTTTAAAAAAAATCATTTAAGCATATGATTCCACCAGCTCACAGACAGTGAGCTCATGGTCCTGATATCACAAAGATAGTGCCAGTCTCTGACCTCGGAATTTACAATTAATTATTGCCTTCAGCACCCATGTTACCCCCAGTCTCCATGTGCCCAGCTTTATCTCTCTACACACACACACAGCCTGCCTTTTAATTAAAGGCCCTTCAAATTAAATGAAAACAAATTCAATTATTACATCTCATTGGAGCAGCTCACAGCATATCCTGACAGCATTTATCCAATAGGCAATGGGGAAAGCTCAGCTCCTACAACTTAAATTAATGTGCTCAGTAAATGATTTTCCTTATCATTGCTTGAACAGGTTTTTGCCACTGGGTCAGCCCTCACTGTGGTCTTTGCTGTCTGTAAAAAACAAAAAACAAAAAACAAAAAACTATGGTTTAACACAATTTCTCTTTTCTCTATCTTTTCTAATCTCTTCCTGGTTCTTATTCTCCATTTCTGCATGGAAAGAGAATGGCTTCATGTTTTGCTCCCTCTGAGGACAAGAGATAATTATCCTCCAATCTCCATAGGTTTGGAGGTACAGCTGAGATATAAACTCCTTCAATTTAAATCCTTATCCAGAGCACTTAGGGATATCCAGGGGACTGTGTGTATGTTCTGGGCTCTCTGAACAGCCTGAAGTTTAGGGAAATATGCACTGAATTGTGATTATTGTTATGATTGATCATAACAATAATCATAATAACGTGTTTATTGAGGACTATAATATGTCAGGCAGTGCAACAAACATGCAATTAGACAGAGTCCCTACCCAGTGGACCTATTATATAAGCGGAAGGGAGGCACGGCTCAAGCAAAAGGAGCCATAGAAAGGAACTGAAGGGAGAACCCTGAAGGAGAAACAGATTTCTTTCTTGATTAGTGGCCAGCAGAAGTCACATGTCAACCTTGCCTGGGTTGGGGAGCCCTGCACAATCTAAGGGATTTTTTCCTGGATGTGGAACTTTGGTTCTGTGTTAGGTTGGGCCTGGAGGTAAAGGGCTTGTAAGGAGAAGGGATTAGTCTGAAAGGCCAGAAGCCAGATCTCTTACTGGGATTGGGATCGATGTGCTCTAATCTTGCAAAGACCCAGACAGTGTTTGGATTTGAGTACAAAGATGCTCTTGTCTCTGCTAGTGGCCCAGGCACGACTATGGAAGCTCTGCTTCCACATCAGAATCCTACTTGGAGAAGGGCAGGGCTGAGGATGAAGGCTGGAAACAGGGCTAGGCTGGCTTGCATGAAGCCAAGGAATTCCTAGGTCTTCAGGCTGAGGGCCCTCTTTCCTGGATTCTTCTTTCATCCTGTTTTGTGGAGAAGGAAGATCCAAATGTAGACAAGGACAGAAGGCAAGCAGGTAGATCAGCAAGGAACACCAAAGCAGAGGAAAAAGCGTGGGCAGGGAGAAGGAGCTGCAGTCCCAAGGCCTGTGCTGCCAGACACCGTCTGCCTGGTGTTTCTTTGGCCCTGAAACTCAGCCCACACGCTCACAGGAAACGGGTTTGTGGAGAACGCTGTTGAGCATCTGAAACTCTGGAAAGGGAACATCATGTCCCCACGTGAGACACCCACGGGCCTCACTAGTTACTCCTGGGGGTGTCAACCGACTGGGGAAGTCAGTATGTGGGGAACAAGAGCCACATTCTGTCTTCTTTTTTACATCTGTAGTTAAGCAAGCATCCTTAACAGCCACCTTTACTGAGTACCCTGCCTGTAGGACACCTTGTAAAATCCTGTTTGGGATGAATACAAGGGGAATAGAAGACCCTGTTAAGGTATTTTTAATTTTATTGGAGCAAAGAGATACAAGCATAAGGAGACTAGAAAATATCAAGTCCCATTTTCAGGTGATGATTCCTATAATTCCTGCATATGTTTATAATTCACATTAATATATTGTGTAGTTATTGTCTGCTTGTATCTTATTTCTCTCCTCTAGAATAAGCATTGTTAAAGTAGTCTTGCAACTTTTTTATTTTTGAAAATTTGAATCCCCCTAAACTAGTACTGATTTTGGCACTTGGCAGTGTTTGCTTCCCTTTGAATTGAATAAATAAAAGTCTAATTCGGCAGTCTCCAGGTAGGATAGTCTGAGCCTCCCCTGGCCTCCTGTTGCTCCCTGGGCTTCTTTCGTGTTTATTACTCATCTCATCTGGAAGCCGTAACAGGCAGTGTAGCCTGGAGGGTAAGAGGCTGGCTTCTGACCCGGGGAAGCTACTTTATCTTTACTCATCCCTGTGTATAAAGTGAGTAGGATGATTGTAATACTTGCTTCACAGGATTGTGGTGAGGACTACATGAGTAATGAGTAACACTTGAGTTGGACAAATGCCTAGCACAGGGTGTTACATAATGGATAGTTTTTCTTATAATCTTAAAGGGTATTATTGTGGGTTGAATTGTATCCCTGGAAAAGATATGTTCAAATCTAACTTTCCATCTGGTGAGGGTGATCTTATTTGGGAATCAAGGTAATCCAGTTACGATGAGGTCAAACTAGATTAGAAGTAGATGCTTGTTCAGTGACCACTGTCCCTGTTAGAAGAGTGACATTTGGATGCAGAGAGGCACAGATGGGGAAAATATGAAGACGCAGATGTACAGCACAGAGAGGATGTTAAGAGAAGACAGGCAGGGAACAGAATGATGTTTGTACAAGTCCAGGGGATGGGGAATATGTGGGCAGCTACCAGAATCTAGGCAGGCACATGGACCAAATTCTCCCTCAGAACTTCCAGAAGCAATCATCCTTGTCAACAACTGAACTTTGAGCCTTGGGAACTGTGAAGCAAATAAATATTTATTGCTTAAAGTTCTTTATTTTATGCTGTTTTGCAGCCCGGGTGGCTTTGTCTTCTGTCTATTCATCCAACCCAACACCTGGGAGAATGCTGAGAGGTAGAAGGACTTGGTCAACAATTATTTATTGAGTTGAGTGAGATGTGTCATGGGATCGTTAGTGTCATTACAGAAGTGTGGAATAATTTCTGTGAAAATGGATGTTATTGGCCCATTTGGCATACCAATTATTTAAAATTGAATAAAAGGTTCATACCTGTCCAATTCATCTTGCTAATTTTCTTTCAGTTATAATTTGATGTGTAACTGGTGTGATGACAGTAGATATCAAATTACCTTTATAAATGTAACACTTTAGAAAGGAGGTTGGTAGGAGAAGGGAATCTTCTATGAGGACTTGTCCTTGGTTCACTTGGTCCGATTCAGCACCCTCCATAAACTGATCCCTTCCTATGCCCCTGAGAATTACTTCAATGATGCTTAAAAACTCCAAGGTTTGAAAACTTAAATTAAGCAAATTAATATGTGCATAATGAAGGTAAGGTGTATGTACAAGGCTGTGTTGGTGTCACAAGAACTCATCTTAAACACTATGCTAGAAATGGGACATGAAGCTATCTATATAAGGCAGAGAATGAGCGTGACAACCATTAACATTTTGTGAAGTCCTTTTATGTGCCAGGATGTATACTCAGTACACTATCTGAGATCCTGTCAATAGCCACTGGAATTGAATCCATTTCACAGGCGATAAAGCACGCCTAGTGAGATCCAGACATTGCCCATGGTCACACAGTGAGTAATGGACACATTTCTATACTTGTAGAATCTGGCTCCAGGGCTTTTCACCATTGCTCCAAATTAGTCACCTCTTACCTTCAGAGAGCTTAGAGGAGGGCAGGAAAGAAGACAAAACAATTACCATAGAGTTGCAGAGAGAAAATGGGAGGAAAGCTCTAAGCAGGAGTCCACATTTAAATGTTTCCTGAGTTCAGGCTCCACATCTGCCTGGGCAAAGGAGAGAGATCAGCACCTATGGGCGATTTATCATCATAGTGCCAACTCTGATTTGACCTGAGGTAGACACCTGAGAGGTGTCACCGAGAGGTGCTTTAGTGGCTCAGAGTTTCTGTAGATGCCTACCAGGCAGAAGCCACAAGGTCAGAGCCAAAGTTCGACTAGTGACATCTCCTGCTGTCTCAGGGTCTGGCTGGTTTTTCTGACTGTCTTACTTCTGGCCAGGCCCTGGGAGATCTGCTGTCTCTGTAACTCTGGAAAGGTCTATACTTTTATGTTGAATGGGAAAATACCTTTTGGTTATTTCAAAGAGGTGAGATCTAAGATGCAAACAGTGGGATTATGGGAGACTGGTCATCTCCATTCATGGTACAGCTGTCTACCTTCTCCAGATGTAAGCTCCAAACCATTAAAGTCCTTAAGACTTACTTATTGCTATTTCAGGCATCTGTATCTTCACAGAGACCACGCAGCTTGCCTGGTTTATGGCCCGGTTGATTTTACAGATTCACAATCACCACTTACTCTCTTATGAATGCTCTTGGCTATGGTGCTGAGAACACACTGCTGTGAGTATTGCTTACAGCTTCAGGGGCCTTCCTAGAGGTGACATTTGAAAATTTCACACTCAAACATTTCCTTACTCATGAAGGCTTGAAAGAAGACAAATCTGAAAAGGAATGGCTGTTTTTACTGGGAGAAGTTGTGAGATTACGAGTGTGAGTCGCCCTCAGGGAAACCATGCATCTTCCCAGGTACTCTCAAGTCCTTTTGCTTTTCTGTTTTTGATAGTCTATTGTTATTTGGAGAGAATTTCTCTAACCTCATTCTTAATGAAACCAATCCTATTAATAATATTCAACTTGCATGAATAATATTAATATTAACTATCAGACCTGGTATGGGGTCCACCTCTGCCATGCTCCAGCTGGAACCCTGGGCAAAAATGCAAACCCTCAATGCCTCAGTTTCCCTCATTATACAAGAAGAATCATTATAATAATAGTAGTTTACTTCATGTGCTTCTCGGAAAAGTCAAATGAGATAATGTGTGAGAGAGTTTCACAAATTGTAAAATGTTATACAAAGCTCAACTGTTTTTACAAAAAATACATATGGATTTTCTGCCCTTTTAAATTATTCATTTTATGTCTCTTTCTAGTGGTCTGAAGAATGGGATATTTGATTTTTATCTTCTTTGGAAATCTGTATATATTCACATCAATTATTTCATTTTACTCTCACACCATGTCTGCTTTACCTACAAAACCCAGAGCATGATTGAGTTGTCTGATATTTAAAATAAGTTGGTCTGTGACTTGAAGGCCTCTTGGTATTTACTTTTTAGTTAGTATTTCAATGTGAAATTGAGGAAGTGGCTAGTGTGGACAATTGGATCTTTACTTACCAAAGCAAACCTCACATACGAGTAAACTTTTCTTTGGATTCTGAAGTTCATAAACCTAAAAGAAGTTAAGTGCTGGGAGGAAGCATTGCAGTGTTCTGGGAGGGATATGATTTTTCTCTTAGGGTGTGGTGTACTCAAAAGAAAACACTAACACCCTTGGCTGGCAGCTTTCCTGGCAATTTAGTACTTAGTGATGGCACCTGAAACCAGGCTGCCCAAGTGAGGTTGTGGCCGAGCCCAGAGACCCTTGGCAACAGCAGTGAGTGAGAACCCAAGCTATATGGCTTCTGTGGTGCATACCTCTTTCATTTCTCACAGTGTTCAGCTTCTTCTTTTTATTTTTCATTTTTATTTTAGTAAAAGATAAATAATGTAAAATTTACCATTTTTGTCATATTTACATGTGAAGTTCAGTGGCTGTAATGGCTTGTGTCTAGATGTCCCCCCGGAGCCCCATATAGTCACGGGTAGGGTTTTTTTCAGAGGTGACTGAATCTAGAGTATATGATTGATTCGTGGTGCAATGCTGGGATTAAGGGTGCTAAGGGTGGTTACTAAATCAGTCCACTGATTGGCCTGGTAACCTGGATACAGTATAAAGGACAGAAAGAGGCTTGTCTTGTCCCTTGTTTGCTTTGCTACCTTCTGCCCATCATGAACTGTTTAGTCTGCAATGCCCATCTGCCAAGCCACCCTGCCTTGGAGCCACCCAATTATGGACTGAAGCATCTAGAAACTATGAGTGAAATAAACCTGTCCCCTTTAATGTCGGGAGTCGGGTATTTTGTCAGAAGAATGAGAGAAGTTTCTAAAGCAGTGGCGTTAATTCTATTCCCATTATCATGCCACAGCTACCGCCACCCATCTCCAGAACTGTAAAGCGTTATTCTTAAAAGAAAATGAAATCATTTTTGTGAAAGCTCTTGGAAGAGTGGAACACAGTAGAGGAATGCAAAATACTGCTACACCTCTTATTGTCTAATAAATTAGCAGAAGGGGGCAAAGGCCACCTTCAAAGGGTTACTTAGCTTGCAAATGGCTTTAGCAGGCTGAGTAAACTATCTCCTTTAAAAGATTCATACTAGTGGAGATGCCCCCTGGATTACCAGTGGCAACTGAAGTCATATTCAACTTGAACTTTCTATGAATTTGCATCAATCACTCCCTCACCTGAAGCTGTTATAAGATATCATTTATCCCCTGCTGGGCATTTGCAACGTGTGGGTCAGGAAGCTGAAGAAATCCTGGGAAGGACCCCATGCAGCCTAATGAACAGGCCTAAAAATAGTTCAGAGAAAGAACTCTTCAAAGTGCAGGGTTTTATGTCCTTACACACGATGGAAGGCTTCCTAGCTTTATCTGGACCAGGTTTTCCATTCTTAGTCCACAGGAAGGTTTATCAAGTGCAATATGCACAGGAAGCCTGGTGCATGTATAAGTAGATACTTGCATAAAAGCCTTTTATTTAGTCACCAAATACCAATGTAGAAATCAATCTAGAACTGATATACTGCTTAGGGTGGAGAAATCCAGTGGTTTGTTCTCTGTCTGGGCTGTTCTGCCTCAGCTCTTTTGGGAACTCTGTCCTCCTATGGTATTAGATTTGTAGACAAAATGGAATTGTATCACATGGATTTGTATCCAGCCTGTGCAGAGTACTCAGCTAGAAGAAGAGAGTGTTAGGACGCTGTGTGTGGTCTGTGCACTCGACTCCCAGATCCTTGCACAGACTCAAGAGCACAGTATGTAACAGAAGTAGGCTAGGTCTGCTACTACACTGCAAGAGAGCAACAGGAAAGGTTTTGGTGAAGGTGATAGATTCACTGAATCTCGAAGAGATTAAGCAAACTGCCCTAGATCACACAGCTAGTAAAGGGAAAAACTGAGTTCAAACCCAAAGCCATTTTACTCCTAAGCCCCAAAGTCACCTTATAAGGTCAGTAAAAATGGCATGAATGACCTAGTTCCTGCTGAAAAGTATTCACAAATTAAATAAACAAGCTATTTTCCCCTTTGTGCTCTTCATTATATTATAGTTCATTTCCTGAATCTCTTTCTACTATGGAAATGGGTTTTTAAAAATCATTTCTAAAATCATTTTGGATATCAAAAAGAGACAAAGAATTGTGTAATAAACATCAAGATTCCCAGCTAAAGAAAGAGATTTCAGCAGTTTTACTTCCTGGTCTGACCCTGTCCCCAGGGCTTTCTATATGTATTTGCACCAGTTAGGAGTATTGTATGTTTTTGGTTTAGCATATTAAACTTCTGTAGAATGGACATAAGAGCTATACTCCTAGTGATGACGAAGAGCAATTCCCGGTTTGCACTGGGGAAATGGAGTTGTTAGAAACAAGTTTGATGAGGGAATGGGCCATCCTAAGGAGATGAGAAAAAGTCGTTTGATGTTTGCAATGCATACCATTGAACAGGGTGGGAAATGCCTGGTTGAGAAATGCCTGGCAAGGATCTGAAGAAAGGTTTCTATCCTTTCATGCCCTAGTGTGTCTCACAATGAGTTAAGAGACATTTAGGTTGTCAAAAACTTGTTTTGAAAATTGCATATTTCCATCCCTATAGGTGTTTTTCTTAAAAGATACTTTTCTTCTTGTTTCTCTCCTTGGAGAGAGGGAAGGAACATGTGTTTATTAAGATGCAACATTAGCAAAAGATGTTTATATTTTCTCTTGGAGTAAAAGAAAAACATCACCTTATTTAATTATCAGCTATTACCTGAGTTCCTACTAGGGGCCAGAGGTTGTGACAGGCACAGAGTTCAAAGGGGACAGATATTCACACACTGTGTGAGTAGTCTGCAGTCACATTCGCTATGAGAGGTCATACCATGTCTCAAACCAAGCACAATATGATCATGTGTGCACATATAAGTGAGCTTCTCTCTGAAAGGATTACACTGAACAGTACCAAGACATTGCTGAGATTCACTCAAAGCCAAAAATCAGAGGAAAAGCTAGAAACTATCTGCAGAATAAATTGCACTTGCCATGAAGGAGATCTGTTTTGTGCCAGTGGTGTAATTTGTTAGGAGTTCGTGTTTCCCAGGTTCCATTGCCCCAGTGGCAGTCAGTGAGGCAGATGAGGTGTCTCATCATAGATAGGCTTCTCCTGGAGTCTGTCCTTGGCAACAGAAAGGACTAGGTGACAGCCTAGGATTGGATAAGCTCAGATCCATCATTGCCACTGGAAAAACATTTCAGAAAACATGCCACACCAGTGACAGGTAAACAGCATCATCTTCCTTGAAGAAATGCCTTACCTGCATCAGGACTTAATGTAATGCCTCTGCCTTTATAGGGGATCAATATGAGACCTGGCAATTGAGCAGCATTTCTGTATCTTTTGTAAAAATGGGGTTGAAGATATTTTTCCACTATGTCACTCAAAGCCCTTTTTATAAATTGAGGTGATTGCAGCTCCACACTATCTCTCACAGTAAATTTCTGCTTAAATTTGGTTCCAAGGAAAATTCTGTCTTGACTGATGAATTTGTGTGCTTTCTGTTTTTAGAGAAGAGACAAAATAAGCCAATGTCCTTTCCATTTGCTCTAGCTAGCATGAACTCAAAACCAAAGGCCTTACCCAAGTGTTATCTGCTCAGTTCAGGTACCTGGGCATCTCCTCCCCTTTTGCCCTCCAGATAATCTTTGTTTCGGCTATCCTTAAAGGCTTACTGTACATAGCATGGCCACTCAGTAGGCAAGCTACAAATCCAACAGTTGTGTTTTTCTCCTGTATCTTTACTTATATGCTCATCCATTCATCTTTCAGATACAAAAAAGTGAAATCTATCCTTCTTGAACAACTGAGGCATAGGGTTGTACCTTACTGGTGCTTAAGAATGCATAGTATAGGTAAATGAAATCTTTTCTGAGTGTCAATAACTTCACATCCCCAGAAGAGGAAAAATGAAGTGCCATGGAGACATTGGCCTTGTGTGTACATGGGAGACACCCACCCATCCGGGGACTACCACCTACACTTTTACACCAACTTCACTAATGCTCACTTTAAAGTGACTCAGGATGTTCACCAGCTATTGAAAATAAGCACCAGCTACTCTTCAACTGGCAAGAAAATGCTCCATAATCAATGTTTCTGGTACGTGGAGATGTAGCTATTGCACACATATTGTCGAAGGTCACTGAAGCTGGGGCTCACTCAGTTCTTGCCTTCTAGATGTGGTAGTTGGAGTAGGGGCTGAAGCCATGTCCTTGGTTTTTATATGGCAGTAGAATGTGGATTCCTCAGTGAAGTTTCTAGAATCGGAGAGTCCCAAGTTATTACTACATCTGACCCTAAACCCACTTTGTGAGCTTCCCTAAATATCTCACTGAAACCTGGACTTCCTCATCTGTATATATGTTCTGCTTAGAGCTTTTGTGAAAACTAAGGGCATTAATTTATTTAAAGCATTTTGTGCATTGCCTGTCGTATGGTAAATACCCAGAAAGAATTTTTTCTATTTTAAAGAGAATAAAAAAGTTTAAAAAACAAGAAATGATACAGAATGTAAAAAAAATGATAGGAATTCAACAGTGGTTGTTATTGCATATTGCTGTCTTCGAGGTAGTTGTTCAGATTACCAGACATAAGCATGTAAAGTTGGTCAAAATTAATCATTAACTATTCCTTTCAATAAGCCAATAGAAATTAGTAGTACATTATCTTAGCTATCATGTGTGTGTGTGTGTGTGTGTGTGTATACATACCTTTCTTCTCAGAAAGAATTAATTTTTACAATTTTTGTGTATATGTGAAAAGAAAAATAGCTTTTGCTTTCTCCATTTGTTCCTCATAATTTAGTGACGGCATGAATGTTAGAGTCTCATTCTCTCAATTCTATTTCTCTGTTTTCCTTTTTGGGTAACTTTGGGCAAAAGACTGAAATTCTGTGCATCTCAGTGTCTTAATCTGTTAAAGCAAGATGAAAATCTAGCTTTCATATTGTTTGAATGTCCAGTGATACAATACACTTAAAATAACTTTGGCACAAGGTCAGGCACAGGATAAGATTTGAGACATCCTTGTTATTATTACAAGAGTTACTATTATTAAATTATATGGTACCAGAGTATACTGCCATGCATTCTACAACTTCTGGACTTATGCATTCTCTTCACTAGCAAGAGTCCAACCAAGTGCCTCCTTGAAATGCGTCCTGCTCTTCCATGGAGAGGATTTCTGTGACTAGGGTTAATTTCAGAGGCTTCCTAAGACTTCCGTTTAAAATATTCCTGGGGCTCTTGGAGGAGGAGGTGCTACTGCTAAAGACCTGTGTCCCACGAGTTCTGTATGTACAGGGCCTACCAACCTCTCTGACAGGTGATCTGAAGGTGCAGGCAAATCTCCCCGGGGGCTTGCAGAACAATGTCACTAGGTCACTTTGCACCCAGAACTGTGTCTTCAAGCAAACCCCTCAATACACAGGACAGTGTATCTCGGCTGCATGTCCGTGGTTGCTCAGCAGGGTTGCCCTGTGCACGTTGTGTCTTCAAATTAGAACATCCATTGCTGAATCGTTGACATTCATTTTGCACCTGACCTTTCTTTCCTTCTCTCTTTCCCAAACTTCTCCTTCCACCAAATCATGCAGGTGGGTAAATCTTTCTCTGCTACATCCACATGCTGTGGAAATTGGCTGGCTCTGCTAAGTGTGATTGGAGCCGTTTGTTTTTAAGCTGCACATAAGCATCAGGCAAGATTTATAACACTTTCCTTCTTGCCGAATCGACCCACTGGGAGCCATTAAAGTTTTATTGCTGTCTGCAGTTGCCTGGCCAGAGTGGAATTGAGGGGGCCTGTAGCTGGAAAAGCTTTTTCTTCCCGTGGCTTATTCACAGGGAATGCTGTGGGGAGAAACACAAGAGACGCTTCTTTTGTTCATTCTCCTTATTTTGGTCCCAGCCCTTTTCTAAATTGCATTGAATAATTGGGATGACTTCTCCCTGACCACATTAAGCCTCTTCACTCTATCAGGGGCTCCCTAAAGTTCCACCTGTTCTGAGAAATCTTGTATTGATCAAAGAAAGGCCACAGACTTCCCCATAATCCCCTTCCTTGTTGGGATGTACCCAAGCTGGTTTTCACTGTAGTACTTTCCACCCCAGAGGTGGACACCTGGTGTCCTTCAGATTTGCAGCTGCCTATGCTGTGTGGACCAATACACAGATGTTAACCCCCAGATTATAGAATCCCAACTTTCAGAAGTATTTGAAATTCTTTGGCTCAAGATAAGTGGTGACTCAAATTGCTCAAGTTCAACTAGCAACTGAGGTCCTCTTAAACCTGCTTGGAGGATGAATGTTTACAAGAGATGTTCTTGTGCTGAACTTTAAAAAGGAAGAGTATTCCAGGGATGACTTCAGCTTGTTCCCACCTTCTCACTGGGCCTTCAGTGAAACAGGAAAACATAGCTGAATTAGAAGATGTCTTCATTCATTGTCAACCAGTAACTGTCCTTACTACATATTTGCAATGGGCTGAACACCCGGGAGGTTCCTGAGATCACGGAGACCTGAGTTCTGCATCCATGGTGCTCCCAGCTGAGCAAAGAGGACGGTTTTGGTGATGTTCTGTAATAGAACCTGGAATGCAAAGAAAGCTTGCACTTCATGATTATTTATCAAACTACAAGAGCCAAGCTTCAAGCAAAAGCTGTCATCCACATCCTAAGACACAATATATAATGATACTGATATAATAATAATTATCATTATTTGAACCTCTGTTTTATTCACATATTGTACTAAAAACAAGGATTATTTCATTTTTATTCTGATAAAAACCTCAGGAGATAGGTTTTCTCTGGGTGTCATCTATAAGGAAATGAGCTGAAGGAGGGTATGGTGAGTGGTCCTTGGTCATGGCTGAAGCCCTGTCTGATGCCATGTTCTTCCCCTATCTCGCTGAGGATCTGCAGCTTTGGGAAGGCCGGTACAGATGTCTGCCTCCAGTGTGATTTCAAGCTGCTGTTTAGTCTAACACACATTTGTAACTGCATTTGGGGAATGAGAGCTTCAGATGGGCTGCAGGATTTTATCATGAAGTCTAGAAATTTTGACACTCATGTATACCTTGCATGAAGTCATTTCTGAAGGGTTTGCTCAGTTACCCTAGTGCTCGATAGAAGACTGCAAAGTATCTGGGGCCAAGTATGGAGGACAAAATTCCAGAGCTCTCAGTTCTTTCCTTTGCCACTTATCATTAGCTACATGACCTTGAGAGTCTTTGTGCCTCAGTTTCTTCACCTGTAACATGGGAATGACAAAGAACCTTCTGTGTATACTTAATATGAAGACCAGACAAAAGTCAGTATGCCTGACCAGGCCTAGTACATAATAAACCTTCAGTAAAGGTAATTTTTGATGTGTCTCTTTTCAAGTACACTAAGTCACTCATATATATCACTGAATTTAGCCTCATCTCTGGGGTAAAAGCTATCATTTTAGGATAACTTAATTAAGGAGATATTTTCAGTCAGAGAGGAAGACAGACACATGTTCTGAGACATTGGAATTGGCTAAAATGAACCCAAAAAAGAGCAGAGAATTTCAAATTCCTCATTATAGTTGCTCTGTCAAGGAAACTATCTTCTCATTACTATATATCTAGTATGTTCAAAATTCCTCCTGGAAAGCAGGAATCTTTTTGAGCAGCCTTTCTGATTTAGAGGCAAAGCTGAACTTAATATTTGGTTACAATTCCCTCAAGAGAGACATTTGGCATTCTCATCATCTACTTGTCCCTCTGTGGTTCCTACAGTGGAAACTCCAGAACACTTCTGGTAGGTCCTTGCTAGGTTGTTTATCAGAGCCCCTCCCCTGCCCAGCATATTGAAAGGCCAGGAAGTGGGGGTCAGCAGTTCTTTCTCCAGCCTGCTTTCCCCACCACACTTTCCACCTTTGCTCAAAATGAAACAAGTGGAGGGAATCAACCTATGTGGCAGCCACCCTATATATGTGCCTGTGTGTTTCACAAGCCAGCTTCCTTCCCGTCTTTGTTGGGATATAATAGTTATCATTACAAGTGCAGTCACCATAATTGTGATCATAATTGTGTAGAGTATCTGTGAAGGGACAGCCATCGTGGGAGTCAGGGTGGCCCATGGTGCCAAGCTAGCAGAAATACTTACAGGTATATGGTCTACTTCAGTGCTTCCCTTGGGGACTCAGATTAAAACCAGGGACAAACTCTCAGGCCCAAGAGGATCTCTTATAGGGTTAATAACCCTTTGTTATTGCTGGCTGATTAGGCCTGCAATCTCCCAAATGAGTGGAGGAAAAGGCTTAAATAAATGAGATAATTGAAATGATTTTAGGGCTCCAGGAGGGTTCAACCATCTCGCAGCATTCAAGATTCTTAGGTTAAGACCAAGACTTCCCTGGACAACTTGTATTTACTAGGCTTCCAAACAAAGGAGAAGGGTACTGAAGAAAACGCAGGAATCTAGGCAGGACTTGGGAATCTCTTTAAGGAGTTCTCCAAGTAATAAGTCATGTTAATTTAGGAGAACTATGTTATCTCCAGGAAGGTCTTCAGTGAAGATGCCTGCAGCTACAGTCTTCTTTTCACTAATTAGGGTTGGAGCCAAAAGTCCTCAGCTGTGACTCTGTCTTGTCCTTTGAGGCATCCCAACTTCACAGGCCAATATAAACCTCAGCAGGGACCAGTGACTCACAGAGGTTCACTTACTATGAGTCAGCTGCGCATCTCCAGACAAGGTGCCTAAGCTTCAGACAACTCCCAAGTAAACATGGAAAGCCGATTGGTTAATATTAAACCTTGCTCAGAGCCACTTCATAGTGGTCTCCATCATGTCTCTTGCAAATGTCTCCAGCCTCATTCTACCTCCCTTTGCACTGTTACAAATATATAGATCAGGATCCTGCTGAAGAGTTCTTCCACATGCAGGGCTTTCCCGGGAAGAGGTGCCATGAACTATCAGAACTAGGATGAGCTCTGCTGAAGTTGTCACCCAAGGTGGATCCTCCCACACACATACTTTCTGAACTACCTTGCCCCATTTTCAGTTCTATGTGTAACACTTGGCATTGTGATTACATCAGGTATCTGTCATATGTCTGACTTCATTAGAATCACAGGCCATGGGGACAGGGCTGTGTCTTGCTCAACCTCTATTCCTACCTTAGGGAATGCTTGGGAGATAGCAAGCACTGAATAAATATTTGTAGAATAAATACAAACATTGAGTGAAGGAATTAATCAAGAAGGCAGATGGTTTAGAGGTGTAGATTAACTTCATAAGCTCACAAATCTAGTGAGTCTCTCAGGTGACTTCTCATGGGAGAACCAGGTCATAAGGCATGGTGGCCCAGAAAGATCTGTCCTAGATGAAGTTTGGCAGACCCAGGGATGTGTAGACTGCAGCCACACGTTGCACAGTCAGCATGATGGTGCAGGTCAGTTGACATCTAGTTGTGATTGCTTCCTTCTTGATCTCAAGGTCTCCTTGCCTAGCAGCCCTTGGGTGATGTCTTGCCTCCCTATGAGGGAGACTGTTTAGTGGTGCTATGCTGGCTCCTGAGTGCAGGAAGAGCAGTGAGGGAAACTCACACTCAGCCCTAGCCTGGCTCCTGACTCAAGTTCAAGCCAAGAGTAGTCCTCTTTTAGGAATCACCTCAGAAATCTCAGCTTTGTGTTTGAAGAACATTTGCATAGAATATGGTACAGAGAGCCCACAACACGAGCCAGAGTATCTGACTTGAGGGCAGCTGCCTCCCAGACCCCTGTACAAAAAGATCCATCGTCTCACTGAACCTTTTGCTCATCTGAGTAGGGTATGTGGGGAAGACCATGTGGCACCTCCAAGAAGACTCTCAGTGCCAGGGGACATGCCCAGTGTCACTGCCGTGCTCCTGCTGCTGTGATGTTCCATTTGTAGATGCTGACTAGGGTCCCCATCACCCTGTGACCACTCTGGAAAGAGTCAGGGAGTAAAGCCAGGGAAAGTGTGGTGTCTTGAAAGAGGTCGACGTTTAAACTGGATGCCTGCCTTCTTCTTTGTCCCAGTGAAAGCAGAGAGTTAATCTCACAGGAAAAACAGAAGTGAGGGAACTGGAAATACTGTCTTTGAACCAGCCAACTGTGGAGAAGTAGTAATTCGGCATCATATCCAGCAAGTCTACAGGATCCCTGTCTTTGTTCTTGGAGGGCAGGGACAGCCTGGATCAGCGGTAAAGAGAGGGAGCTCTGGAGACAGAGGAAGAGCAATTCTGAGAGCTGGGAGCTGGACAGTATGTCTTCTGATTTAATTACTTATCTCTCCCTCAAATTGTTTATGGTACACTAGGCTATTAAATGCACTCTGAGCAAATGCCTCTTGAAAGAGGAAGTGGATTTATTTGTTTTAGTTACCACTCCAAAAAAAGTCTATTTCTTCCGCTAATTAAGATTCCATTCCCTAACTTAAATGTTATGCTAATTAAAGTATAATTCTGAAAATGTAAAAAGGAGTTTAAAAAAGGAAAGGAAAAACTGGGTTGGCCTTCAGGAATTACATGGAATTTATTGTGCTGTAACAACGGTAAGCCTGGTGATCGCTTCCTTTGCTTCCCATGCACTTGTCTCTCTGCTCATTCACCCCCACCCTCACATTTGAGCTCATTAACACACACTTCCTCTTCCTCTTTAATTGGAATTTTCTTGTGATGCTTGAAGATGAGTTGTGAGTTAGATCCTTGCAGCAATATTTAGGATTTCTTCAGCTGGGCCACACAGACTGTTGCAAGCTGCTGCCTGATTTGAGGTTTAGTGAGAGAGAGAAAAAGAAAAGACAGCATCTGGATTTCTGCTTTGTAACCAGTTTTGGAGCCAAGTTGCTGTACTCCGGCTTCCCTGTTCTCTGTGGAAGTCTGTGAATTTGCTAGAAAACAGAGGTAATAGTATTTTATGAGACAGACTTTTCTTTTTATAGTATTGGGAATTGAACTCAGAACTTTCACATTGAGCTATGTCCCCACCCCTTTTTTATTTTTTGTTTTGAAGCAGTTCCACTAATTTACTAAGATATCCAGACTGGACTCAAACTTGGGAACCTCCTGCCTCAGATTTCCAGATTACTGGAATTACAGGTGTGTCCCGCCATGCACAGCTGGAAGAAAGAGGATAGCTTTTTGAGGCTGAGTTGTTATGGTATTTTGAGCATCAGCTCCAAGATCAAGGATGAGACACACAAGGACCTTGTGAACTACCGTAGATGCTTCTAGTTTCTTCATCAGTCACAGGAGATTTTTCCCTAAGATTCATAGCACTTAAACCTGTGAAAGCACAGCAGGCTGCTGAATGGCCCCTCCTCCCCTGCCCACTCTAATTTTCAGGTTGCAGCCCAGGAGGTAAAGAGAGACTCCTGGACTTCTTTCTCAGATGGGGCTCTGGTCTACCAGGGGAGTGAGCCGCCGTCTTCTGATTCAGTGTGTACAGACACGTGTCTGCTCTTAGCTGCGTGAAGAGTCCTCCCACAACCTGGGGATTCAAACAACAGGCTCTTTCCTCCTAGTTTCTGTGGGTCAGGCATCTGAAACCTGCCTAGTGGATGTTTCTTGCTGAGGAGTCCAAGTGACCCAGAGTCACAGTGGCAGCAGAAGCTGAAGTCTTCTTAGGACCCACATCCAAGGGGCTGCTGGCCAGATCTCATGCTCCTCTCTCATGGGTCTCTCCAAGGTACAGCTGCCTCCTCCAGAGACCCTCAAGAGATGCAACAGGCATCTTTGCCTTTTATGACAGACCCCTGAGCCTCACTTCTGCCATCCTGTGTTCAGTATTTGTCACCAAGTCCTTCCCTTATGATGGGGTCCACACGGCTACCTTGCAGACCAGCTTAATGCTGCTCCATCTCCAACACAGGGTCCTGCTGCACCTAGTCACAGCATGTATTGCAGAACTTCTCACTGCTATTGCTGAGCCACATCTACCTGTTCCCCAGGCCAGGTATCCTAGGAAGGTGAGCTTTGCAGACTCACTCAGATCTGGCTGTTCTGGAGGAGGTCACTCTTCTACTCTGGAGGGATTTTGCTAAGGGCAGTGGCAAGGACTGGGGTGCCAACTGAGTGCCATCCAACAGAAAGCTTCTCATCCCTCCACTCTGAGTGGGGGATAAGAAACTATCTCTTGAAAAAGCACATTTGCTCTTCAGATGGATTCTAACATGCTCTCAGCCTTCTAGCCGCAGGTGCTTGGTAGAGGTGTGTACAGAAAGGGACCCAAGGAGAGCTGGGACTGACAGAAAGTGAAGCTACATGGTGTGACTGAAAAATACCGTGAATGTTTACATTTTTTAAAAGTGTGCTACTGTAAAAGATATGTTTATGTTTATCCCCCTTAACATCCCCCTCTCACTTCAAACATAGTTATCCCATTGTTCATGTCACTTTCTGAAGCAGCTCTGGAAGTCCTCTTTCATGAGTGTCTTTAGTTGTATTGTTCTGGCTGCCTTGATGTCCTGAATAATTCAATGCATTGACCTTTCCTGGTCATTTTGATTTTGGGAAGACCCAGAAGTTGCACAGTGCCAGATGCGATGAATAAGGTGGATGAGAGCACATTGTAATTTTTATGGGCCTGGCTTTCTGTTGGATGGCACTCCGTAGTATCATTCACCATATTGTTCATCACACCTTGCAAAGACACTCATGAAAGAGGTGATTGCTCCAGAACTGCTTCAGAGAGTGGCAAGGATGATGGGATAAGTGTGTTTGAAGCAAGGAGGAGTACTTTGCAGGAGTTAAAGGTGATGTGTCTTTCACTGTTATGCATTTTTAAATTAAACAGTTGTATTTTTAGGTCACTCCTTGTAATGAAAAATAATTAACTTGCAGAAGGTGAACAACACTGTGAAGCTAGCTGGTGTCCACTTTCACCTGGCTGGGTTTTCATGAGTGTCTTTCCTGCCAATGATGGAGCAAGATGTTGATTCTATCAACCTAAGGCTAACTCTTGGGAGGAGCAAGAGGTGGACAACAGACAGGATGGTTGGCAGAAGCAAGGAAATGTGCCATGGTGGTTGGCCCTCTTGGCAGAATTGCCTTTGGTGGATGCATTTGTCTACATGGCTGTAGGGAAAAGTTTGTCAAAGATTCCCAAGAAATTGGCTTCAATAGTGTTAATTCAGTTGCAGAGTTGAGGTAGGCTGGCATTTCCACTGGACCAGAATGGATGTCTTTGTTTGTCTTCATTCTGAAAAGACTGGAGAGAGGCCAGGCAGTGGAGACAGGGACTTTCCCCACAGGTGGGCAGGGAAGTGAGGGTGGGAATGGAGCTGTTCTTGAACGCTGACAGAGCATCCCTCCAGTGCAGAGGGAGAGCAGGTTATGTACCTTGGAGCATGTGTATACCACCCTGCCCTCCCCGCACCGTGGCTCATAACTTTGCACCAGGAATGCAGTGCAGGTGTAGATCTTTTCTCTGTTTGCTGTGCTACGGTCTCTGGGAGTTAAAAACATAACTGTATTTTGGGAAACAGATTGTACCATCATGCTTATTTATAGCTAAACATCGAACAGCTGACTCCCTAACCCTGTTAAGTTTCACCGATTGTTTAAGAATTTTAAATGGTGTTTAGTTTTCTGATATTTGGTCTTATAAAAATGCCCCAAGATATGTCTGAAGATCTACATACATCATTTATTCTTGACCTGAGCTCAGGATGGAGCTTGTGGCTATGTTCTGTGAACAAATATTTATTGAGCATCCACTAATGTGCTGGGTTCTGTGTTTCATACTGAGAAGCATGTGATGCTCACAAAAACAAGCTAAGATTTGATCCCAGTCCTATTTGATCCCAGTCCTCACACAGCTTATGCTGGGGGGAGTCATTGTCTTGTGAAGGAGAAATTACCAAGGGCTCACCTCAGCCCCCATCTTTGTTCAGGTCTTACCAGCTCTGTGACCTTGATCAAGTTACCCAACCATTCATCATCAAAGGAAAGATGTGGCCAGATTACTGTTTTAGAAGGAGGGCCATCACAAAACTGCCAGCAAGACATGTGATGGCAGGAAGTGATGAGGACCAGAATAACTGGGCACCACAGGAGACTTCTTACTGTGTCTAAGAAAGAACATGTAAAGTGTTATGGTTTAGATCAAGAACATCCTCAAAAGGCCTCATGCATTCATTTGGGAAGGTGCCTGTAGCTAGTTTGCTGGTAGGAAGTAGGGTCTGAGGAGGAGGGACACTGTGGGTATGACCAGGAAGGGCCCATCTCCCCATTTCTCTGGTCTCTCTGCTTCCTGACTGCCATGAAGTGAGCAGCTCTCCTCCACCAACCCCTTCCACCATGCCCTTCCTACCTTGGAACCAGATTATGGACAGAAAACAGGAGGCAAAATAAACCTCTTCTGTTTTAAGTGGTGGTTGAGGAGTATTTGTCCCAGCCCAAGAAAGTGGCTAAGACACACAGTCTGGACTTGTGGATGACAATGGCATGGAAATAAGGTGTGAACTCCACAGGCAGCAGTGATAAGCTTGCTAACTGGACATTTGGGAAGGAAGAGGGGCATGAAGTTCACTTAGGAATACTGCTTGAGTAAATGGGGAGGGGGTGTTGGTGCTGTTAACTAAAGTGGAAAACTCAGGAGAAAAGATGGGAAGTTGGCTTGGAGATGAGATGTAGCCCCTCTTTCAATGAGTTTTACAAAGGATTCCTCAGGGCCTGCGTTGTTATTCTGGGACTTGGGCTGTGTCTTCCAAATCCAAGGAATTCACCTAGTATAGCTGAGGATCACAAAGGCTCTCCAGGAGTGGGATTCTGGGGGCAGTTTTAAAACTTCTTTTCTAAGAAGTGAAATACATTCTTAGAGATACACTCCACTTCCCTGGGAGGCCTCTCCTTTGTTGGACTGGGTGAAAGGGGTGACAGAACATCGATCCGGGTGAGATAGATGGGAGGAAAAGCCCTCATTGCCCACTGAATCAATGCTCCCTTAAAGACTGCAACAAACAGGATTAAAGGTTGAAAGACATTTATTGAGGGGCAAATCTGAGTGTATGTTTTATTAGTCAGCCCCAGTACTGAGTTTATAGAAATGCCCAGCCTAGACACTGCCAAAAGCAATAAATCAGGGCTTTCTTCATTGGCGGGCTGCCTGAGATGTGTGTGTGTGTTGTGGGGGAGGGGTGACCTCAGGCCAGAGGATGGAACAGAGTGCTGTCTTCCTGTCATCTGGGGTGATCTGGGGCTGGGTGTGAGGGACAAGAGGAAGGTGATTGGCTAAAGTCCCAGTCTAGCCTCCCTCTGCAATCATTCACAAAGGAGATCAAACATGCTCACTGCATGGATAGATGCCCCCAGCCTGTTACAGAATTAGGATGCTCCCCACCCCTCCTGCCAAAATCACTTGCCTAACCTTTTGCCTGACTGATTCAGAAGCTATTAAATATACGGCATCCACACAGCTGGCCATTAATTGGAGGCCAGAGCTTGATTAATGAGCATTATGCTAATGTTGGGTCAGGGGGCAGATTATGTGTAAAAGACCAAAACAGTAAGCCAAATCAAAAGCAATAACAGCTTTCCCTCCCTCTGCCTCACAAAATAAGTTGGCAGCTGGAGGCAAGTAGAGAGAAAGGCACACCAATGGGTCAGCACAACAGCTGGGCACTTTGCTGGTCTCACTGCATCTGCAGTGTTTTGGGGCCGTGAGTGTCCCTGCCTTTCTCCAAGGGGCAGCAGTTGCCCCTAAGTGGTGGGCTCTCACGCTTGCAGGCTTAGGAGTTGCAGGCAGCAATGGGTTGTGGAAATGACTCTTTGCAGACTACAGTGTTTCTTTTAGAGACCTTAAACCACATGCAGTATTGCAAGTAATAAAACACCCCATTAAGACTGTCTGGGGCCATCCTGACAGTACAGGCTGTGGTGGAGCTCCGGAGAAGTCTGCAGCAGGATTCCTGCTGCCTGTGCTGACAGTTGGGGACAGGACACTAACTGGTTGTGGGGTCCCAATG
>NW_004955412.1:34188740-34220292 GCF_000276665.1 Chinchilla lanigera | reverse complement strand
ATTGATAATCTCCTACCTCTTTTGTCTATAACTCACTATCATTTGTCTATTTGTTTTCCTGAGAAACTATCTTATAAATAACAATATGTAAAACAATAACCATTGATAATTGCCTCCACTTTGTCTGTAATTTGGTAAGCCCCTCCTATTATTATGTTATCCTTCTTTTACTCTTTAAAAAAAAAAAAAGAATGTCTGGGGCCAAGTACTCAAATGAGCTTAGAAAAATAAGTCCTGAACTAAGCATGCCTTGGGAACCCTGGTTGACTTGCCAGTTTCTGAGATGTCTGAGTCCTTCTCTGATGCCTACTCCTGCCTTTTACTTTGAACTCAAACACCCCCCATATTCTTTCTTCTCTGCTCTTCAAGGTGCATACTTTCTCCAGGGTCAATTTTCCTGAGACATCACCCCAGCTGTCAGTCCAGGCACAAGCTTTCTCTGAGCCCCAGATCCTCATCACAGCCGTGCCAAGCAGCATCACCACATGTGAGGGTTATTACACCCTTCATGTACTGTGTACCACGCCGTTGTGATCTTCCTTTCTATGTGGTACTGGTTACTCGCACACATTTACTTGACCCTCTTGTGTAGAAATATAAGCTTCAACCCACACTTGTACCATCTTCTTTCTTATAGTGTCTGTGCTGCTTTTTCTGTTGTTTCCTCTGCCACTTACTGAGATCAGGATCCCACTGCTCTTTTTATTATGTTGCAAAGCCTTTCGACCCTTAGCTCTGTGTCCAGTTAGTGCCTCTCTGCTGCTAGTCCTAGGCTGGACAGCTCTCCACTATGAGCCTGCCGGGCAGGGATTTCCCACTGCGAGGTTCCCACACATCACTCTCATGACTCTGCAGAGGCTGTGGGTGAGCTGACATTTTCCCCTTTTTCTCCCCTCTTTCCTTCCATGGGGGCTCACTGCCTGACCTGGAGGAGGTCGCTCAAGTCCATCCATACCTGCACGTCCTTATTTATTGTGCCTACCTGGTGTAAGTAGGCAGCTCCTCAGGTTTCTGTCCTGGAAATGGTTTTATAGATGATTCAAACAGAGATTTATGTGAGATTATAGAAAGCAGACCTACAAGATCAGAAATGACAAGAAGCCTGGAAAGGTACTAAATATGCTGGGTGGCAAAATTACAATAAAAAATGAAACTGGCAGGTTGGGAACTCAATTTGACAATATTGAATTTAACAGTGATAACTATGAAATGATATCACTGACTTAAAACAATATTCAGAAAGATGCAGGATAGGAAGCTTAGCTAAGGCACCAGTTTAAAAACATGCACAGAAATGTACAGGTAAGCATAATTTAAGACAATGCTATGTACTGTTACCAAAAAAGCAGGTGGAAGCTTAGGCTCCACTGAAACCAAAGAGGTAGGTTGAGAGGCTTCATTTACATGTTAGGCGTATTGCATTGGAATATGGCCTTACACTGACAATATCAAACCTCATGAAGAAACAGACAAAAAGGCAAGTTTGATAAAGATTAGTTAGGAAAATTAAAAAATTTATATATGTGAATTTTTGGAGGACTCATTTCCTTCAGTATTTTTTTCTAAAATTGAAAGTGTGTGAATGTCCCTTCCTACTCTTGTTTGGCTCCAAGGCTCTTTGACATTTTCTTTATTGCTTGGGGTCTACATGAACTGACTCCTCTTTAAGTCTTGCTGAGTACTTTCTGTCTGAGCTTGCATTATCTTTAATGGTCCCACGGGACTTTGCTAGCACAGCTACTTGTGTTCTGAACAGTTATGTATACTTTCATCTCTGTATTCCATATCTTAGGAGAGCTCCTGGGCCCAACCCCATAATTAGTAAATGTTCAACAAATTCAGAAATGCACACTATGTTTTAGCTGTGTTCTCAAAGTTCTAAGTGGAATCTCATCCCAAAATTACTAGTATGTATGCCAGGAAAATGTCAAGGATCAATTAAATTTGGGAGACATTGGCTAAGGTAAAGTGAAGCTGGCTTTTCCAGGACATGATTATTTAGAGCCCTCAGTGTTAATCTGCACTATGGATCACCAAATGTAGCTATTATGTGCAGGATCTAGTCAAGTCTTTTCACGGCAGAACATGGTTTTTGTGAAACACCATTTGACATTTCATGGAACATAGTTTGAAAAATGCTGAACTGAGCCAACCTTTAGAGAAATGGCACAGAGTCCATCTAAAAAGTGCCAGAAATTAAAATGAAAGAGTTAAAAGCCTGGAAATTAACTTATGAGGTGGAGGAAGGAAATACCAGACACTGAAACATATATTTTAGAGCTTAAGAAAATGTGTTTGAAAGTTGCTGAAAAGCTAGTGATGAGAAAATCCAGAAAATATGGAAACACTCTAAATACAGAATCACACAATTTCCTAATCAGCAGAAAAATAAGAGAAGCTGTGGAAGGAACTAGCATGTCCTGTGGTGGGAGTTGTATAAGTATCTCAGTCCAAAAGGTGGAAGGAAAGCCAGAAATGCACTGGTGAGCTGGTGAAGGCCCAGAACAACTGGGCAATTTGAGAACAAATCATCATGTGTGAGCTAATGAGAAAGCATGAGTGTTTCTTCAAAGTACATGTGACCATCTGTTTTGGGTGGCTGGTTTGGAAAATCATTACTCATGGGTTTTGATGTAGGCCTTTGTTTCTGGTTCTGTCTTTTGCAAAGAATTAAGTGGTAAATAAAAGACATAATTATCAAATTTGCAAACAAGAACAATCCATATGGGTCCACATGTTGGAAGAGGAAGCCAGGATTAAAAAGACTTTAAGTGCTGAGAATAATTGATTAAAATGATTATGGAATGAAAGTAAGTAGAGGTAAAATATGAATAGTTAAAATTTCTTTAAGCTTTGCAGAGATAGGAGATGAGAAAAATCTGATTTAATTCCACATGGATGGAAGAAAATGCACAGGGGTATTGATATAGCACAATAAGGGAAACAAGTAGAATATACTGTATGTGCCACCGATAAACAAGGAGAATTTTTTATCACAAATTATCAAGCTATCAAATGTAACATGAGCATAATGTTTGAGTGAAGAGGTTGAAGTTGATAATTTCACTGTCTTCCTGAAAGGCCCCAAAACATTGCATTTTCTTATCATTTGGGCATGGTTTGAGAATTACACTGGCTTGAAGATTTTATTTAGTGAAATAAAATCTAGAAATGTGAAGGAAAAAATAAAAATCTTGTCTGAAGAGAAATGG
The DNA here is from genome assembly GCF_000276665.1 of Chinchilla lanigera. NCBI lineage: Eukaryota > Metazoa > Chordata > Mammalia > Rodentia > Chinchillidae > Chinchilla > Chinchilla lanigera. Next base: position 34,217,080 of record NW_004955412.1, on the reverse strand, counting down.
TTGGAAGGACTGGAGATATTTAATTTGGAAAAAAAAGGACTCTGGGGAGACAGAGTGTCTTCCTAACACCTGAAGCACAAAAAGAAAAATTGGATGAGCTGTGTGGTTTCTCTTGTCAGAATGAAGAGTAATGCCTGGGAATTATAGGGAGGAGATTGTGGCTCAGCGGGACATTTTAAACTTTTCAACATCTAGTAATGTCCAGCAAAGAACCTACTCACTCTGAAGCTCCTGAGTCAACTAGCTGTCACCTCGGTAAAATCGGGTGCTCGAAGCACCCTGGCCACAGGCTCAGCCTTGCCCCGGGCCTCTTCCTCACCACCCTCTGCGTTAGTCTAAATTAGTCAAGACCAGACAGGAAACAGAAGCGACACTAGTGTTTCAAATAGAGAGAATGTAATAAAGTGAATGGGTTATACAGGCAGCGAGAGACCGAGTGAGCCCCAAGTGATCAGAGAGCTGTCTGGACAACTGTCCCCAGTAGGGACCTACCATGGAGCTGCCGGCAAAGGGCAGAGTGGGAGGAGGGCTCCCGACACTCAGGAGGGCACAGGAGAGGATTTGGAGGTGTTGCTGCTCCTTTTACCAAATATATGTTCTTTGGGGAGACACTCTAAGACCTGTCATGGGAGCTCAGAAAGGAACTGGAGGTCAGGACTTGCCGTTTTGGGGTCTGTGCCCCTCTGGTACACATGGAGAGGAAGCCCTAGTTACAGAACTCAGAAACCAGCTGCCTGGAGAAGTACTGTCTCTGGAAAAATGTACTTCTGGGCATCCCTGCCTCCGAAGGACAGATGCAAGTGGGGAAGGATGCAAGGGGAGGAGGGGCAGTCAGGAGCATAGCTGTCTTGTCCACCACCAGGTCCACACACAACCTTGTGCATGCACAGATGGGTGTCTCAAGACAAGAGACAAGAACAGCCCCTGCTTTCCTCCATTCACTGCCCACTCCTTGCCCCTTCCCTCTTGGCAGCACCTGGGCCTTCGGTTTCTCTAACTCACTCCTGGACAGTGTGCCGTGCTCCTCTCTGGCTCTGCACTAACACACACTCTCAGCCATGCAACCCTAAAACTGCCACCATGCTCTCTCCTTATTTCTTCCTCTCCATCCTTCTCTTCCTTCTCCTTCCTTTTATCTTCCCTCTACTCTCTCTCTGCCTAACTTCTTTCATTTCCCATTGCCCTCAGAAGCCACTGGGAAGGCTAGACAGGAGATTCCTGTACTGGTTACACCTAAATATCTTCCAGGCTCCTTCAGTGCCAAATGTTCAGTGTTTTAAACATAAACAGATATTGTTGCTAGCTTATGTTAGCTAGTTTCCATACATTGGGTGTTTTGAGTTCCTGGGTGTCTTATATCTGTATTTACTGATTTCCCAATTACTAACTTTGTCAAATATTTCATATTTAATGGAAATACATATAAGATGAAAAATAGCTCATAAATAATCTTGCCTGCAAGCAATCCTAATCAAATGTTTACATATCTTTCTAATCATTTTTCTGTATTCATAAGAAATAAATATGCATTTCAATGATTATATGTATAATAATTTTTTATATTTGTATCATTCAGTATAAATAGTTTTAAGATTATTTTTAAGTAAATTTTGGGGCCTTTTATGTGGATGGGCATCTTTCCTATCTCAGATCAGCCATAAAGATTTTAACATCTGTACAGTGCTACAGCATGTGGCCATACCATAATTTATTTAAACAGTCCTCTGTCACTGGTCATTTGGTTGCCAAGAGTTAGTTGCTATCATTAATAGTTTTGTTTCATTGATTATCATTATAGCTTAATTTTTCATGGTCTCATTTAACATTTTTATAACTTTTTAATTGCTAAAATATATAGGAATCTTGATAACAAGACAAGCATTTTTTAAAAAGAACTACTTTGTCAATTTTTTAATTTTTAAAATAAAAAAGAAGGAATTTTGGTTTTTGACCAAATGGGACTGCATCCCACATCAGTGCCTTTTTTTCCTGATCTGGAGCAATGTACCGTATACTCAGTGTGTTCTCTTTTCCCTTCCTGCTTGCCTTAGTAAGCTCCCTTCCTCTGTGGCAAAACAGAGGATGTACCTGGAAGTGTAGTTTCTGCTCCCTTGCTCTGTGCCTTGGACTGAAACACCATGTTTAGAACTTTGAAGTGTCTGGACATGAAGAGCAATGAGTATCCCATGCTGTGGTCTTGAGAGTCCAGAGGCACTTTTCAAATGCATTTCAATCTCATGTATGTCCAAAAATGTTTATTCATTGACTTCTGTATGGCCAGCACCACTTGCTGTGGGAACAGACATGGGTCTTTCCTAAGAAGGCTGACAGCTCAACTAGGCAGAAAACTAGATGAGAGGCTATAAAAAATGTAATGCATTTTATGGAAGCTAAAGCCATAGTAACAGGCCAAATAGGGATAGAGAAGTGTGACTATAAGGAGATGCAGTTCAGTAGATCCTGAGGAGACCTGGGGTACAGTCCTTCAGCCAGGCCATACCATGTCACTTCTGGGCCTGACTCCAGACTTTGGGTGCTATCCTGTAGATATGAGCTTTTCAAGTTCAGTTTTTCAGTCATTGCTATAAATAGCCCTAGGTTTATTTTCCCCTTGGAAGCTAAGAATGATGTCCAAGTAATAATGACTCTGGCCCAAGAACAGGGTCCCTGTGAGTCTTTCCCTCATGAACAGGTAATCACCACACGCCATCTACAAGGCACAATGGAGGAAACAGTGGTGAATTGGGTTGATCTGTCCTTGGGCAGCTTACAGGTCAGCATGGAGGTGATTTATTTGTGTGACAAGGACACAGACTTACATATGTGACAAGCAGGCAGGTTGATTGTTAACTGTTTTAAGACAAGTCTATCTAGCATATCATGAGAACTCAGAGGAGGGCTGTATAGAGGACATAGTCCTGAAATGGATCATGAAGAAGGAGCAGAATTGTAAGATGAAAAAGGGAATCATTGCTTTGTAGGAATGCTCAGACAGAGCAATAGCATGTCAAATGATATTGGGGAATGCTTCTCCAAAATATTTCATTTTTCTACTAACTGTTTGACCAGATTATGATTACTATTTCCTTTTACAGATGAGGAAATTGAATCTTACTCAATTTCAAGGGACTTGCTTCAGTGATGTTCCAGCTGATGACCCAGGTTGCATATGATATGTGGGCTGCATGAAAGTAGGAAGTAAAAGAAAAAGCTTAAAAAATGGGTTTAGGACTAAACAGTGATGTCTCAGATGCCAGGAGATGATGTGGAGAATTAGCTGAATACAAGTGGCCTGAGGAATGAGCTGGTGGAAAGTTCTACCAGGACTGTGCTTTCAGAAGACCACTGAGGCACAGGGATGAACTGTAGGAAGGTTAGGTCAACGGCAGTGGGATCTGGAAAGAAATTATCAGGCAAGCCAGGATCAAAGGCAGAAAGATTCGAAGGAGGCAGGAATTCACCCTGCCTCACATTCACAGAATGTTCCGACAGCATTCTCACCAGCCCTGATGTTTTCAACAGCATTGTACAAGGTATAACTGACATACACTACACACAAATTAAACTTTTCAGTTGGCTAAGTGTTGGTCATTACAGTTTGTATAACAAACACATCCAGTACCTGCAAATGTTTCCCTGTCAAGGAGGATCCTTGAGAATCCCTCCCTCCAGCCTCCTTATTCTCTTATCTCCAGGCAACCACTACCCACTAGATTGCATTTTTTAGAGTGTATATACATGAACTCATATGGAATGCGCTCTTTCTTCTCTGGCTTTTTTCACTGAGTGTAATTACTCTGCCATTCACTGATGCTGTTGTGTTTACTCCTTTTTATTGCTTTGTATGTATGTACCTCAGTTCTCTTTTCTGTTCATCTACTGATGTACTGTGAGCTGCTTGCAGGTTTTGGCTATTATAGATAATGTTAGTGTGAGCACCTGTGTACAAATTTTTTAATAGACATATACTTTCATTTCTCTTGGATAAATACCTCGAAAAAGAATAGCTCAGTCATATAGTTGGCATACATTTCAATTTTTAACTTAAGTATATAATTTTTATATTACTAAAAAGTTAGTAATTTAAATAAGTGACTAAACATATCATGATACATATCTGGGAGAGGAAAACTGTGCAATGTTTTAAAAATGATGACCATGAGTTCATACTTGAGGCAGAAAGATGACTACAATGTAATAGAAAAGGCAAGTTATGAAGTGTTAAAATATATTCCCCAAAATAATGACATTTATGAAATTGTCATTTATTTTGGTGAGATGTTTTGGTCTACCTTTTGGCATTATTTAATATTATGTTCTCATAACTTTTACAGTCTACCCCTCAAAGCTAATTAAAGTATTCTAATTTTGGAAATTGAAAAAGGGCTCAGATTAAGAGTTCACTAGTAGCAAAGGCAGTTTGTAGTATGGGAACACAGGGACTAGGAAATAAACTGTAACCGTTTAGCACTTCTTTTCTTTTCTTTTCTTTTCTTTTCTTTTCTTTTCTTTTCTTTTCTTTTCTCTTCTCTTCTCTTCTTCTCTTCTCTTCTCTTCTCTTCTCTTCTCTTCTCTTCTCTTCTTTCTATTGACTTTTTACTTATGGACTATATCATTTTCCCTGAAAGACAAGAACATTTTATTTTTCAGTAGACAGGGGGAAAAATAGCAATGTGTTAATAATAGCTTGATTATTTTCAACTCAAACTTCTAAGTAACAACTGATGTATAACTTATGCAGATCTATGCAAACAATTATTTAAATTGGACGAGGAAGGATGGGAGCTTGTGAATGGCAGTGTTTGTTGGTTTGCTATTCTGTCAGGAGAACTCCTTGGTACAAGGCCACCGAAATGAGAAATGAAGGACACTGAGCTATGAGGGGCCTCAGCTCATCTTGGTAGGAGGATATTGGGAATCTCAAGGTTAACCTACTATAATAACAAGCATGCATAAAGTGCTTTATTGTTTCCCAGACACATGCATATACATCAGCTTGTCTAGTCCTGTGAAACCTCCATGAGAAGGTAAGAGAGCAAATTTACTGTAATCCACATTTGATAAATGAGAAGATTAAAATTCATAGAAGTTAACTAAATTAAACACAAATATTAATCTAACTGCAAAGATTTACTAAGAGCTGTCCTGTGCATTTTCTCATTTAATCCTCACGACAGCCTTGAGGAGGGAAGGGGAGCAGGGAAGAGATATGATATTGTTTCTCCTCACCCATTTTTCAGATGAAGAAATTGAGGTTAATTAAATTAAATAGCATACAAGACACATAGAATGTGTACGAGGTCTAAATTCTAGGGTTGGCTTCCAAAGCCAATGATCTTTAATTTATTTTTCCATGGCAACATTTCTCTAATCATAGTGCTGCTGAGTAGACTGGTGTGTAAGATCAATCTTCAGATGGAAGGTAATGCTCCTTCCCTAACCCACCTGTACATGCAGGTGTGGAAACACTCTGTCTTCACCTTTCACTATTTTTCTAGTTAGTCTAGTAGAAAGCTGAAGGAGTATGTATGTGTGTGTGTGTGTGTGTGTGTGTGTGTGTGTGTGTGTGTGTTGCATGGTAGACTGGGGATTCTTTTCAAACCCAAGAAATGTGGAAGAAGTGGCATGGAATTGTGGAATGACCTATTGTTTTACAGAGCTCATGGCTCCTGTCCTTTGCGACCGTGTCTTATGTCTTGCAATGTGGTATGTGTGTGTGGTTAGAAAGTGCCTATTTGCCAACTAGTTCTGTGCTTTACTTTAATTATTTATCACTCTACTCTTATCCTGTTAGAAAGCTTTGCTCTTCCTTATAGCATGTCTCACTAAAGCTAATGACTTGGCCTCTTCTTGTTTTGGTGATGTTCTTCTGGGAAGTGTTTCCACTTTGACAAGTTTGAGGATGATAGTCATGGTGGCATCGTCTACTAAGAGTGAAGTGATTGGCTTAACATCAAGTGTTTAATAATACTTTTCTCATTTGTATTTAATCCTGGGTATTTTTTCCTAAGGACAAGAAATTTCTATACTTAACATGATAATCCATTTAAGTGATTGCATAACAAATTATTATATTTGATGCAAGCTAAGCCAAACCCATGCTTTTATTTCTTGGAAACAAAAGGGCGAACTAATGTCCTTGGAGCTGACCCAGCTTTTTCAATCACTTGAGACTTGGCTGCACCAGATCTGGCTGGTCTGAATATTTCTCGATGGGATTTCCTGGCCTCCTGCCCACCACCAAGAATGCCTTTGATTTTTTGTGTCACCCTTTTTTGAAAATCTAAATAGGCTTCTTCCAGAAGTTTTAAATTTGTTTAATTGTATAGCTATGTTTATCTGATACAGAGAAGTCAAGTGAGGATTCACGTATCTAGGCCAAAATCTCAGATTTTGAATCCAGTTGTTTGCTCTAATGAGCTAAATATTCTGCTGGGCTGCAAGAGCATCGTTCTGAAAGTAGGGGTCATATGCAAAGTAGATACCTTGATATTATTTCTGTACTGGGACCAAGAGTTTTCTTAAAGAATAACCAAAAAGTTCTGGATTTTTAAAGATGATGGGAAGAAAATAGCTTGTTTTGAAAGAAATAAGATAATTACAAGAATGCATAAGTAAGAAACAGAACAGGTACAGCAAGATGCTCTGTGGTTCTGTTGTAAGTAAAGTGTTTTCCTGCACAGTCTGCCTCACGGTGTTTAAGAAGGTTGGAAAACACCCCAAAGGTATGTTGCTTTTCTTTTTGATTGCCTTGGGGAAACAGGCGCACTTACCTTGAACCAGCGTGGTTGGGAACCAGTGTTTTCACACTATTGTGATGCGAGATGAGCTTTGACCTTCATAGGTGATCCTCACTCTACTCTCAGATATCCCCTGCACTTGGCCCTGTTTCTTTTTCCTTTTTCTCTCTTCCTCCCTGCCCTTCTCCTGCTTTCACATTGGACTGGCAAGAACCAAAGGCAGTGAAAGTGTGAAGAGTTTTCACATTGCTTTTCTACCTGCAGCAACACCACAGAAATTACAGTGGTCAATGCTGGCAGGGTGTCCCCTCCAAGGACTGCCAGAGTACTTTGCATCAATTCTCACCTAGCCTTGGGGATGGGAACAGGAGCAGAGAAGTCAATTTCCTGTGGTGTAGCTGGACAGGGATATGAGTTTGCAGGCTCAACCCAGCCACACGCTGAGTCAAGAAACAGCCCACGTAGCACCCAATATCCCACTTTGGAGCTCAGATGCCGGGCTGCTGTCTACTGGGGAGGTGGCTAATGGTGTGCTAAATAGCAAGCAAAGGTTGCTCCCCTGGAGGGCAAGGCCAGGCTCTCCGCGGGTGTGGGTGAGGGTGGTGGAGAGAGGCCAGTGTGTACAAGTTATAAGAAAAGGAGAAAATAACTAGTCTTTGATTTCTGCAAAGCTCTTCAAGTAGAAACAAATAGGATCCGTGACTTAATGAGGTTATTATTAGATGCTAATTTTGAACCCCTTTAACTGCCCCTCCTCCCCCAAAGCACAAAGGCTTTCCTCCAAGAGCCCTGGCTATATTTCTGTACCCTTCAGTACAGGTAAGTGAATGAGCAAAGAAATCAGATTTTGACTGCCTTGAGGCCAGTTGCTGAAGAGTTGCTATCTTCTGAGAGACAGTACCAGCCAAAGGTGCTGATGATGGGGTCGCTCTTCCTGCCCCTTACAGAGCTGAAGTCAGTGACTTCTGGATCCTACAGGGCCACCTGTGCCCTCAGGTTCCCCTGATGAGTTGATGACAATGAGGGGTGGGGTGAGGGCAGTGAATCACATACATGCCCTGTCCTTGGCTGCCAGAAGAGACTTTGGCTTGGGCTAGAAAGTATATTTCATGATTGTACAGAAAAACATGCTACGAGTGAGGGGAGGGGAGTGGACGGTCCTGTTGGCCCCCTTCTGCTGTGCACTGTGCCCGTGACGGTCTCCTGGGTGAGTGACAGGGGTGCAGTGAGTGGGGCTTGGAAGGGAGCAGGCTGACACTCATCTCTACACAGGCAGAGCAAGCTTCCCGGTGAACACTGAGGCATTTCCAGCCTCCACATTAGACTGTTGTGGAAACTAAATGTCACAACTGCAAGGGCAGCATGTGCTGTTACTACCTCTAAGGAATAGGGATCGGGTCCTGTTTTTGAGGAAGAGGAAATTAGTTTTGTTTCATTCTGCACTCAGGCTGGGAGCTGTGAGGCTGTCCTGGAGGCCTTTCTATAACCTCTCCGCTCCTATTCCTTCCCACCTCCCTCCCTCCTAGTGCCTATCCTGCAGGTACAGCTTTGGAAGGACAGGGAAGAGGACGAAAGCTGCTGTTTTTCTTCCTGACTTGAAGACCCGGCTCAGTATAATTCGAGCCTTTGTTTTGACAGTTTCTCTCGTGTTATTCAGACACATTGAGCTCTTTTCTTCCCCATAGGGAAAGGGTGAAGAGTTCAGCTTTAGCTGGAGCCACACTACCCTTCTTTCTCTCTGATCCCCTGTAAAGGATTGCTGACACTCGCCACGATGGTACTAAGTCTTGCAGCCTCACGTTTGTGACCCGGTCACCTCCGAGGCCTTCAATAAACAGCGGCGGGCTGGGCACACAGCATCTCTGGACACTCCCAGCGGGATTGATATTTGTGAGCTGATTTATACTTCTTTTTCCCTCCTGCCAAAATATTGTATGGTAAAATATTTGTTGAGAAGGGAAAGGAGGAGACAGTGGTAACATATTTCTCTGGCTGCTGGCCTGTGTTTTGCAAAGAGCATCTTCTCTAAATAAAATCTAAAATGAAAAATGTGGTGTGCAGAAAGCAGTGCTAGTGACCCACAATATTCACCGTCCCATTCCTTGCACAGATGACCCTGATGTGAAACCCTGACCAAGCTTCCCTGGTTTCTTAGCCTCCACCTGGGTGTGGACTGCTGTGTAGCCTAGTCCTGGCCAATGGGATGTAAGTGGAAGTTGGTTCCCAAGGAAACCCTCCTGCAATAATTAAAAAACTTAGTTACTGGCCAGACAGGGTGGTGTACACTTGTAATGTCAGTACTCTAGAGGATAGGAGGATCACACATTTCAGCCCAGCCCAGGCAATTTAATGACTTAGTGAGACCTTAACTCAAAATAAAATATTAAAAAAGAGGGCTGGAGATATAAGTTAGAGTGAAGGTCCTGGGTTCAATTCCTACTACCAAAAAACCTTAAAAATTTCAGTTCCTGTCAGCGATACACTTTGTTTCTTACCATGATATCGGCAGTGATCTTGTGACCAATAGGTGAGAGAGAGAGTGAGAGCAAGCAGGAGAGAGAGAGGGAGAGGAAGAGGGAGAGGGAAGGAGAGAAGAGAAGGAGGGTAAGCAGGAGGAAGAGGAAATGGAGGACAAGGAGGAGGAAAAGGAAGAGGAGGAAGGGAGAAGCATAATGATGAAGAGGAAGAAAAGTTAAATTATGGGCAAATCCACCGAACGTGAATGTTGGAAAGAACTGTAACTTGAGGTTAGGAATCACACGTCTTCGTCTTCGGTCTATCAGCTGCACTCACCACACATCAGGCTGGCCCAGCTTCTCCCCCGGCCACCTCCACAGCAGCTCTCTGGGAGCCATCTCACCTTCTAGGGGTCCAATCCACTTTTGAAAAATGTCTTCATCCTGCAAAACTTTTCAGAGTCCTCATAAGTGCCAGGCCTTCTCCTAAGCATTGAGGACATAAAGATTAAAAAAAGGGTTGGAGTTTACACTCTGTGATTGCATAGCTATTTTGCAGTATGTAACATACAGAATTATTTGATATTTGAAGTAATATTTTAGAATGAGAAGTTCTATCCATTTATCTTATTTTTTTTTCAGATCAGAAAGCAGGCTTAGTCTGAGGTTCAGTAAATTCTCTGAGATAACATGTAATCACTGTCGAAACCAGTGTTTGCAGCTAGATCAGTCTAAGTTCAGAGTCTCTTCGCTTTCCACTAAGGTAGACTATTCATTTTTTCCTTTTAGGGTCTTTCAACCTACTAGGAACAATATCAGGTGTTTGGAATCCAGAGAACAGAGCTGGATCCCCAGTGCCATCCCTTGGTAGTTATGCACATTAACACAGCTCAGCCTTAGCTTTTTGGTAAAGAAGTGGCAGTACTAATATCTACGTCCCTGGGCAGGATGTAGTAGATGTTCACAGCATGATAGCAGGCATGGAAGTAGTCTGGGCTGTGTGTGCTTGTGCCTGAGTAGGAGGTAGACCTGTAAGTGACAGAAGGATCACGCAGTAGGCACTTTCACTATTTCCAAGTGACAGCCACGTACCAAGGGAAGTAGGCACTGAGTCACCGTGGGAGAACAATAACAGTGTCACAGAAAGGGGACCTTGAAGTAGGGGCTCACAAGGAGAGAGGCCCCAGCAGTCAGAGGAACAGACATAGAGGTGTTAAAGTCATGAAGGGGACCTTGGCTTGGCCAGCAGAAAAGGAACAAGATCGGGGTGAGGTTCTATGTGTGTGCCTGGCTCACCTATGAGGCATGTTTTCGCCTGCCATGCCAAACCGAGACAGATCAGTGAGCACTCTGGCTTAGGGACACCAGATGACACCTTCACTTGGCTTGCAGTGCAGCCCCACAGTGCCAGAGGGCTGGCAGGTGGACTGGCTGACCTTCCTGAGGTCCTTGACACTGAGCATGGAAAAGGTGACTCTTCCTCCTCCCTGTGCTTCTGCCCTGCCGCAGCTCCCCACCCCCCTCCCCCATCCATTCCAAGGACTGCTTTCTACACCCAGCAAGAATGCAGCCGCACGGGGAAGATTGTGTCCGCATCTCCTATCACAATGGCATCTCTCAAGGAGGAAATAGCGCTAATGGACATCGCTATTATAGTAATAGCAAAAGCATTGCTTCCAAGCAGTATTAAAGAAGCAGAGAAGGACCAAAGCCAGTAATCCACACTTGTTTCACAGAAGGGACATTTTCTCACATACGGAGAATTTATCCTGAACTAGGTGGCCCTGCTCACAAGAAAACCCTCCTGTGTCGTCTCATCTGCCTGACCCTTGGCCCTTTGTGCTGCTTTTGTGAAATCCCCTCCATTTTCATACACTGCTCAACCCAAGGAGCCTCCTAGGGCATGTGGGAAAAGAGCTATCTTGCCCTATCCCTGTGAAGAAAAGTGGGACCCTATGCTTAGTGACTCGATGAGGTTTCCAGGGACCCTGGAGCCCTTTCTGTTGTCCCTGAGCCCCAGAGAAATCATAACTTGCAGCTTTCCCCACAGGCCATCTGATCAGCCCAACTCCCCTCTGGAATGTTCCTTCCCTGGGTGGGGATTTGCTATTCCCACAGTGCTTGGCTGGCCTGGTCTTTCCAAGGTAAAGAAGATACCATAAGAATGCTGAAGATCCCATAGAGATATGGATTCCCATATAAATGCAGATATCCTCAATTTACAATGAGATTGCAGCCTGATAATCCCATGGTGGATTGAAAATGACATTATGTCAAAAATGCACTTGGTACACCTAACCTGTGGAAGGAACACCAGAGATCAACAACACATTCAAGGCAGCATGCTTGCTTCCCTCCACCATCCTGTGAGTGGCCTCAGGGCACAGGTCTGCTGCCATGGCATTGCCTGCTGACAATCCTTGCTAGGAGAGACGGCTTTGCCTGTGGACAACTTTGGGTGGGGCTGGACAGATCAGTGTGTGGATTGCTTTGCTGTGGGCCTCTGTTTTAATGCTCGTTGGGTCCCCTGGCAGCTTGAGGCTGTGTTCTTTTCCTGCATCCTGACCCACATTAGTTCTCACCTCTGGATTCCCAGCCAGAGGCAGGATTAGGATGTGTGACTAATACCCTTTGCATCCTACATGTTTGTCACCTCATTCTCTCCCACCAGCTTCTGATCTTCAGCCCTCCTCCTCCTGTGACTTCTCCATCTAAGGGAGATAGAATCTGCCCTTGCGATCTAGCAGTTTGACTAGCTTCTGATTTTCCCAGTGAAGTCTTGTTTGTGCAACATCAAGGACACTGTTCTCATTCCCTGGGAGCCCAAACACGCAGCCTTGGACCTTCTTCCTCATGAGGGCACGGCAGCCTCCATCCAAGGCCAAGCAGCCTCCATCTGACTGGAGACTGGGCTGGCAAGAGGAGGTGTGTTCCCCAGGCTCAGGAAGTCGCAAGGCTCATCCCCTTGCCACAGAAGCTCAGCCCATGGCATTTTTGGGAGATCCTTCAACACTCCAGGCCCTGTCCAGTTTCTTGTGGTCATCTGTGGAGCTGCATGTCTCCCTGGGGAGCAAGGACCGGCCTCCCTCTGACCTCCCATTTCCCATACTTCACAAAATATATGCACTTCCCCTCCATGGTCTCTTTTTCCAATTCTCAGGAACACTACCTTCCTCCAGACACTCTCACGTTCCTCCGCCCTGGGAGGAGGCCTGCTTAGGAGCAATGAGGCGGCCAGTATGGAACACAACCCCTACTCAAACCTGCTTTGTCACCTACAGAACCAGGATGTTAGGCACTGCCTCTCTGACTCCCTGTGAGCAATGGCCATGAGCTTCCCGGCGAATGTGCTGGTGGTGCTGCTTCCCTACTCTCTGCTCTGTCCAGGTTCTCGGTGTCTCCTGCCTAGCTGCACATCTCCCTGCAGAGCAAGGACCAGCCTCCCTCTGATCCGCCATCTTCCATACCTCACACAGCTCTAGTCCCGGCCCCTGTGGCAGTGCTGTGGTTGGGAAGCAAGATGAGCACAGGTCTTGGGCTCTGGGCCTTCAGCTGGGGAGGAGAGGCCTTGTCCAGGGGCAGCATTCCTTCTGGTCTCAAGAAGACTGACACCACTTCCTCTCTCAGAGTAGCTGCACGTCCCCTAGGGTCACATCTAGGAGAGGATGGACTCATCAGGTCTGAGCTTTTAGCATATGACTTCTTCCTCTTCCTAACACACACAGTGGGAAGGCAGTGGACCTGTTCTTACCTCACTGAATCTGTCAGGGTCCTTCCTGGGGCACTTGCCCAGCACAGTGATGCCTCACCTCAAACAGCAGTGGGGTGCTCTTGCCTTTGGTTTTGTGGCAGTGTCAGGCTGCATCAGCCTTGCTTCCAGGTGGCTGACAAGCTCTTTGGTGGCAAATCCACCTCCATTGGTGGCCTCTACCTTAGAAGGCTGCTCTCAGGATAGCAGTCCTCAGGGCTTCTGGCTGAGGCAAATTCTTTTTCAGTGGAGGTAGTACCATGTGGGGGACTCAGAGGGACAAATGGAGAGGCTGAGGCTGTCTTACTTATGATAAGCAGAGGCCATGAGAGACCTCCTCTGTGGCTGTGGCTCAGGTAGCCAGCTATGGAGAAGGGAGTGAGACAGTCTAGACAGGCTGTGGAAGACACCTACTTTCAGGTGAGTGAGCTCCTCAAGCCCTCATTATTAGAGCCTTCCCTGTGTCCCAGACACCGGCCAATCATTTGACCTTTGCAGCAGCACTTACAGTTAGAACTCTGTGAGCCCTTGGTGCAGAGGAGGGCAGCAGATGTTTACCTACCGGCTCAGCACACGGGGGCTGCACATGTCTGATGGGAACCTGCGAGTCTGATGCCAGGTTCTGTGCTCCTGAGGACTCCTGTGTGGATAAGGTAAGTCCAGAGAGCAGTGGGAGAGAAGACAGCGTCTTTTCATCAGAGCTCAGCAGCACGGGCTTCCCCTACCTCGCCTCTCTCTTTCCTTCCTTTGATCCCTTCTTTCCTTTTTATCTGGTTTCCCTCCTCTCACTTTTGTTTAAAGTCTCTTATGTGTGTGCTTTCCAAAATTCTTGTCAAAATCATATGCTTCCAGGTCAGAGATGCCTGAGCCTTCGCTCCAATTTTCTCATGAGCACTACAGTGTCCTCCTCCTTGAGCCCTCCTTGTGGGCATCTGTGTCTGTGCCTTCCTTGTAGATGTAGGAGCCGCATGGGCCTCAGACTAGATCTCCGTATGCCTTCTGCCATCAAGATGTGACCATGTTCAGAATACAGTGGCCCTGTGCAGCATCCTAGAAAGAGAAGTTATCATGGAGTTGATAAACAGAATCAAAAGCTCAATCCTGCTTTTTATTAAGAATGTGTTTTCAAGAAATGTATTCACCTTCTTGGGGGTTCACTTTCTTGGTGGTAAAAATAAGTTTTGAGGACAGTACCTTGCACATTATGAATGTTTAATAAATTTTAACTCCCATTTCTCTTCCTCTTGAGGTCAATGCTCATTGCATTTTTCTTTGCATCTTCAGCAGGACTGGGCATACACCTGTATACATAGGCTCCAACTAGCTTTGTGGAACATATGGGTGTAAAATTGAATGAGTGGGTAGATATGAGCAAATAAGAGCTTTACCTGAAGAGGCAGTTCTTCCCCTGGTTATCATTCTCAAAGTTTTGTTCATGGTGGCAAGTAATCATTGAGCAAGTACTCTACTAAGTACTGAGGATAACAAGAAGAATTAGCCATGAGGGAGCTTGCAGTTAAAGAAAGAAATATATGTAAACAATTATCAGCAAGGCAAATAGATGGAAGGGGAATGGCATTAGAGGAATTGAGACCTAATTTTTGCTATTAATTTCATTAATACCAATGCAGTCTTGGGGTCTTATTGAATATCAGATGATTCTGTCATCTCCTCAGTAAAATTGATAGGGATTTTAATAATCTCACTTCCCAGAAGTGCTGTAAATATTAAAAAAGAATTGTTTAACAGAGCATCTGAGACACAGTAGCTTGCTCAGTCAACACCAGTTAATACCACGTCTGGCTGAACATGCTGATGGGGGTTTGACTGTCAGAGGATGTAACTCATCACAGGGAGTCCTGGTGAGTGTGAACTGGTTATGAAAGAGCAAGAGAAGACACTGCCAGCCCAGGGAGTGCCGTGCACCACTGCAGCACTCACAGGCATGGACCTTGACAAGCATGGCTTGAAAAGGAGCAAAAGAGGCAGGAAAGGGGGTGAGAATGGGAGAGCTAAGCTCACAGAGGACTTTCAAAGCAGAGGCATTGGAATTCACTTTTATTTTACAAAATAACAAGCAAAAGATTTTGATGTGATAAAAGACTTATGTGGAGACAAGTTTCCAAAATTTCATCATGGCTTCCTCTATAATTCATGTGAGACTTCACGTTGTTGCAATAGCCTGCGAAGCCCCTCTTCACACCATCTTCCGTTACCCATTCTGTTCTTTCTGATGGGCCCTCCGAGCATGTGTTTAGGTGGCACTGTCCCCCCAATTCCCTTCAGGCTTCTTTTGAAATGTTAGTGGTCAGGAAAGCCATCCTGGCCACCTTTCAAAACAGCACTGCCCGGTTGGGGTCTGCACTATGCACCCCACTATACTTACCTGGAAGCTCAGGGTCACAAAACCAACAGGATGGGCGACTACCAACAGTGCCCTAGAGAGATCTGGTATTGTGGAGTTGGTGGCTAGATTAAACGGTAAGCATCTTCTTCATTTCATCATTCAGTCAGTTCAATAAGTGGGGAATGAGGAAGCACTCTCTGTTTCCAAGTGAGCTAGCTATGAAGATGCTGCTGCTGCCGCCAGTGGTGATGATGGAGGCACTGCATACAGCTGGGGAGGAGGGGAAGAGTCTGGCTGTCACTCTGTGGTATGCTGTGGGACAGGCATGAGGAGGCAGTGGGATGGGGAGTGAGAGAGAAGTGATGGGAAGGACAGGTTTCAGTTTAGTTTGGATTTCTGCTGTTGTTTGGTGCAGTGGGGAGGACTTGAGCATGTTTGTCTTCTGGCAGGAAGGAGTTAGGTGAAAAGCTGCTGGCCCTCACTCCATGTGCCTAGAGGAGACACCACAGAGGAGACCAGAAGGGCTGGGATGAAAGGCAGAGTTTCACCCTGAGGAAAGGAGTGGAAAATTCTTCCTGAGACTCATCAGAGGGTGACTTGTGGTATGGACACATTTTGACTAGGAGGAGAGTTATAGGTCCTCATCACATCTTCTCAGACTTCACTGAATCATGAAACATGAGAGGATGTGATGAGAGGAGAAATTTGAAGATGGTACTGTGAAGACCAAGTAACAAGTTCAGTGGCATCTTTAAGGCCCTACTGAGGTTCCGGAACATGAAAACTCTCCCTAGGCCTCTTTCACCCCTTTTTATAAAGCTGTGGTTTATCATTCACTTCCATCTGTCAGACACCCTGCCATGAACTTTCCATATTTTATTTCTGTTAATTCTCACAATTCCATATGGAGACAAGGATTATTATCTGTGTACTTAAGTGACTCGACCAAGATGGCTACTAAGAAGGTCTGGGTTTCAATTCAGGTCAAAGAATGTGTCATTACATCTTACTTACTAAGCTACACTCTGTCTCCTGAGTAAGTTATCAGACCGTAACTTGGCCTGGGGTAGGTAAAAAGAACAGTGAAGTATAGTTATTATTTTTAGGCTTTCCAGTACTGCATTGGTTCTAGGAGCACTGCAAAGATAGCGACTAGTGTATCTCCTTCTCTCTTCTGTAGTAAACTGTTGAGTTACAGCTCAAGTATTTAATCTAGCTTCATGAACACAACTATGTATGACTTTTGGGCCTCTATCTTGACTGGGAGTAGCTAGTTTTCTAATTTCTTATTTTATTGTGTGTTTATGTCCTGGGATCTAATCCAGGGCCTCATGTGCTCTAGGTATGAGCTCTACCACTGAGCTACATCCCCAGGATGTTCAGTTTAGATAGAATCATCTTCTAAGAAGTGATTCTTAGATTTCCATGAAGTGATTCATCTTGATTCCTTCTTCAGGAGGCTGTTGAACACAAACGCCCTGCCATGCCTGTCCAGGGAATGGTTTGTACACACATATTTATAAAAATATCTGCACCTGACCTGGACAAGACCCTGAAGTTCCAGAATTAATAAATGTCCTGTCCCTGCCACACCTGTGACACTGTAAATTTGTAACCACAAACAAAACCTGGATGAATTCCATACCAGCCGAGACTTTAATTAAAGCTATTTAGAGGGACAGAAGGCTAATTTAAAGGTGATTGCCAGATGGGTTTTCTCAAGTCTAAAAGTGCTAGTTTGACAATTAATGATAGTGCAGGCCTTAATTGGCTCGAGTTAAACAAGAAGTGATAGAGGGACAGCATAGGCTGTGGGACCCTCGGTCCTCATGGTGACAAGTCACAGACAGCCCGATCCTTCCACACATGATCAGAAGAATGGAGAGGCAGGCTTCAGCCCTGTGTACATGGGTCCCTGTGCAGAGCAATTGCAGCCCATTTCTTATATTTCAGTGTGGTGTGGAAACTTCTCACACCACAGCCTTTCATTAGATCAAGAACTTGACAGCTCATAAAGTGTGGAACAGAACCACAAATAGAAGACACCCTCTACACAGACTGAAGTGATAGTTCTAGGCCCCAGCTCTGGCCCTCTAAAGATGTTCAACTATAATTCTTACTGTCTTAGATACTTTTCTTGCAGCTGGGACAAAATACCTGCCACCTAAAGTTAAAGGATGAAAGGTTAGGTTTTTTGGGGGGGTTTGTTTGTTTTTGTTTTTTTTCTGGTACTGGGAATTGAACTCACAACCTTGCACTTGCCAGGCAGGCGCTGTGCCGCTAAGCTAAATCCCCAGCCCCTGAAAGGTTAGTTTAGCTCACAGCTTGTAGAGGTTTCAGTGCATAGTTGGCTGGCTCCAAGATAGGGTAGCATGGCAGAGGGGCATCACAGAGGAGAAACAGTTCATGGCACAAAGAATGCAGCAAAACAGTGAAGTAGCAAAACAGCAGCAGCAATTGACAACGGTAACCCTCTTTCTTTCCCTTATAGTTTATCTAGGCTATCTACCTTGGGGCAGATAGCACTCACACTCAGGGTGGGGCAGCCTTAATCTTGGCATGTATCACCAATCAATGCCAGCATCACATTCTTGGTATCAGCTTGACACACTCTAGATCCAACCACCTCCAAAAAGACCCACCTATGGACTGCATGAGGCTTTGGAGGGACATTTAGACACAGGCCATGACACCTACTAAAATAACTTTAGTGGTATTGATACAGACAGGGAAATATGATAAACAAGTACTTTTAAGACAGTAGTGAGGAGAGAGATTCCAACTTTCCCCAAATTATCTTGGTCTTCCTTGGTTTTGTTTATTTGCCTAGTTCCACCCCTCTCCTTATCAATTTATTGAAGCCCTTGGAGATTACTTGTTGACAAAATCAACAAGGTTGTACTGGATTTCTGCTATATCTAAATCCTATTGGTCCTTCTTCTAACATTACTGGAAAAAGAAAGCAATTAGCATGGCCAGTAGGAATATGGGTCCTGTCGGCACAGGCAGGGACTCTACAGATTGTAGACCTCACTCCCTAAACTGCATATTTCTTTAACCTTCCTGGATCTACTGAATTTGACCAAAATTTATTTTAAATGATTGAACAGGTACCTACTTAAATCCTTTTTGTTGGATACCATCTTGCTTTTAGAGTGGTAAATTGAGCCACTTTAAATATTTCTTAGAATCTTGAGGCTAAAAGTGTCTACCAAAGTTGTACCATGCAGGAAGAAGGGTGCTAGGCTGATAACATGGGGACTCACCTTCCAGCCCCAACACTGCTACCTGCATAGTAGGAGTCTCAGGCTTAGTACTCCTGAAGAATTATAGCCCTCATCTATTAAGTGCTGGTTGTGCTCTAAAGGATCTAGAAGTTTCCTCCAACTCTATGTTTCTGTAAATGTCATTCATGACCACAGATTTGCTCATGAATGACCTGAGTTGAGAATCCTCGGTCTCTGATGCCCAATTTAGGGCTCTTTATTTTCTGCCAGATACCCTTGTATTAGCCTCAGCACATGCTGCAATTAACTCTATTAACAGTTACCATGGAACTGAGAAACAGGAAGTGCTAAGAGGACAGGTTGCCTCAGAGACCTCATTTTGTTTGGTCAATTAGAAAATGGACTGAGGCTTCCAAATCCATTTCATGTGGGCAGATGCTATTAGACTTAATTTGAAAAGTCATTGGCATTGACTTCGAATTTGTAGAACTCCTCTCAGTCAGTTAACTTGAGCTCTTAACCTTGTATTAAACACTTATTACCTTTGTTCAGCAGGGTAAGCCTTGTGACCTTTCCTTATAGGTAAATGGAATCAAGAGAATGGTGAGATATTTGTACAATTTAGAGTCCAGCCACTTTCTCTTTACCCAAGCCCATCCTGCTCTTCTCTAACTGTACTGGAGGTTTTCATATCTCTTCAAGAATTCCTAGAGGTTTAGCTACTTTTTTACAAGCTGTTTGAGGAGAACTTATCTATTTTAGGATTTCATATCCACTTGCCTACCAAGTCATTTTCATTGCTAAGGCATTTACTGAGCCAACTTTTTGAATCAACTACCTTCCCCTCTGTAAATATGCATGCTGTGTCACTCTGCAACCACTGATCCTGGATTTAGAAGAGTATGCTAACATCTAATAACTTTTCACTACTTGCTAAGCCTCATCTTCCATAGCACTCAAATTACTGAGTACACAGAAAGAGATTACAGTGGGAGGTGACAGCTCTTACTCCTCTCAGTTAATACGTGGCAAAGTGGAAATATTTATCAAAGTTTATCAAAGTTAAGATAATCTGCTGATTAACATGATGGTCTAGATTTAGACACCTTTGCTTAGAATCTCTACTGTACTACCTGCTAGCCAAACAAGTTCTATAACTACTTGTGTCTCTTTTGTGTCTGTAAAGTAGGGGTAATAATGTCTCATTTACAGGGTTGTTTCAAGAATAATGTTTATGGTTGGAATTTAGCAGGTGTTAGTATTTTCTTTTTCTTCTTCTTTTTGTAATTTTTCTTGCCATCATCACCACCACGACCATCACCACCATCATCACCACCACCATCACCACCACCATTGCCACTGCTGTCACCATTACTACCACTACTGTCACCAGCATCACTATCATCACCAGAAAATTGTCCAGTTAGATAACAGCAACACAACCAGGACATCTATAGCTTTTTAGATTTTGCCTGAATGACCTTTGAGTCTCACAGACTTAAATCTGGAATTCTACAAACTCATAGCAGACACGAACTTTGAAATTGGGATTTAGGTTGCAGTAGAGATTTGCTCACACCTTGCTTTGATAGAAATGCCAGAAGCAGAAGAATAGGGAGGAGGAGACAGTCTGCATCCATAGTCTATATAATAAATGGGCAGGGGTGATGGTATGCAGAGGTGTCATCTAAGTCTACTGGAAGAGGAACTTGCTGTAACTGGAAACTCCTGGGGAGTTGAAGGAGGAGCAGGCATGAAGTCCTTAATTTTGTTTGATCTACATCATTCAAAAGTTTGCCTCCCTGTTGTGTCCTGGGATAAAGTCAGTCTAGAAAGTATCTGGCTTAGTGGCAGAGTGGCTGGGAGCAGAGCTTAGGCTCCTGCTTGCCAAGTGAGGATCTCACGAGTTAGATGGCAGTGGCAGAGCAGATGACAGTGAGCTCAGTGATTTCCTTGGAGAGACAGGGCCAGAGGATTTGCGCAGACAGATTCCTTCCCCATCATCTGTTTTGCAACCCCTGTCAGCATGGAGACTAAGCACTTCCAATGTTCAGCCAAGCCAGATGCTCCCTTCTGTCACTGAAGAGAAGTGGCCAAAATGAGGCTTACTGTACAAGCAGGACTCTTGCATCGATGTGATTCTGAGGCAGATTCTGAGGATGGGGGCTAAACCTCCACTGTTGGAATCTTAGAGTACGGGAATAGATATTTAAATATAGAGCCCATAAAGGAGTCAGCACTTATTAAATACCCATTGTGTCTTAGAGATGGCAAGTCTCACATTTAATCTCCTGGTGATGAAAGAGATTATTATTTTTATTTAATAGACAAGGAAACTGAAGGTCAGGGAGTTTGACGGGGTCCAGCGTCATTCAGTTAGTCTTTTTGGGGGGTTGCCGAGAATCGAACTCAGGACCTTGTGTTTGCCAGGCAGGTGCTACATTGCTGACCTATATCCATAGCCCTATACAGTTAGTCTTGAGCACAGACCAAGCCTGATAACTAGTCTAAGCCCTTTGAAAATGTTACTTTTGGGCCTAAGAATGGAAACAGTGACTTTTCCATGTCCTGCAGATCTTAGCCCTTTTGTGTTCAGAGAAATCTTTTTCATTCATTCATTCATTCATTTTTTTAGTATCTCCTGTTCTATACAGTATAAAAGTCACAGTCTACAGCAAGAGAGGAGACATAATCCTTGTCCTTATGAAGATTCCCCATTTATGTTGATGTACAAGACATAATAAACACAAAAAGTACACATCTTCTGTGAAATATGGCAAACACACAAACATTAGCAAGGGATTTGAGGTACTACTGCTCAGGCATTCAGAGAAAACCAGTGTGAGAAGACAACTTCATGACCTGGGGAAGAATATTCCTGGCCAATGAGAGCATGAGCATAAGAGTGAGAGAACAGTGGGTACTCCCTGCCCTGCAGGACTAGATAGAAGATTAGTAAGGTACAAGCAGAGTGACAGGAGAAATTGTCAGGAAATGGGATCGCTACACTGACACTGTCCAGATTATTCAAGATATAAGCATGACAAGAAAGTTGATGTTTATTTTGATGTAATACTAAAATCTTGTGTTTTTTAAAAATCATTAGAGTAAAATAGTCTGATTTAAATTTTAAGATAATCCTGGCTGTTAGTTAGAGCATAGATTTTAGGACAGAAGGAGTAAATAAAGATAAGTTAGAAGGCTGTTACAAATAGAGAGCCAGTTGTATGCCTTAAGAAGATATAAATGAAGATAAGAGGAAGTAAAGAGCTGGTATGTTCTTTGGACTGGATATAGAATAAGAAGAGAGAGAGAAATTCAACATGATCCCTAGTTTGGGGCCCAAGTAACTGACAGGAGAACGATGCTTGTTGAGCTGGAAGCCAATCAAGGATGAAGGCTGCATGGAGAGAGATGGCAGGACATGGGATTCTATTCCTCTCTCTCTGTCTCTCTCTCTCTCTGTCTCTCTCTCCTGTGTGTGTGTGTGTGTGTGTGTGTGTGTGTGTGTGTGTATTAAGTTTTAAAAGCCTGGATCCAAGTGGGCATTTAGAGGTATGGATTTTGTGCTCATGAAAATGGACTGGACTGATGGTATAGATTTGGGAATGACTAGAATATAAATAGCATTAAAACTAGAATTACATGAGGCACTCCCAGAAGAATAGAAAGACAAGAAAGTTGAGGACTGAGGTTGGAACTCTGGGGTAACCCTGCTTTTAGCAATCAGTGAGAGAAGAAAAGGTGCTGTGGCCAAGAAAATAAAGGATCTCAGAACAAATGAACAGAGTGCAGTGTCAAGGGAGGCTGTGGAGGAGAGCACAATTAGCCCATGTACCTGTACTCTGCATCCACAGATTTAACCAACTGCAGATTGAAAATACTCAGAAAAATTTCTGTCTGCACTGAACATATGCAGATTTCTTTTTCTTGTCATTATCCTTTAAACTACTATTTATGAACATTTTACACTGCGTGAGGTATTATAAGCAATTCCAAGATGCTTTAAAGTGTACAGAGGATGTGGGTAGGTTATATGCAATTACTACACTATTTATGTAAACAATCTGAGTATCTGCAGATTTGGGTGTCTCCAGGAGTCCCTGGGGACAGTCTCCCAGGGACACTGAGGGACAGCTGTATTTCTTTTAAATGCTGCTGAGAAGAGAGAAATGCAACAGGAAGATGAAATGTCTTTGGCAATTCAGCACGGTGGAGCAGTTGATGATCTTGATGACAGTTGTTTTGCGGGGATGGATGGAATTGAAAGCTCAATTGCAGTGGATTGAGAACGAATGGGGAGGTGAGAAAGGGGAGAGATGGAGAATAGAGACAACGCTCTTCTCAGTCCACTCCTAATTACACTGAATCCCATACCGCAAAAGCGAAATATTGACAAGACTTTGAAAAGCCATTTGCTGTTCCTAAAATAACCATGGCAAATGGGGGGAAAACCAATTTTGTGGTCCTGTTCTGTAACAGGCCAGTCTTAAACAGCTTTCATTATCAGGAAGTTTTTTCTTCTATCGACCTGAGAGATATAAACCCATTTTCCCTTCATGGAGATGGGATATGTTAAGTTTTTTTAGTAAACCGCTCCTCGCTCTCATGCTTCACAGCTCCTTGATCTCTCTGCATGGCGCCACACCCTGCTTTGTATGGCTCTGAATGCTGAAGTTACCGTGAAGTTTGTAGATAGTGCAGGGCTTGTGTGTTGAGACCATCTCAGTCTACCCTGTGTCCCTATAACAGAACACTCAATACCAGGTGATCATAAGGCAAAGAGATTCATTTGCTTCAAGGTTCTGATCACTGGGGAATCCCAATAGCATGGTGCCATAGGGCTCCCTGGCTGCATCCAACATGGTGGAAAAGCAGAGGGGGAACAGGTAAGTCCATAAGGGTCCAAGCATGTGGGGTGGTTTCTCCTTACAACAATCTGCTCTTGTGAGAACTAATCCACTGTAGTGAGAATTACATTCATTTCTTTGGAGGGTGGTAATTATTTCTAAGGCCCCTTTTCTTAATGGTTCCATTGCTTCAACACTATTGGACTGGGGCCCAGCCTTTCAGCACGTAAACCACTGGGGGACTCACACACCCCTAAGATAGCAGGCTGACGCGTGTTTTCAGAAACATGGGATGCTTACTGTCAAGTGTGCATTCAAGGTTCAAGGTGCATAAAAGGTGCTTGCTGCAAGTTTGTGAAATGATATTTTTGTAACTTTTTTCTCATTTACATTTGCTTGTCATTAAGTGATATTCTAAATCATATATTCTGTATGGAGTATGTGGTTTCATGTAGAAATAGTAGTCTGAAGAGGAAAATGTGGTATTTTTCCCATCTGAAGCCAATAATTTTGGGGGGATGAGGTACTAGGGACTGAACCCAGGGCTTCCATATTAGCTATAACCATAGCACTCCTTAGCATATATATAATTTATTTTTGAGACAAGTTCTCACTAATTTACCCGGGATGGGACTGACCTTGTGATCCTCCTGCCTCAGCCTCCAAGACAGTGAAATTGCAAGCATGCACCACCATGCCTGGCTCCAGCTCCTGCTGTTATAATTCATTCTCCCTTTACTGTGTGACTCTCCATTTCTGGAAAGGGGATGGATGCTGATTCCTCCACAAATACCATGCTTTCTCACAGCCTATTGATATTTTCAACCTAAAAGGGGAAAATGTCTGGATGATTCTCCATTAGAAGTGTACTATTAAAATTGTCAAATTCTTGAAATACATGGTTGAAAAACCATCATTTTTTCCCCCACTGTGTGTTACCCTAAACTATAGACCTGTCACCAGGCAGTGTTCTAGTGTGTGGGTACAGAGAAACTGTGGGAAGATCCAAGTGGCACTTAAATTACATTCTCCCTTTGATTTTGAAGACATTTAGTGCCATTTAGTAGAATTCCAGTGCAGTTGGTTCCACAGGAGAGGGGGTTGTCCCTTTTAGAAGAGCCATTGCCGCAGTGACTTTGAAGAAGAAATTAAGCCATCAAAACAGCAGTGCTGGTTTTCCTATCCAGATCGTCATGGACGCAGAAGGCGAGCGAGGCTCTGCGCTCCTCTGCCCTTGCAGGATGGTGCTCACTGCTTCGCATCTGTTCCATTGCGGGCAGAATGGGCAGCCTACATTTGTCCATCTACCATTTGGGCACTGCTAATGTTTTAATGAGAAGTTGGTTCTGAAAAGCAGGCCAGGATGTAGGAAATATATAGTGTTTTTTTTTTGCAGAAAAATAATTGCTCTTTCTCTCTGTTTTTAGAGAAAATGTGCTCTGTGCATAAGTAAAAACATTTTTTTTCGGACTGTGGAGCCTGTTACATTATTTCTATGTGGGATCTAAAACCAAAACAGTGTCCTTCCTGTCTCACACTCCACCTTCAGAAAGCACTTTCTCCACAGGGAATGTGGCCACTAAGTGTGTGCTGAACTACGGGGAAGAGAGGTACAGTGTTTGTGGGCATGCAGCTGTCTGCAATAGGCGCTCCACAGATTCTGGGCTATGGGTCAGTGTGCCTTAGTAGGAAGGGATCTCCGCCTGGTGCCACTCCCCACTTATCCTGAGGGGACGCTGCACAGGACAGGGCAGCTCAGCCAGCCTGGACCAACTTGTATTCGTCTCACCTCTGACCTCCTCCTCGTTTCTGGAATAGAACCACTTGGTTGAGGTCATTTCAGTAGTGATATCTGAGGGGATTCTTTCATCATAAGGAAATAAAATTGAGAAGTAACACAATGCTGTGGGAGGAGCTAGCAATTAGAGTGCTTTAAATTTCCCTCAAAACTGCAGACAGTTAAGCAAAGAGTTAACCTGCTCACAGATTGCAGTATAATGTGCAGAGAGAATGGCAATAACTTTCAGGCCATAATCAGGAAGGAACTGTAAAATGTTTAGCCAGGGTAGCTAAGGGAATTCCTTGTCTTGCCCCTCTCCTTTCTTCTTAACCTTTCATGAAATATGACATTTATTGGCAATACAATGGGTATAAAACAGACACAATTAATGCTCCAGAAAGTGAAATGTGAATAAGCCAGGTCATTTTCCAAAGGACTGAGGTACTTTGTCAAACACACACCTTAGACCTTCCTGGCCCTGTGGGGAGTCCTGCATTCTCTGGTGTCTCCTTTGTCGGCTCTACTTCCTTCCCCCTGGACTGTGAGCTCCCTAAACCTGAGGGCCATCTCTCCACCCAAGTGCATGGTAGGTACTTAATAATTAGGGCTTACATATCAATGGAATCTGCAATGACCTTCCTTATCATCCCTTTGTATCAGAGCTTTTAAAATGAATTTGTACTTTCTTTGTCTGGAAATACACATAGATCAGATTCTAGTGGAGCATTTTGTATCCATTGTTACTCTTATGAAATTCTGCACCCATTCATGAAATCTTGGAATGTCATAATGAAGTTCTGAGTTCTCTCAGAAATGGCCTGCTCGTGTATTTGGGAATAGCTTCTCTGTGCTGGATTGGTGAGGGAGAGTGGGTTTGTATAATCTTTATCCTCAGACTGAGTACTGGAGGAGTTATTCCTTTCTACAGATTTGTGAATTATATTGCCAAACATCTTCTTTCACTTTTGAAAGCAACCTCCTATCAAACATCCACCAGCACCTGCTCCATGGAATGCATCATGCTAGGTACTGGGTGGATTCACTGTCAAATTAGGCATGGTCCTTGCCCACAAGCAGCTCACCACTGAGATGTGTGAGCTGAGACTCAATTGACCTCTGGCTCCTGTGAATCAATGGCTCTCATTTACAGTCGATCTTATTCATCACAGGCATGGATGGTCACTGAACGTGCACATTTCATAACAGAGCCTTCACTCACTGTGACTAATCAAAGAGGCAAATTCTGTGGGTCCTCCTTCCTTGAACCCTTTCTTTGTCCCTGAAAAAGAACAGCTTTTGTCAGCTGATTAATTGACATACCGTTGGCTACCGGGTCACATATGAAAGGGCACAAATTCTTCATGTATTACCAAGTTTTACACACCTGGTTTTTAATATAGATTTCCCTGTCCACTGTCCTGTTTTTCAGGGTTCTCTTTCTGTCTTTCTCTTGGCCTGTCCTTATCATTTCTAGAGCTGTACATATGGGGATTATAAAAATTTGAGTATCATTTTTTTTTGTTTCCTCTTTGATCTTTCCTCCAATTATGCTTCCTGTTGAACTGAGTAACATAAAACTCCAGCTCCATCAGCAGAAGATGACTTTGGCCAGCAGACTTGTACTTATTTAGAAAAGAAATTGATAGCTTTCTGTCATGTCCAAATGTGGATTGAGTCTTCAGCTGCTAAGCTCCTGCTTTTCATCTTCATCCTCAATTTCAAAGACCAACCTATATCTATGAACTCCTTGCCATCTGCCTTAGTGCAGTGAGCCATATATTGAAATATGACAAAGTTCTCCTATGGAGCCTTTACATGACTTCATTAGGTTTCTACTTATGCCACATACCTATGCTTGATGTCCAAAGACCAGAATCTCCACAAGAAGTCCTTCTGGCCCTGCTATCTTCCTCCAGTATAGCTAGCAACATGTCCTCTGTATAAGTGACTTCCAAAGGACTATGTAATTCTTGTAATCAGGTACAGCTTCCAAGACAAATGATATTGCTTTTTAGTTCATCTCCCATCTCTCCTCCAAGTATGCTTTTGTACTGTTGAAGGGGAGCAGTTAGTGTGTGAGGCTCTGTCCACCCTGCTTTCTACTATGCTTTAAGCGGAGCCATGCTTCCCTTCTCTCACTCTTTCCTTTTCTTCTTTTACCTTTCATCATCCTTTCTCTGTCTTCCTTTATGGTGAATCTTCCTTTACTTGAAATAAAAGTTTTGTTTATCATTAAAAACTATTGAGGCAAAGACATAGATCTTAGACTAGGTTTTTAAGAGCAAACAAATAAATTGATATAATCAGTGGATTCCCCAGCAACAAGAACAACAAAGTAAAAAACAACTTTGTAGAGGTTAAGTTTATAGTTTCCTTCTTCTCTAAACATTATGCAATGGCATTCTTTCTGGAAGGGAACCAGAAATCAGAAAAGATGGTCTTCAGTGACAGTACATAGAAGATTTGCATAAAAACCAATAACACACACAACCACAGATGACCTGTACTTTGATTTTGTACAAGAGTTTTTGGAGAGATTAAGTGAATTGTCAGAACTCATATAGCTAGCAAGTGGCCAAATGAGGCTTGGATGCCAGGGTTTCTGATGTAGAATTCTATATTCTTTCCACTGCTACCACTTTCTTTTGGATTTTCTGTAAGTCTACTTGAAAGTGCTCTGCCAAAAGTACCCATGGAATCCATGCTGGCCATTCTAAAAGCCAGTGCAGTCCTGCAGAGAGAGACTGATACCCTGGCAACTGCACTGCTTCCCCCATGCCTCATGTATCTCAAGAGCACTGTTCAGGAGGGTGCATTTCAAACACTGCATTTGCATTTCTTTTCTTCTGCAGTCTCCTGGTACTACGCACATCTCTCGGTATTGGCCTCTATTTCTTCTTCTACTTTTGGAAGCAAGAATTACTCAGCAAATTACTCAACAAATTAATGAGAATTACCACTCATTATTGCTGAAGCTCATTGGACAGTAAGAATTTGGCTGACTCTCAAGCATCCTTGTTGGCATTCAAGGATGCTGTACTTGCTGAGGGATAGAGGAGTACACTTGAGTGAAATGTGCTAATGCCCATTATGGACTCTAACCTCTTGCTGTGAAAATGGTAACACTGATAACTAAAGTTCTTTAGAGCCAAAGGGGTCTCATTCACATTCAAGTTTTCTATTGGATATATA
>NW_004955412.1:34157660-34188640 GCF_000276665.1 Chinchilla lanigera | reverse complement strand
TTTTATTTTATTTTTTAAGACAGGGTCTTGCTTTGTAGCTCAGGCTGGCTTTGAACTCACTATGTAATCCAAGCTGGCCTCAAGCTCCCAGCAATCCTCCTGACTCAGCCTCCCAAATTCTGGGATTATAGGCATGCACCACCACACCTGGCTATTAAGGTCTATTTTGAATGATGAGTATTTTATCCTTCAGGTCATCTTTACCTTAGAAATAACAAAATTTCCTTTACCTGGATTGTCTAAATAAGCTCCACTCTGAATCAACTTCTATTTCAGAATAAATGAAATTGTAGATTATTCTATTCAAATCTCCAGGCTTCTAGCTGATATAGCAGTGTCCAGAGGTAAGAACAGAATAGTCTTAACTGAGCTACGTTAGTTGACCAGGTTTAGAGCCCCTGTGTTCACATCATACTATGCTTTGAGGTGTATTCATCATTCCGGTGCACTAAGTGGAGCAAACTAGGCTGCTGCTAAAATGTGAAATGTTACAAGAGTAATCACTGAAACCTGGGGTGGACTTTTGTCTGGAGGGGAGTACTAGAAAGTCCATAAAAGCTTTCCTTGTGGATCTGAACACTGATTAGGTTAGTTCTCTAATGGCTTTAGAGGAAAAATTTGAAAGTATCAGAAGTCAAAGCAAAAAAAGAACATGGTAGGGAAATGGCATAAGCAATAAGTTTTCTGACAGTAGAGATCAACAAAGGAAACAAGTTATTAACCCAGAAGAGACGTTGTGGAGGGTAATCTAGCATTTAATTAAGGATTGGGCTGGATGATTCTGCAACATTACTGCCATACAATGTTTCACATTAAAGGGTAGATAGCAAGATAAACATGTTTGGGAAATAAGACAATGCATTTATTCCTGGAGATGCATGATTCATATTAAAAGCAGTATATAAATTTATTTAATTTAGCTTAATCTAGTTTTTTTTCCAAATGTACTTGGCTACCCCCACTGCCCCATTTTTAAAGTGATTTCACATTTGTACTTCTCGAACACCTACTGAGAAATATTTCCCTATAGGTTTTTTCCTACTCTGAGATTTTATAGACCGAGAAATCCCAAATTCCATAAAACAGACTTGACTTTGATGTGATGAGAAGGTATTTTGATGTCATGGTCCTCCCAGAAATGAGGACATTACTCTAGGCTCGAGCTTGGTAAAATGTAGGCTGATGTACACTTTTTGAGGTGAGATGATCAGGGTTGATTTTGAAGAGAGGCTCTGGGAGTCGTGCACACTGGCAGCGAGAAGGGCACAGGGTGTAAGAGTTGGTCTGTGTGAGGAAATCCCTGTCAGGTCACTGCTGGCAAGTCTCCTTCTCTTGTTCTCAGAGTCTTTTTAAGAAAAATATGCTGCTTTCAGAGAGGACATAGATGGGTCTCCAGAAGCTGGAGTTTGGGACTAACGCCCTTCCTGTGAGCCTGAAAGTGCCCTATCATGAATGGAGGTGTTATGGCTTGAATCTGAAATGTACCTCAAAGACTCATGAGATGAAGATTTTATCCTTAATGCAGTGGTATTCAGATGTGAGACCTAAAAGGGTGACTGGATGGTGAAGGCATTGACCTCCTCAGTGGAGGAATCCATTAGCGAAGTGGGCTGTCAGGAGGTGGGGCTTGTTGGAGGAGATGGGTCCCTGGGCTTGTGACTTTGAAGGGCATGTCTTGTACCCTGCCCCTTACTCACTCATTCTCTGTCCTTGCTTCTTGGATGCCATGAGTTGGGCAGCTTTTCTCCACCGTGCCTTTCCACCATGATGCTCCTGTCTCACTACAGGCCTAGAAGCAATGGGTTTGGCTGACCATGGACTGAAACCTCTGAAAGTATGAGCCAAAATAAACCTCTTCTCAAGTGGCTTTTCCAAAGAGTTTTATCACAGTGACAGAAAGCTGACGAACATAGAAGGTAGCATTTAATGTGGAATCACTTTTAGCCAGGTCTTTTTTCCACACATTCACCAATGCAAATGATAAGAAAACCATTTTATTGTGAATTCCAATGTGCTGATGGCCACACAGGTGCAGTGAGGGGAAAAGGAAGTTTGCAAAAAGAAACGAAAGGCCAATATTGCTGTGCTGTCTCTGGGCAAGGGCAATGGCAAACGTATTTCCCGTGAAGCAACACGAGGAGGGTTGCTTGCTGTGAGCCTCACATTTTGCTAAAGTAACAGGGGACATATAAGTGGTGACACTGTGAGATAGAAGGGAAAAGGGGTTTTGAATATCAGAATGAAATGAGATGGGTTTTCTCCTGTTTTGTGGGGAACTGGGTAGTGAGTGAATTGTCTAGAGTGTGTTAGAGAAAGTTAATTCTGGACATTAGATGGAGAAGCACACATTCTGAAAGAGTGACAGCCTGCACTAAGCCACTAGGTAATGTGCTCCTGCTCTGAGAGATGGAGAAATTGGCTCCAGGGGCTGAGCTCACTGTCAGTGGAGTCATGCTTTTCAATAGTGACTCAGCAAGAGAAATGTCACTTGGGACTGCCAGATCCTGTCTTATTCTAAACCTGAACGTAGGCTGCTATTGTGTCTGTTTGACTAAGCCACCAGTCTGCACGCGAGGGTGCTGATTACCCCACGGATCCCATCTAATAGAAAGGGCATTCATCATCATTGCCAAAGTGGAGGAATTTCAGAGTCTGCAGCTCACCTTTTAAATGTGTTTCTTTGCAGAGTTTAATCTTTTCTCAAAGGCTATTAGGGGTTTCATCACATGCTGCTTTAGCAATTAGTTCAGCATAAACTGAGGAGACTGTAGGGACTTGGTCAAGAGACTCCAGCCTATGCATTTACAGCACTTTTTAAAAGTGAAATAATGACTGTGTTTAAATTGTACAGAGATATTTATAAAAATGATGCATTTTCAGGATGTTCTGAGATGTAGTAGAGGAGACAAAAAGGAGAAAAATCCACCAGTCAGCCTGCCTTTATTCCACTTACAAAGTTATTGAGCTTCTCATTTAAACATTCATGATTTTTATTAAATCTATTACAACTCTAGGTAGGCAGCTGAAAGGAAACCAGTGGAACCTTTAAATTGAGTAAAATGTAATCAAATGCTCATCGTTTTGAAGTAAATAACCTGGCTGTTAATAGTTTAGCTCTAGCCCTAACCTTAAGGGAGATAATTTCTTCTCACTCCCAGGATCAAAAACCAGCCCTCACTCAAGCAGCATGGCTCTATCTCTGATCTCAGGAAGAAGGAAATTGCAGTAGAAGGCTTGGCTCTGTTTCAATAGGCCACGTTGCCTGATATGGTTAATTGATTTCTGTTGCTTAATTAACAAAATTTAATTTTTTTATCTAATGAGAGAGATTTGGGCTGACATGGGTAGATAAAGAGATGACAAGTGTCAGTCTAAAAGTTAAAGATATGGAGACAGAAGGCCCAGAGTGACTTTGCATGCTGGCGTCTTCAGGAAAGGTGACCACATCAAGCAGTGGCTTGGCTCTGTGGAGACTCACCCCAGCCTTATTGGAGAGAACATGTTCTCTTATTCCTGCCTGATTCTAGCTTTCAGAAATCCATCAGTTTCTCTCACAAGTCTCTAAAATGGAAGATTTTCAGCAAAATCTCCATGAAGCTCTGTTTCCTGGAGCTCCTGATCCCATTTCCATAGGAGGCAGAATAAATGGCTCCCTGCAGGCCACTGCACACGCAAGCCATACCCTGCCTCCTGCTCCGCTGTGCCCAGCCCCACTGGCCCCTCCTGGAGATGACTGCAGCTTTGTTTATGTGTCTACCTGCAGCAGGCGGCGGGGAGATTTGCTCCGTCTGTTTGATCAATCCTTTTGCTGTTGAAGCCTCTCAATGAGTTGAAAGTGATTTTCCACGCTGTATGTACAGGTAGGAGTAGATCGCTTTCAATTTCTAGCAGTGCGACAGCTGCACTCTATCAAGCTTTGCTGCATAACCCTGAGTGGGGCACTCCTCCAGTGGAGGGTGGTGCTGCCCGGCTGTGTGATCCTTCTCAGCCCTGTTTGCTGATGTGCTTTGCGACAAAAGCACAGCTATTTCTGGTGCATTCATTCCGTCTTCCCTCCAGGGGTCTCTGAAAGACAAGGCCCCGAGGGATGGTCGAAAAGAGCTGTCAAACTGCAGTGATTAGTTCTGATGCCTCAGAAAGCTAACATGGAGCATGAGGTGCTTATACAGCCTCAAAGCCCCTGGAACCAAGTTCGTGCTCACATCTTAAAGAGTGCAGACCTCCTCAGTAGGCCCCGAGGAAGACATGGCTACTGTTTCAGGTTTGGTGCCATTAATTCCTGGTTCCTATTCATAGGAGTAGCTTTTAGGCCAACCCTTCCTCTGATAAACAGGAGGAAGCAAGCTGAGATTACATGTAGCAAGCAGGGGAGCAGGCAAGCCTTCCTGCAGGAAGCTCAACCCAGCTGTGTGCTTACATGATAGAGGAGAAATGTGTCTTCCAAGGTCACCTAAAAGTCATGTGGAAGGTAGGCCCTCCTGCATCAGATGTTCATGTCAGAAGACAGAGGAGACTTAGAAACAGATGGCAGTGAATTGCTTATCTCATCCATGTATGTCATTTACACACAAGAAAGCTGAGGCCTGTGACAGTGCAGATGTATTCTGAAGTCTCAGAAATTGTTAGTATTGCTGGGCATAGTGCACATTCCTGTCATTCCAGCACTCAGAAGGCTGAGGCAGGAGGATTGCCATGAATTTGAAGCCTGGGCTACATAAGTGAGTTCAAGGCCAGCCTGCACTTCATAGTAAGACCCTGTCTCAAAAAAAAAAAAAAGAAAAAGAAATTTTTTTTATTGAATTAGAATTAAATTCAGAACCTCTTTTATTTATCTATTAGAATTCACTCATGAATTTAATAATTTGCAATTGATTACTTTTGAGTTCCCTTTTTGTGCTAGTAGGAGCTAAAAGTAAAGAAGGTGTTGAGTGAACTGGAGCTTACAGTCTGGGGGTGTGTTTGGGGGCAGAGCCGTGTATACATACATACATAGGTGGGGATGTGGTGTCAGCAGTATCCATGCTACAAGGGAACTTAGCATGAGGGCAAGAGAAAGGGCTAGGCGTGCCAGGGTGCAGGATATATCAGGCGAATAGCTCTGCCATTCTGCACAGAAACGAAGGAAGTGGGAGACTGACCCCTATGGAGACAACTCACAGAGCGAGTTTGGACAGAAAAAGCCCAAACTGCAAAGGATAAAAGATAATCAATTTTTATTCTTCATCATAGAAACAGGCACATGGAATCATATATATTCTGATAAAAAATGTCTTATGCTCACTAACTCGGTCTCTCTCTCTCTCTTGCACTCACACATATACACGCTCTTAATTAATGGGCTGGAATAGTTACAGAAATCATTAGCATTTGTACACACCAACAATGATGAAAAGGAAATTCTGAAAATAATACCATTCATGATCGCTTTAAGAAAAGGGAAATAGGTAGGAATAAACCTAACCAAGGAGTGAAAGATATCTACAAAGAAAACTACAGTACTCTGAAGAAGAATGAAGAGGACATCAGAAAATAGAAAGATATCCCTTGTTCCTGGATAGGCAGAACCAATATTGTGGAAATGGCCATACTTCCAAAACTTTTATACAGATTCAGTTCAGTCCCAAACAAAATACCAACAGAATATTTTACAGATCTAGAGAAAACAATCCTAAAATTCATACTTTCGCTATTTGCAAAAGTAATTTTGGACAATAAGAGCAAAGCAAGTGATATAGCAATGTCAGACATCATGTTATATATAAAGAGATTGGATATTAAGAAAAAAAGAGGAGTTGGGTGGAACATACAAGATTAGCAGACTACAGCTGAATTCGAGGTGGAACAGTCTCCAGTGTCTACCAACCCTGGCGCGCGTGAGAGGAGGCAGAGATAGAACTGAGAAATGCATGTCGAAGAGGTGGACCTGGCCAGCTTTCCACCACATAAACCTGGATAATCCAGAGTCAGATGGTGCCCCCTGGGGCACAGAGATCAAGTTTCAGTTTCTGTTTCTTCTGTGCTCAGGGAGCACCAGGGAAGGGGAGGCAATGCTCCGCTATAGCTCACCCCATTTTCTTGTTCCAGGGACAAGAGAAGCACAATGGGCACACATAGCTGTCCTTTAAGAGTTAGGAAAAAACCTTTCTAGCTGAAATGGGACACTGAAGATTCCAAGGAGCCGAAATGTGTGGGGCTGAGTGAGCAGTGTGTGGCTTCAGCAGCGAAGAGACTTGTGGCCAGCATGTTCATTTTCTTTTCCAGAGTTTTTATTAGACTTAGGGGTGGCAATCTGCTCAGGAGCCATGTACTCTGCTGATCTAATTCAGTTGGACCTCTGGAACGTACCATGTTCTACAGGTACTATGAGACACTTTCTTTTCTCCTTAATGGCTGGTAGTATCTCATGACAAGGCAAGACAAAGACATAAAACAGGAGGGGACCAGGACACAGAAGCACTTGCCCAAGCAAGTGAGGGTCCAGGAAGGGGAGCTGCAGAGCAAGAAGGACCAGTCTTTGAGAATGGCTAAGACTCAGGTAAGGGGGGACAGTGGGCCAGATGGGAGATGGTGTGAACTGAGCATGTTTACAATCAAAAAGGAAGAGGTGGGTTAATTGGAACCAGGGCCCTTCTTGGCTTACGGAAAGCACAGGGCAGAGGGTCAGGTGTTGGGAGAATCTGTAGACAGGCTCCATGCCATAGGGTGAGGTCAGTGGTTCAGAACATAGGCTAGGGGAGGAATCATCTATTTTCAAATCATGGACTACTCCTTGTAAATTGTGTTCTTGGCAAATCCAGCAACATCCGTGAGTCTCAGGTTTTTCCTCCTTAAAATGAAGATCCTAGTTCAGAGGGTTGGTGTGGGAGTTAAATGATTAACATATGTAAAGTTATAAGAAGATGTCCCGAATATATCAAACCATTTCTATTAAGACGAGAATCTCATTTTGCTCCTAGTGGGGGTGGAGCGCATTGCAGAGAGTGTAAAGAGCTGTAGTTTCACAGAGGAGGCGACAGCTGTGTGTAGCACTCATTCTGCTGCCGGGTGGACATGCCCAGGCCCTGCAGGTGGGTGGGACGTAGGAGGAAGGGATGGAAAAATCCAAATTTGCTTTGAGAAGGGAATTGGCCCCCCCTTTCGGGAGAGGAGTCAGCTCTGAAGCAGCTCCTCCTATGCCCAGCATCCCAGGCTGAGAATTCACAGAACCCCTCACCCTCCTGGCCAGCCTAGGCACCATGTGCTGGCTGAGCTTTGTCCAGCACTTCTTTCCAGGGCTGTCATTATCGGTGCAAGGCTGCAGGGATGCTGAGGGGCGGTTCAGTTTTCCCTATTAGTGGGCAGGGAAAGAGGTGTCTTTTGCAAACCTCTCCATTTTTTCAGTCTGTCTTATGGCTTCAGCCTTTAAATCCTCTTCCTGGCAGTCCTGTATAGAACAGTTGTACAGCACATTGCCTGGCTGGAGGGCCCCCAGGGGTATTTCCACTGTTGAGATTTTTCAGATAAGGGAGTTTAAGTAAAGTTCAGGAGATAGCAACAGCAGAGCCCACCCGCTGGCCCCACAGACCCTCCACCTGGTTCTCCTTTGTCTGCAGCATGGCAGCCCAGACAGTACATCACCCAGCAGGGTCAGTGGCCAGGGCCAAGGGTGAGGGGAGCAGGGGATTCAACAGCCACAAAGGTAAAGGTGGTTGAGATCCTGCAGCGGTGTTTTTGCTCTCATGTCTGAGATGAATTAAGTGTCCAAACTTCACAAGATTGCAGCACTCACCGCTGTCATCAAAACAGTTCCATCAAATGGAAGGAAACAAACTCCTCTGGCACTCATCTTGTTGTTCTGTAGAAACAGAAGCTAAGCTGGTGGAAAAGGGGCAAAGCAGCAAAGCCCTCTCCCTGCAGAAGAGATGAGTCAGAGACCTGATAAACGGCATGGTGGCCATTCGCTCAGCTGCCAGCTCTGGTGAGCGGCAGGGTCTGCACAGCACCCAGAGCTCTCTGGAATGGGGGACAGCAAATGCTAAATGGCTGGTGGAGAACAAAGGGACTTTGCAATTTCAGGATATACCCTTGATGTTTATTCTACCTTGATTTGTTTTAACAACATCTCACTTTTATTTAAGCTCAGTGCTTCCAAAATACAAAAGGGATTTTTGGGGTTTCTGTGTACAAGATTTTCCCTGGGTTAAAATTTATTTCAGGCATCCTTTCTTTGAGCTTATTTGGAGGCCACTTTGGCATGCAATTTTTGATGCAAACCTTTGCAAAGTAGACTGGCAAGTTAAGGAGAATTGACTGAAATGAGGGCAGGTTCCTTTGCTCGGAAGTCAATTGACTGTACAATATGTAAGGCTTCTTCCCTGGGCAGTAGATAAAGCACAAAAGTGGTTACTGATTTCCTCAAATAGCTCAGGGAGCCACAGCCAGTGTCACCAGTGGAGGGCAGCTGAGTTTGCAGTCTCAGCTGTCTTCATGACCCTGGAAGTGGGCCCTGCACACCTTCTACATGAATCCATGGTTCCCCAGGCAACGTGGCGACTTCTCACGCCTTGGCAGGCCAGACATCCTGTGAGTACCTGTTACCAGGAGTCATGTGATGGGTGAGTGGGCAGTGGGTGGTGGCACTTAGAAACTGGTGGAGACTTGGTATCTCTGAGACCTACAGAGAAATCTCTACAGGTGACATGTGTTCAGAAAAGCTCTCAAAATTGTGGCAGATGCTCAGTGTCACTCACCAAAGGAAAATTAGGAAAGGCTTTAACATTTCATATCCTGCTGTTCATGTCAGAATGAACAGCAACTATTTTCACCATCATAAAGTATCTTTCCAGGGCCTGAGATGAGGCATGTGGTGTGTTTGTGTGGTGTGTCTGTTTCTCCATGTCTCTAAGATAAGATGCTGGCCTTGCGAGGCCCTTCTTCATTATATATTCATTTTGTTCTCTGCCGCCCTTGCAAGTTTAACCACCTTAAAAATTGGATGCTTCTCACTGGTTCTATAATGAAGTAGCAATTTGTCTCCTGATCCAAACCCAGGTGCAGGAACGCAAACTTGAAGCCTGGCTGCAAGCGTGAGGAGAATGTGAAATGCCGCTGGGTGTAGGAAATCCTCAGGTATCATGAGGAGAGAGGAAGTCTCTGTGGCTTTACCACCAGGCAGAGGTGTAAGAAGCAGGGAAGGAGACGTGCTAAGAGCAAGGACAGTCACTAAGATTAGACCCTCTGGTGGTGCCGGCAGCAGCCTCCCTTTGCACTTGTCTTCTCACTCCAAGTGAAGTGCTAAGTTGAGGAAAAGTCATTTTCTCTTAAAGAGTATTTACTGAATTTTTACTATCTGGCAGGAGCTGGGGCGTTTCTATGCATTGCCTCACTTAAACTTCCCAACATTTCATTCTTAATACCGTCTTAAAAGCAATGAAATTACACATTTTAGGGACATTAAGAATTTTCTTGGGTCAGGTAGTTATTCAGTATGCAAGCTTTGATCTTGATTTGCCTGGTCCCAGATCCTAAGCTCCCTTTTTTGTTGGTAATGATTTTTATTCTTTTATAATTTTTATTTTATGAAAAACAAAACAATTTCATAACATAATAATAAGAAAACAACAATAGTTAATATACTGTGTATCATTATCTTCAAAGTAGTTACTCATAGCACAAGACAAAGAAGCTGTCTCTCACAAAGAAGAAACAAATAACAGCACCAAACTTTCTTTTCAGTGAAATGAGAGGAAACTAGTCCTTCTTAGCTACTGGATCTCTCCATATTAGGAAAAATTTCAGAATTCTGAGACCCAAAGAAGTTAAAATGTTTTCCAAGAGCTTGCTTGGCTCCTGGCCTCAGAGCCTGGCCCCTGATGCCTGTGCATCTCCTTCATTCTTGAAGTGCTTTTTGATTCTTCTCTCCCAGTTCCCAAGATTGAAGCTGTTCAGCAGCAGAGTCATTACCACTCCTTTATTCTGCACGCCTGCCCTCTCCATCAGATGGGCTTTGCTTTTCTTCTAACTTTGGTTGCAGATGTTGGCTGAGCTGTCTGGCCTCCCCTTTGTTCTGATGTCTGTTTCCTTGATGATGTTGCTTCCACTTCTTAGACTGACTGCTGGTGTCATCCTGGCATAGGCGTTCTGGGTGCTGTTTTGGTTTTTCCTTCCAAGACACTCTGTGCCTGGCTGCTTCCTGCTGCCTGCAAACCAAGTGCTTAGGCGGAGCCTCCTTTCTCTCAGGATTTCCGATGTGGCAGTACTTTATTCTGGATAGGAATCTTTTGCCTTTATGGAGGAGCTCTCTTATTGGGAATTTTCAGCAGACACCACAACAGGTCATTAGCTTGGTTCTTGGGAGCTGCACTGCCATTAACATGCACCCTGTTTGTTATATTAGTTAATGCTGCTGGGTCAGTTCTGCTCTTTTGGCCCAGTTACCTCTCCAAGGAGCTCTGTTTTAATAAGAATTGGGAAAAAAAGAGACGATTGGAGGTGCCAGCCCAAAGTAGAATTAGTTACCTTCTTAAGTCAAAAGTCAATTGTCCTCTGGTCCAGCATGTCCTCATTGAAATCTGGATTTTAAGGAGGCTGAGGCTCCTTACCTTCCTTTAATCTATGCAATACCTGCCCACAGAGCCTTTCTACTCCATCAGTGGCCAAGCCTCTCTGATTTCTCAGAGAAGCCTACAGCAGTGAGGGGCTCTAGCATATCCTGCAGACCAAGGTGGACCTTATCCTCTGCTGAGGTCAGGCTCCTGGTGACTGCTGATATAAGGGATTGAAGAGGCAACTGAGTTTGGGTGGGGGTTTGTGGGTGCCTTGTTCACTCCCCCTTTCTGTGTGACTTTGGGAAATCTCAACTTTTCAGCCTGAGCTTCCATTTTTTAGAAAACAAAGAAGGACAAGTGTTGTTATGCCCATCACAAAGGATGACTGTAGGAACGAAATTAAAGGAGTTCAGTGGAGAATTCTTGTACTCCTCAGGAGGCGTTCCCCAGTGACTGGAAGCAGGTTTGATTGTCACATCTACACTGAGAAGTTTCAAATGAAGAGCAGAGTTTAGGGTCTCCAGTAAACATAGGCACTGTACAACTTCCTGTGACAAAGATGTGTCCAGGCCAGCATGCTAACAGTTCAAACCAAGGTATGTGCTCAATTTAATCTGCTTCAGATGCACCACTGTACACAGGGAGCAATGACAGCCACATCATCAAGGACTCATTACTGCTGCCCCTCCCATCTGCTACCCAAGGCCACCCCAGTGGGCATAGAGGGGCCCATGAGCCGGTCCTTCCCAAGGCCCCGTGATGGCTGCTGTGCTCTGACCTGCTGGTAGACTCCTTAAGAGAAGATTGCTAGCTGTTGATCCTGGACCCTAACATCTGCAAAAAGCCCTATAGCGGAAATTTGTTAAATAAAAAAATTACTATGATAGCCATGCTTTCTGTTGATTATACAAGTAAAATACAGGAAAAGTTCAGGAAACAAGGACAGATGACATGTTATATATAGTATAATGCTGTAAAGGCCAAAGGATAGCATGGAGTTAATTCTCTGTAATGACTAAAACTGCAGCTAGAAATGAGGGAGTATCTTTAAAAAGCCAAGCTCAAGCCACCATAAAGATAAAAGGTTAAGAGTAACAAATAGTAGATAATGCACAAGAGTTAAGGATACAAGGCAAAAGTCTTTAGAAGCCAATGAAGTACAAACGTAAAAGATGAGGACAAAAGTTAAATCTAAGTTAAACATAAAAAGCATTTGCTGGTGGTGTGGATCAGTCACACAGTGCATGTTCCGCGTAAGGCCTGGGTTTAATCTCCAGCACCAAGTAAATAAAGAGCTATATATAAAAAATGAATAGAAGTTTAATACCAGGAAATAACTAAAGACAAAATAAAAAATAATGGAAACTATTATAATACTTTTCGGAAATTGAAGGGCATTTTTCCCCTTTTGAAGAAATGAAATGTACTTGAGAATTAGAAAGAAAATGGACAAACTCCAGGTAGAAGTAGACATGAGGCAAGGGCTGCAACCTTGGTGGTTCTGACACATTTGGGGAGTCCAGGGAAATGGCAGGACCCTTCTTGAGTGGAGAGGCCTGGGGACGGTAGCCTGCAATGGCATGATCTGTGCTGGTGAGGATCTGAGATGTAAGGACGCTGGCTGGTGAGTACAACCACCCACAGAGCCAGCCTTTCCTTGTGACACTTACTAGCCAACCAAGATGCACCCAGGCACGCAGGATCTCAGGCATTATTCCACAGGGCCTGCTCTTGATGGGTCTTCCTCACCTCTCTTTCTCATTCTTGAAACTTCTGTAACAATAAGGCACCAATAAATGATCCTGCATCCCTTTGGTTTTTGTTTTTATTACTTTATCTGCACTAATTGCATTAGAAAACAGAAAGAAATCTTTTGTAATAGCTTCGACTAGGGTTCAAATCCCTACTCTGCCTGTTACTAGCTGTGTAGCTTTTAAACAGTTTAGTTACCTTCTTTAAATTCTACTTGCCTCATAAAAAAGGATGATTTTTAAAAGTCTACCCTTCTTAATTATGCAAATAAACACATCTTCTAAACAGTGAGTCAGTCAAGGCCATAAACCATTTCTTATTTGGTTTGTATCTTTAGCACTTGGTAAGTTGCCCAGTATATGTTAAATGCTCAGTGCCTACAACTATAGTAATAATAAAAGCCAAGTTTTTGAGTATTGTTTTGGAATGTTCCAGGAGTCATGCTACACTTGTCACCCTGATTGTATCAATTAATCTGTACAACACACTTTCTGAGTTTGTAATATTGTTATCCTAGTTTACAGATCACACTTTCCCAAGGCTGTCTAGGTACTTTTCAGCTTTTAACAATGATTTAAGGAGCACCCACAATTCTAGTAAGCTTGGAAATAAGGAAAAGTCAAGTGCAAAGTAAGGAACAGCTAAAATAGTGATCACATCTTTATAGTGTCCTCTGTAGCTTTGGCCTGAAATACCTCGAGGTGTCTTCCCAACATCCCTGGCTCAAGCTGACAGCAAGTCAGAGCATGGCAGAGGAGTCCAAGGTCAGTGTTCAAGGTTCTGGTGCCTGAGATTCGCAGTCTTTGATAGACTCTGCTTTACTTGCACCTTACCTAGGAACCACGGCCAGGTGTCCTGACGCTTGCTGGGGGTTACTGAGTGGCCATTTGGGGTCTGCCTATCTGGGAAGGTGGGGAACTCACTGCTGCTCAGAACACCTGTGCCTGTGGAGGGTTAGATCCACAGACTTCATGCACCCACTCCGCATCTAAGGGAGAAGTTAGGTGGGTAACCTGATTTAAAGAGTCAGAAGAGAGTGAGATGAGACTGATGAGATGGGATGATAGTTATATACTGTAGCAGATTTATCAGAGTCTGAGATCTCTGTTTCAGGAAATCCACTGCAAATCCCACAATTTTTTCTCTTACCTCCCTGTCTTGAAGTCTGACCCCGGAGAGTTTCTGTGAGCAGT
The DNA here is from genome assembly GCF_000276665.1 of Chinchilla lanigera. Classification (NCBI taxonomy): domain Eukaryota; kingdom Metazoa; phylum Chordata; class Mammalia; order Rodentia; family Chinchillidae; genus Chinchilla; species Chinchilla lanigera. The sequence goes on along the minus strand of NW_004955412.1, from coordinate 34,175,169 downwards.
TGCCACTCCAGATGGAGAGAGAAGGCCACATTATCCTTGCAATTAGCATAATATACTGGAGCATAACCACTAATCCTGGGATCTGGGCAAAAACATCATGCCAAAATATACCAAATGGGTCCTTCTAATACTAACTGAACCCTTAGTGAAACACTTCCTATCCGCTTCATGTACATTACACAGACACACACACTCACGCATGTACACACACACCTCATTCTCTCCTCCTCTTACTTCCCACACAAAGGAGGGCCAGAACAGAGCAGAATAAATCTCTTCATTGTTTTTGGAAGGAAAGAAGATTTAGTGATGAAGTGACAAGAAAATAAAGCATCGAGAAAAACAGGTTTGAGATTATGCTCAGTTTTGCTGAGGAAAACTAGAAAAGATGAGCAAGAAGTGAGGCTTAATTTCAATGAAGGAAAATTTGCAGCTAAGAGACTGCCAGAAGTGTGGGTGCTTGGGATTCAAACCAGAGCAAGACCTCACATCACGCTGTGGTAGACGAAATTCTGTTCTTTAAGAAACAATATTAGCACACACAAGACTGGGAAGCAGGAAAAGAGATGTAACACACAGAACAGACATCTGCATGTGGGGAAGCAGGGATCCACCTTCTTGCCAGATGAGCTCTGTGGAGGCTGACTGAGGACATGCCTGTGGCACTCCAATTCTGAGCTTTCCTCCCTTTGAACACTGAGGATGGGCAGCATGCTGCATGCTGGGCATGGAGACATCCCCCCACCTACAGCTGCTTGCTCAGATTTCCTGGGAACGCTCCCTGTGGCACTTATAGCTCCTTGCTCCTTATTACCCACTGAAAGAATTAAAATTTATGCCTATATTCTTATATGTTAAAAACAGGATGTATATGTATACACGCATATGCACATACACATACGTAATCCCACATTTTTTTGCTTCTTTCTGCATTTTGATAGGTGTTAAAATTTCATCAGTGGGAAAGGAATTTTGTTGGGGTAACAAGACAAAAGGTAAATTATCTCCACTGGCTGGTCAGATTTAGTAGCCATTGGAGTAATTATATTTGTAGGCATTTAAGTAGAATTGGCTTAATTAAACATAGATGGAGGTGAGAATGACCCCCTAAAAGAATGCAATCCAGCAACATGAAATTTGTGTGGGTAGATGGTGTTGGGCAAAAAGGGATGCTTTGCTACCTATTTAGAACATGTCGCAGCTCTGCTTTGCTCCCTAAATACAGTATGCCTAAGGCAATTAGTAGTGGAAGCTCACTGGGCTTCTGATACTAGAGCCTCGCTGCACAGCAGGGGAGCCTGGTGACTTGGCTCAATGCTGAGTGCCACCTCCCTCCCCACCGGCCTGGTCTCCAGTCTTCTCAAGAGCAGGTCCCTTTCATCGGGACACACAGCACAGCCTCCCCCATGTGGAATGTGTGCATAATACCGCAAGTACAAATTGGGTGCAAGTTATGAAATTTTAGGATGTAGAGAGGTGTTGATAAAGAGAATGTGTGATACTGTATGTTGAATATAAACATGGCGAATTATATCTATAACTATGCTCTTCTCCATGTCTTGTTACTGTCTACTATCTAGTATATTGTACAAAATACTACAGACTATTCTGTCTATATAAAGTACCATATAATATTCTATGCGCATAGTATGTGGAATGCTGCAGATTGAATATATACACGTACATGAAAATATATTTATAAACATATCTAAACTAAACTTTAATTCTCTGTGAATCAAAGAGAAAGAGTTGGCATTTGGTATGTTGCTGAAGAATAAAGCAATCCCTGCTTCTTCCTAACTTGGGCCAGGTTGTTGACAATTTAACACTGACGAAAGCAAAGAAATGAGGCCTGCAGTTGGAACTGGTTCTACAATGGGCTCCAGCAGCCCCTGGAAAGACAGGTGGCATGGCTGCAGTCAGAGCTGGACAGACTTCTAGATGTACCTCCTAAAAAGGTTTTCTTTCCCTTCCCAAGCAATATGGTTTTGTACAGACCTAGAATTTCTCTTTTTTGTTGAAGTCATAGAAAGCTACAACAGCAAAGTTTTCCTTCATCCTGATTCCATCCCTGCATCCATAGGTAATTGGTTCTCTCACTGGGCTGAGCATGGCTATACTTCCAAAGCAGGGCTAGTGTCAGTAAATTCTATTTTTTTCCCTCACACCTTGGATTTGAGTAATTTGGAGCAATCTCTTTAGACCATGGAACAAGCAGGGATCAGACAACATTTGCAGGAGGGAAAAAAAGGCCCTCTTCAAATATTCAAAGAGAGCCACAAATTGCTGAAGTAAATCCTTATCAGGAATTTTAATGAGCGAAATAAAATATGAAATCTGTGTGATTAAAATCAAATCTTCCCCCTTCTGCTTGGATAGAGCAGGCTGCCAAATTGAAGCCACAGGCGGACGCTGGGAGGCCTTTTGTATTTAATTACCGCCAGGGATTTTTCTCAGTTTAAAGCTCTCTTCGAAGCCCCCACAGGGGTAATGGTGAACTCGAGAGAACAAATAAGCTCTCTTTGGAGTGATTTAGAGTCCTGGACAACAAACAATAAACATTTTAACTGACTTTGAGAGAGCTAGGCAGTTGGCTTAATTCGTGTCCTTACTGTGGTTCAAGGAGGCCTGCGGGTGGAAGCAGTTTCCTTCCCAGGACCGCCTAGGTCACTTTGCTTTGTCTCCTCCTTAAATTTCTTCTCAAGTCTCTTTATGTAGCTCAAAACCTTGGGAACTGGAGGGGGAGAGATTCTACCCGTAGGTCTCCATGACGTCCTGGAATTGATAAACAGTTTTCATGCCTAGTTGCCTGGTTGATGCCTCAGGCCCCTTGGGGGACTGGGTCAGTTATGTCTCCTGCCTTAAGCACCATCTTCTGAACGCCAAACGCTGATCAATCAGCACCAGCAGCACAACGAGATTTGGCCTCGCTTCTGGAGCATTTCCTTCTTGGTCACTTAGAGGTTGCTCTTTTGGAGTGCCTTTGTGGTGGATGTTAATTACAGATAGTGTTCCCACTAGCACTCAGATTTGTCTCATTCAAGACACTGATTTCATCGCCTGTGTCCTTTGCTAGCAACAAAGGTGTCGTATGTATTAGAGTGGTATAGACCACAAGCAGTGGCCAGGACCCTCTGGAAATCCAATCTTCTGCTTCTCAGATGAGGAGGTGATAATTGATATTTTGCCACCAGATACCCCTGTGTGGACCGTGAAGCCAGTGTGGCTGTGGCACATGCATTTCCCCAGCTTGTCTGCTGTGAGGTAGAGAGAAACAGGAGAGGTAGTCTTGGGCCACAGGTGTACACACCCCTGGGTACCAGTAATTGCCAGTGAGCCCTGTAGCTGTTTGTCTTCCCTGTGATTTAGTCCAACTGTGCCACATGCTCCATAATCAGACATTTTAGCAACTGTGTTTTTAATTCAATGTCTTTTAATATTAACTCAGTTGTATGTATTCCAGGCTTTTGCACAGGTAGTTGTGGTGAAACATAGCATTTACAATCACCCAATTGTTTGTTCATTCTATCAATGCATATTTATTGAGCAGATGTTATGTGTCATCTTCAGGGATAAGGATGACAATGGTCATCTTCAGGGATAAAGCATCAAGGTAGGTAGGTACATTTTTGGGACAGTATTCAGAAGTTTTAGGAGACAGCACTTGGGCATCAGGTGATGGACTGACCAAAGAAAGTGTACAATAAGCAATTACTCTGCTATTGTTGTTTTGAGCGATCAGGTCAATAATTGACTGAGCACGTATCTTGGGAAAGAATGAAGGACCCTTCTCAAATGTCTAAAGGAGGTTTTTTGTCTGGTACATACTAGAGTCAACTAGTAAGGGTTTAATTTTGAAAACAAATTGCCTGGAGACAACTGCAGTCTTATTAAATCAGCTTATTCAGATGATGGAGTCTAAACATCTTATATCTGAGCAAGATGCTTAAGTGATTTTTTTGTACATCTCAGATTTTAAAAGATACTACTGAAAAGAGTCACAATAAGCATATGACTATCATGTGTACATGTGTGTGATATGCATCTGTATTTGTATAATTAACTATGACACATTCTTAATCTCAAATTTTGCTCTCCAGATATCTACCTTTGCTTCATTTTTGTCCAGTTACCATCAGGTGGCTGCTTAGAGAATGAAGCTTATTTTAATATTGATATGAGCAAAACATAAGTAGACTAATATGCAAGAAAGACCATAAGATGCATCTGTTAGCCACCAGCCAACCTTAAATAGTGTTGAAATAGTCTTTCTTATTTTTAAAACTAGCAGCTCTCTTTCATTCAAATAAATAACTGGCAGTTGATATGCGTTATACTGCATATCTGTGTGTGATTTTTAATACTTCTTGGCAGACTTCCATTGGCATAACACTGTTTGAGACATGTCCTCCAAATGCCAGTACTCCTTAGGGTGTGCACTCAAGTGCAATGATCACAAGCATGCATGCATGTTTTAGGATGAAAGGGTTGTGCAAGTATTTTATATTCTGCAGTAACCACCAACCTGTGACCATGTACTCAAACTCAAGTTTCTAATGATTCTTTGATACTTGGTACCTATGTCTATTGTGATATCATGCATTTCTGCCAAATTAGAGTCAATAGCTAATCTGCATTAATATACGATTACGAGACACATGGGTATTTACTGCACAGGAAATGGGAAGCAATGTAGATAAGCCTGATTTTAAGATTTGACATAAGCCAAATTGCAGCAAAATTCCCCCACCCACAGAGTGGCCTATACATTTCTCTTCTCTTCAAGGTCAAATCGTATCAACTTAGATGTAGTGGAAATGCTTAGGAACAAATACGCACACACAGAGAGACATATATGTATATATATATATGTACATATATATATTTGTACACACATATGTGCATACTAGCATACACACTCCCACACATTACACACACATGCCTATGCATTTATACACATACACACTCACACACCCACGCATACACATACATGTGAGGGGTGTGCCTCCCAGCTTCATCTGACGTGGTCTGTCTTCTGAATACACAACCAAATTAACTATGACTACAATCAGTTTAATGCAAATCAATGCTCTTTTGTAGAGCTCCTTCAACTATAAGTGGGAATGAAAACTTTGAACCTGTCTTCCCTCAGTAAATGTAGCATTTATGGGGCTTTTGATGGCAGCAGGACCTGTGGGATCTGCCCTGTTCAGCATGAGCACCCTCATTCTCCAGGGGCTGGAGAGGAATTAGGGAGTGGCGGAAAATGAATTAATTATGGATTTTGTTTTTTACAAAATACTCCCCCCTCTTAATCTCTCCCTGAGGTGGCATGTTTGCTTGTCTCCCCACACCCTGAGTTCTCACCATGACTGGTCCACTGGTAAAGGCAAGGACAGAGATGACCGAGCTCCCTTTAGAAGGGGAGTCCTGTGAACCCCTATCCTGTGTCCCCTGAGGAAGAATGTTTCTCTGTTCCTTGTCTTAGCCAAACTCAGGCTGAGTAAGACCACCTCCTTTGCCCTGAGCAGGCTCCATGCTGCTCTCACTGGCTGTATTCTGGGTATCTGGTCCAACTTGTGGGCCCACAAAACACTTTCCTGTCAGACTTTACATCCAGCAGAGACACTGAGAAAGAAAAGATGGCAGAGGGCCAGAGAAAGCATCCAATTCTCAACTGTGCGCTGACCCATACTGTTTATTTACCCACTGGCAAAGTGAGTTGATTGGGGACTTTCCAGTGAAAAGTGTAATTTTTAGAGAGCTTTTATTTTTTAAATTATAGAATGCATGCTTTATAAGGACGCTAGCATTCTGGAATTGGCAGAAATACCTAACTTTCCTTTTTAATTGATGAAAGGGAAAGGTAGTGGTAGCAAGTAACATTTACTTGATGTTTATGATTTGGCACTCTGATACTTGCTTCCTGAGAACTTGTTTATAGAAGGATCTCTGACACTCCATGCAAATCATCTCATTTAATTACCACAAAGGAAGATTGAGCTTGGTGGGATTCTTACTGTTATTTCTTGTACGATGAAGACATAACCAGAGAACATTTCAAAAATTTCACATAAAATAAGTGGCAAAACCATGACTGGAAATCTGTTCCCTGGGGGCGACTCAGTGTCCACAGGACAAGGAAAGGCAGCTATTGTTAAAAAGAAAAGGAGAGGAGAGGAGAGGAGAGGGAGGGAGCGGGGGAACCAAACTGAATGAGAAATAGCCTAAAGTCTCTCTTCAAATATATTGTCTCTGCTGATTAAATTAACCAAATAAAAGGTAAATCTATACAACAAAAAATTTAATTGTGTGTCAGTGTGTTTCATTACATAAAATAAAATTTCTGTAATTTCAGAGATCTAAAACAAGTGGGTGAGATGAGAAACAGGCTAGCTAGCAAGGTATTCACTGTTTCTCGTACTCTGTGACAGTGACAACTAGCTGTGCTTTGGGCATTCGTTCAGCGTCAAGGACAAAATGGGTTCAGAAGTTGTTTCTCCAAGGCATTTCCTGGAAAGCTTTGAAGGTGGAAAAGAATGTGGCTCCACACCAACCTAATGCAAATGCCTTGGAAATTCCAAAAAACTTCTGTGTTCTCTGTTCAAATGTATTATGCCCGTGACTTTTGTCAATGCAGCAGAGTCACAAGGGTCTCTTTGTCCCAGTACTTCCTCTCCAGGGCTGTCCCCAGGAGCTGCCAGCTGTCAGCCTGAGCTCTCCTAGGTCGGCCAGCATTGTAACACTGGCGTCTCTCTGGTTCTGGCTGTTCCTTTTATTCTGTACTCCCTGCCTCAATGAGTGAATGCTCAGTCAGTTAACTCTCAGGCACCTCGGCTTAGAGAGACAGAAAACATGGCAACAAAGAGCCTAGAAGAGAGGGCAAAACAAGGAAGGGTGTGTGTGTGTGTGTGTGTGTGTGTGTTGGGTTTCTTTTCTGGCCTGGGTGGCTAGAGGATCCACAAAAGAAGTGTTGGACTCCATGATGGTGATGTTTTAATTCATGGGTAATCTTCCTTTTCTAGGGGATCACAGCAGCGTTGCTTCTAAGCACAACAAATTGAAAACCATTCTAAGCAAAGAACTTGTACCCTGTCAGAAGCTCAAAAGAAGCCTCTTACTGTTATGAGGCTTTGTGCCACAGCATGGTGGCCTATGAACTGTGCTGTGTGTGGCCAATTCAGAAGCAGCACTGGCGAGAAGGGACCCTCTGATTTTCCATTCACAGGCATCTCACCTGGGTACACATCTAGACTGGGATGCCTGAGTGTCTTGACTTGTCAACATGACATACCATGAATTTTAAAGAGAAGGCACAGATTAATGTCTTGAGTTAAAATGACCAGGTTGGAAGTTTAAAAATATCTCAGCATCTTAGACCAGTGAAGTCACTGAGACTGCACAAAGCAAGCTTGAAGGTCTACAGCACATTTGACTCAGCTGTCTAGGTATGTGAGCATTTCAGCCTATAGGATGAAGCCAGTTGAACAGATGTTGTGTGTGCTGTACTAAATGGGACAGGGTAGCTTAGCAGATATTCTCAAAGTAAAACCAAAGCTAAACAGTGGTTAAAGAATAAAAACAGATTTTATTCAGAACTATTGAAATAGGAAAAAAGAGACTTCAGTAGAGAGGTAGACTCAATTCCAATACATCTTGGGCAAGTGGGAACCTATAGCCAAGGAGCAGTGTGACTAGTGGATGGAAGGTCACCATGAAGAATTATCACTGGGACAGGGTGGTTGTGGAAGGAAGGCTAGGACGACATTATCCACTTAGGGTGGCAGGAGATGAGGAATCTGATTAGACAGTGAATGTGATCAGATATGGAGGGAGAGGAGTTCTTGCTAAACTGGGTTGGCAAGGTTCTTTGCTAAAACTGGATTTTGCAGGAAGTACACAGATGCCTGTGAATGGAAAATCAGGGCCAAAATGGCTCAGCATAGAGTACTTGCCTAGCCTGCATGAGACTGGGGGAGGTCAATCCCCAGAACTATAAAAATGAAACAAAACACGAATTTGATCAGCTTCATTAAATAGTTCTAAGGCTTAAATATATGTAAAGTATATAGAAGCAGGCTCAATAAAAAGCATGCAAGAAACATTAGTTATTGTTATAACAAATAGTTTTACAGGACTCTGTGGCATCCCCATGGGTTTAAAACATTAGGCTAACACACTGGCACTGACACATTTGTGAACAGCACACATAACGGACATTTGTGAAATAGAATTTGGGTATCCTAAAGGTAGCTATATGCTATTAACATGGAGATAAACTAGAAGATTTAGTTCCATTTCTGACACTTAACATGCTAATTGTTGCTGAATTTTCTCATTCGGTTTATTCTAGCTTATCTATTTACTTTTGGTGCAAGGGATTGAACCCTAGGCCTCAAACATACTATGCAAACACTGTACCACTGAACTACTCTGCCAGCTCCACCCTCACCCAGTTCTGAGTGAAGTCAGAAAGAACTAAGCACATATCTCTTCTCGGCCTTTTGGCTAAGATCACGTGTAGTATCTGTTCTTATCAGAAAGAACTAAGCACAAAAATACTTAGCATTTTCTCAGTAAGTAATGAATACATGGCAGATGCTGCCACTATGAAGTCACTGTGATACTAATTTCTAGCTCCATTATTATTACTTCTGCTAGCAACATTCAAGAAACTAAGACTGAACATTGCTCTGGAACAAAAATTTCTTGTCTCTCTGCAAGTAGGCCCAAGGAAGATAAAAGAAAATGCAATTTCTTGAGTGGAATCAAGGTAGCAAACAAGATTTTGACAAATAACACGTCAAGATAAGTCAACATTCATGGATTTTATGGACATAGTGAGAGGGTGATTGTGCTATATTTCATTCATCATGCAATTGACTAGTTTTCAGATTTTAAAACACTCTTGAAATTGTGATGTCTTTGATAGCATGTTGTAAGCATATCAGAAGTATTTTTTTCTTAGAAGATCATAGAATATTGATATATTTTATAAAAAATGACATTTTAGGTTTGATTAAATATGATAATTGAACCAAACTGGGGAAAATTACCCATCAAAAATTCAAAAAAGTGTTGTGTAGGGCTTTGTGATGAAACTATAATTTCTTTACTACATCATGGTGTCCTAGTACTGAGTATCCTCACATATGTAATGCACATACAATTATGCTGTGTCATACTACCCACACAGTAGAAATCACAACATACCTGCTACACTTGCTCTGCTAGTTTTCTATGCTGCCTTCCTTATAAGCAAAAAAAAAAGTTCATGCCACTACCATTTCACACCATAGACATACTTCCCCAGCACACTCCTTGTTGCAGCCCTTACAGGTCAGGGGCCGTATTAGTGTGGCATCTCCCGCAACAGCAAACATGTTTAAAAACCCAGGGATAAAAATCAGAACAATTTCTATTACCCCTTCAACAGAACATAGGGGCCTCAGGACTGCTGTTACTGTGACTCCACCTGGTAAGTGCTAGGGATCAGCTTTCATCTATTTGATAAAGTCCTGTTGTCTCTCTGACTTTACCTTTTACTACTCTTCTCTTTCATTGCTCCTTCCTCCTTTGTCTTGCATCTATTCAAACATGAGGAATGTGTCCATCACCCGCAAACCTCACATTTGTGCTATCTTCCTCAAAACTTCATTCTTTCCCTGTACTTTCTACATTCTATACTTCTTAGTGCCTCATCCTTCAACATTTGGTGTCCATTTAGCATTCACTACTTCCTTATTTACTTTTTTTTATTGCTAGGACATAATAACTGACACTCACAAATTAAAGAAGGAAAGGTTTATTTCACAGTTTGTAGAAATTTCAATTCATAGTTAGCTGTTTCCAAGGCATGGTGACATGGCATAGAGGCATCACAGAGGAGAAACAGTCCATGGTAGGGCAGGCAGAAAGCAGCAAACAGCAAGCAGCAGCACCAGAAGCAGCACATATAGCAAGCTTCACTTTTCCTTTTATCTCATCTTGACTATAAGCCCTTTGGGTGGTACCACCCACATGTAGGGTGGGGTTTCTGTCTTCAGTAAATCCATTCAGCCATACCCATAACTATGTTAATTCTAATCAGAGAACTAGTTTAGTACCACACAACCTTAATCCTAGAATCACAAACCCTGGGTCCAGCCAGCTCTGAAAGACCACATCTATGAATGTGTGAGACTTTGGGGGACATCTAGATACTACTACACCATTCAATTACTTTCTCATACATATCCACTCTTAGGCAAAGGCTCAATAAAATCAAGGAACTTTGAATAATTTGGTCCTGCTATAGCCTCCAAATCAAGAATAGGACCCACTACCACCATAGTAGGAACTCAATAAGCAATCATTAAGCTAGTTCATTGATGATTAAGCCATCAATTCAGTGCCTATTTCTAACACAGAAGAAGGTGAAGAGGGACAAGAAATAGTTTTAAAGTTTCTGCTGGAACAGTGACCTTAAATGTGAGTTTCACCTTGGAGTGACTTGGGGAAGAAAAACATTTTCTTGTTCAGTATGGCAGTGAGGGTTCCCCAAGTATCAATGCAATACACAGGCCAGTGTGTTCACTCTGAAAAATGAAGATTCCTTTTGCATAGGCAACTAAGTTTTGCAAAGCCCAAGTTAATATAACGTCACAAGAGTAATATGGCCAGTACTGATGGGACCAGTGAACTTTTGCTACCATCAGATTCTACTTTAGAAATGGCACATGCTTTAAGTTTCATATTTTAAAAGAGGCAAGGTAGATGAATGTCTTCCCGGGCCCATTTGAAACCTTACATTTTTTAAGATTAAAAAGAAATAGCTAAATGTAGTAGTGCTAGATAGAGGATTAGAAAAGAAGCATATAATTTATTTTTAATGAACTTGCAAAGCTCCCCATTTTTACCTTATTGAGCTAATTTTTCCTTGATTCGTTTTTAATTCTACAGCCTACCCAACACACATGGTATCTCTTCCAACACACACACACACACACACACACACACACACATGCTCTGAGGTGTGGTTTTCAAGGTCCTATCATGTTTAGCAAATATTTCAGATGAAACGATATGTTCATCTGTTACACTGATTGCCAAGATTGCAGCACGACAACAAACATTATTTGGGGGATGGAATCTGAAATCACAGCCCACTCCGTGCCATCTGCAGTGATGAACAGATGCACATTAATTCTTGTGGCAGTGTCCATTAGTGGGCACTGTGGGCTCCTAGAACATAAGCATCACAACCGGTCGTGCCTGATGGCTTGTGGTAGAGATGATTGAGTCTGTGGCTGTGCAGACACCACACTAATACCACCCTGACCTGGAAGGGCTGCAACATGGAGTGTGCTGGGGAAGTATGTCTATGGTGTGAAATGGTAGTGGCATGATTTTTTTTTTTTTTTTTTGCTTATATGGAAGGCAGCATAGAAAACTAGCAGAGCAAGTGTAACAGGTATGTTGTGATCTCTACTGCTTAATGAATAGTACAGTATGTAGAAGGTAGTTCACATTTCCAGAACAAAGAGACTCTATTGAGTTTCCAAGGTTTCCTTATAAAGCACATGCTGGGAAAAAAGCAATGCACACATAAACCTACAATCAGCCCCAGGTTTTGAATTGTTTAATTGTGACACAAAGTCTGGGGTCTATGTAGAAATTAGTTTGTTGAATCTAATTAATTATAAAATCTTAGCTAGAATTTCTTATGATGTCTAAAATTATATTCTGGTAACAAGCCTGTGAATGTCCTTAAACTGACAGTGTTCATTCCATAATTAGCCTAGTTTTCTATCACAGCTGTAATAAATTACCACAAAGTTAGTGGCTCAATAGCATATAAACTTTTTATCTTCTAGTGTTATAGGTCAGAAATCTGGCCTAGGTCTCACTGCATTAAAATCAGGGTGTCAGTAGGATTACATTTCTCTCTAGAGTTCTAGGAGAGGATGCATTTCCTTGTTTTTCAAGCTTCTGGAAGCCTATCTGGACTCTTTGGTTCATGGAGTCATTTTCAAAGCTAGTGTCATAGTGTCTGTCTGACTTTGCTTCATTTGTCACATACTCCTCTTTTGCCACAGGTTGGAAAAAGTTCCAGGGTGATGTTAAGACTCACATGAATAACTCAGGCCCACCAGAAAATACAGGCTCATCTTCCCATCTCAGGATCCTTAATTTAATGCCTTCTTCATGCATATATGCACAGGTTCTTGGAATGAGGATGTGGACACAACTGGGGGAGATTAGTCTGCCTACCAAAACTACATAAGACTCAAATGATGCTGAGCAAGATCTACTTTCATCATTTTGAGCTTATATATTTGTAAAGAGTTAATCATTAAGGATACCAGCTTGGGAGATAGGTGGATCTGGATTCAAAACCTGTCCAACATACTTCCTGAATGCCTACTAATTGCTAAGCTTTGCTCTGGTCCCTGCATATGGCAGTGAATAAGACACATTTTCTGTCCTTGATATACTTATGTCACAATGTAATGTCAGGTAGTGATAAGTACAATAAAGACCAATGGCAGTGCATAGTTATATTTTAACATGTACAAATCACTCAGTCACCATGGCTATGTGTCTACTCATTTATTCATTTATGTAGCCATCAAAATTGTCATTGGGACACTTGCAGTGGATAAGGCATTATAATGAGCTTTAATATACAATACAAATTTGTGAGACTGTTTTGTAATTTTAAGGATAAGAAAACTGTGGCTCCAAAAATTAATTGACTTTTATATGACTTGTTACCATGTCAGAGAATAATAAAATGAACTCAGAGTTCTAGAATGGCATTAAAATTGAGCTTAAAAAAAAAAAAAAAAAAAAAAAAACTCTCTTTATTCTTTACCTAAGCAGTTAGTGATCCCTTTGTATGTTGTAGAAGGGAAAGTAAGGACTGGGATGGGGCATGAAACCTTTTATTTTTCTCTAGCCCTGAGATAATATGATTTCTTGGAGCTTCCACTAATTTTCTTTTGATCATTATGGGACTATTCTATCTTTGATCAATCATTTAAATCTCTGTTTACACAGGCTTAGCAGAGGGAAGAGTTAGACAATTACCCATGCCTCAGACCTAATTTAAACAGCCTATTCAGGACTGTGGCTTATTCTCTATTATTTCATTCTCTGCTTAGATAGGCACTCAGTACAGACATGATTGGTTGAAAGAAAGAAGAGAGAGACCAGAGAATCCCTGCACGACAGGAGTCTCTCAATGAGGTGCTTTGTTAGGGTAGTGCTGTCCTTTGCGGTGGTGATAATTCTTTTCTGTTCTGAGGGGGAGCATTTTTTTTCCCTGTGTTAATTAGATATGCCTTATTAGCTATTACATGTATTACTTGAATAATACTACGTGAAAATATTTTAGAGACTACAGATATAAATGAATTGTCAACCTATATTGAGGAATGGTATTCAACAATCAAAACTTTGATTGACTACCTTTGCTAATATCTGGCCTATACTTTGATTATAGGTTTATTTCTTTCTGTTCTTATCAGTGAGAGTGTGTGCTCTGAGGTCAGTGCCCAGCTGAGTATTTGGGATGAGCTCCTAGTGGGGCATAATGAACCCACTGTAGTAAATGTTGGGCGGCAGCATCAAGCCTGGTCTGTGCCTTTCTTTAACTATGGCCCCAGCTCTGTAGTGTTGGCATGAAAAATGTCTAACTGTTGCTCTGCCCTATCATGGAAGCCTTGCTTCCATGCCTGAGTGCTTTCTGTGATACTTTCTAATATGCCCCAGTTCTTTCAAACCCTGGCCTTTGCTTTGACTTGCCGTTACACTTGTTGTGGGCCTTTCTATCTACCTCTGGTCACATTCACCCCTGTAAGTGGTCAGCCTGCCAAATTGATCTTAGCCTCTAAATTCCTTGAATTCTCCCCTGCCAGACCCTCAGAGTCATACATTTCTTGGAACACCATATCTTATCCTCTTGTTTAGTTTATTACATCTCCTACAATGAGTTTTGGAATTTGGGAATGAATGTCTTGATTCACTACACCTGAATCCTGACTGGGATCACTTCTCTCAGGGAATGAATGTCTTGATGTCTTAGTTACTTCCTTGTTCCAGAGATTGTCCCAGAGATTCTGTTCAAATACCAGCTGGAACTTTTGCTTCCTAAGACACCACCAGTGCTGTTTTGCTTGCCTACAATCTCCAGAAAGTGTGGGCCAAATTCTCAACAGATTGGAGGAAAGCAGTATGTTATGTAACAAGCCAAGGAAATGTGAGCCTTGCTTCCTTTCTTTTGGCTTTGTGTCTTTTACCCTCCCAGGTAAACACCTCTTCTCCCCAATGTCTACTCCTGGAGTCCTTTGAAGAACATGCCACTAAGTTTAAAGATTGTAGTCAGCAGTCCACAGCATGTTTTTTTGTTGAGGCACTGGCGTCAGAAAATGAAACAGAATGCAAGGAGGGGACTATCTAAACCAACAGCGGCAGAACAGGATTCTAACACAATATCCTATTAAATGACACGCATAAGGGGTTGGAGCTTTCTAATACCTTTTATATTGCTGCCTGCCATCTGGTCGGCAATTGTTAAGCCTAAAATATTCAGGTAAGCTCCATTTCCTCAAATAGTGTTATGTTATGAGGATTTCAACAGCCGCTCGTCTTTTTAGTTATAATTATATTTCACCATTTTCAGAACAAAGCAACTACGTTAGCAGGATGTTTGCAGAGGGTGTAGTTACCTGCAGGTACTGGGAAACGCAACACAGGAGCTCTGCACTTGAGAAGACGTACAGGTGACAGCAAGTTGTTTGGTTTCTATTTGAGCTGGGAATTCAGGATGAGGACTTTCACTGGACACAAATTGATTCACTCCACCTGAATCCTGACTGGGATCACTTCTCTCAGGGAATGAAAGTCTTGATGTCTTAGTTACTTCCTTGTCACTGGTACAAGATATCCAACACCCACAAGTTAAATGAGGAAAGGTATATTTTAGCTCACTGTTTGTAGAGGTTTCAGTTTTATTATTGGCTGGCTCCAAGGCAGGCTGGCATGGCAGAGGGGTGTGGCAAGATAGGCAGGAGGTAGTGAGCCTGCCTCCTTCTTTCAGTTTATTTTCTATCCATCCTATAAGCCTATTGGTTGTACCACCCCCACCCAGGGTAGGGCTTCCCTCTTCAGTAATTCCATCATCTACTATGGTAGACCAATTAATGGACTGGTCCAGGTAACCCACACCCATAATTTAGTATCACACACCCATAATCCACCCACCTCCCCAAAGTCCTACCCTTCACCCCCATGAGGCTTGGGGAGAACATATAGATACAAGCCATAATGCTTGAGTATTCAGCAAAGACTATAGGAGCCTTTCTTTTAGATGAGTCTTGCTTGCAAAGCAGAGGACCAAGCAGAGGACTTCCTATAGTTATCTTTCTTTCTTATTCATTCATCAGTAAAACTGTGACAGTTTCCTCATCTCTTGGAAGTAGTGAGGGAGAAAAATGCTTGAGATAAAGTTTGCCCTCACACCATAAAATAAAACTTGCTTTGAGATATAGTTCTGCCTAGAACCTAGATTTTTAAACTACAGAAGAAGGAAATGTCTTTTAAATGAAACCTGATATTCCCACCTGCTGAAGTGAAAAAGTAAAGTATGCATAGAAATTTAAACTCCAATAATCCTCATGTTCAGAGGTTTGTCTCTCCACTGATCCACCCATGCAAATGTAGATTCCACAGGCATTTGTGGGGTTTTCCAGGCACCTTACAATGTTGTGAGACACAGGAATGAATAGACCAACTCGCCTGTTCCATAAAAGTTTCTAAAATAAGAGTAATGTGAACAAGAGTTACATTT
Source organism: Chinchilla lanigera (assembly GCF_000276665.1). NCBI lineage: Eukaryota > Metazoa > Chordata > Mammalia > Rodentia > Chinchillidae > Chinchilla > Chinchilla lanigera. Next base: position 34,159,337 of record NW_004955412.1, on the reverse strand, counting down.
GCGTTTCAATGTCGGACTCTTCATCTTCAGATTTCTTATATTCTTTCTCTATGATTGTATCCATCTTCATGCCTCTAGCAAATTTCTAGATGCTGACTGCTTCACAATTTATATTTCCAATTTACATCTCTCTCATTACTCTAGACACATTGATCAAACTGCCTAATTTGCATGTCCATCTGGATGTCCCAGAAGCACCTCAAACTCAGCATGTCCCAGAACAAAGTGCTCATTGCCCCCCGAGCCTGTGCTCCCTTAATGGGGGATAGCTCTCCACCATGCTGGACAGCTCCCCGAGCGCAGGTCCTGGAGATTCACTACCCTCCCTCTATCCACCTCTGGTTTTACCGCTTGCAATTTTAATTGATGATAATTTTGGAGTCAATTTAGGGACCCTCTAGACCTTTCATCTAGTTTCTCCTAAAGTCAGAAATATGAAAGTTATCAAAATAAATTAATCTTAAACCCTATTAATGTTATAATCCTCTTTATGAATTTATAGAACATATTCAAGTTTTACCAGTTTTTTTCCAGACATGTCATTTTCTCTTTTGTTTCTTGTCTTGAGATCCAACATAGGGTGCCATGTGCATTTTGTTATTGTGTCTGCTTTGTCCCCTCCAATCTGGGACACTTTCAGTCTTTCCTTGTCTGCTGTGACCTTGACTCTTTCAAAGAGTGCTCGTTCATTGTTTTGTGAAATATCCCACTATTTGGCTTTGATTGATGTTTTATCATGATGAGTAGGAGATTATGAATTAATGGGAAATATTCCACAGAGGACTTGAGCCCTTCACAGTTTATGGCAGCAGCTGGTACATGATGACATGTGTCACTCACTGGGGACATTATCCCCAATCTCTTGGTGAGTATAGTATCTGCCAGTATTCTGCATCATAAAGTTATTTTTCCCTCTGCAAATATTTAGGAGAAAAGGCATGTCCTATTTCTGTTTGAAATGATGCCCATCACTTTTGCATTGATCATTCCTTCTTGCCTGAAGCAATGATTACTGTTGGATTCTTACTGTGATTTTTCTGTTTTCCTCATTCTTTCTCATTTATTAAATGGAATTCTTCAGTAAGGAAAAGTGATCTCCTATTCCATGTATTTTGGATTCAATTATATATAGAGACATAGATATAGGTATATAGTTATAGATAGATAGATAGATAGATAGATAGATGGCATTGTGGCTATTTATTTTCATCTTTTTTGTTACTGTTTCTCAAATTGCTCCAACTTTAGTCACTGGGAGATCTTTCAGGATGGCTTTTGGGTATTTATATATATATCCTTCTTTTTAGAGGAATTTTCTCAATTTGATACCAGGAAATGCTGCAAATTCCTGCTTTCCTATCTCTTTGCCTGGAATCCACCAGTTCTCTATGTTAGGCAAGAGTTCTCTATGTGAAACAAGTGCTCCACAGCTGAGCTACATCCCAGCTCTGTGAAATACTTTTTGTTGGAGAATGGCATTAAGACTCAAGATTTGGGCTGGGGATTTAGCTCAATGGCAAAAGCGCCTGCCTGGCAAGTGCAAGGTCATGAGTTCGGTTCCCAGTACCAGAGAAAAACCAACAAAAAAAAAAAAGACTCAAGATTTTGGTGCTTGGTATGCTTGTTATTACTGTGGGTTGATTGTATCTAGTATCTCATTAAGTGTCTTGGGGAATG
>NW_004955412.1:34101015-34157560 GCF_000276665.1 Chinchilla lanigera | reverse complement strand
CAAGATTTTGGTGCTTGGTATGCTTGTTATTACTGTGGGTTGATTGTATCTAGTATCTCATTAAGTGTCTTGGGGAATGGGGGTTGGAAACAAATGAATGTGTACTAACTCATGAACAAACATGATTCTACCTGCTCTGTCTTCTTATGCAACAGTCTAACATCTATATATCAATTTTAAAATCTTATGGGTCTGAGTTGATACCTCTGTCCAGCAACCTAGAATGTACTCTAGTTTCCCTCCTTTCCTTGTTCAAAACTATTTTATCCAACAGCCAAAAAGGTAGCTATCATGATTTACAATAAATTTGTTTATTTTTAACACTTATATCTCAATAAGATTGTTTCAGAATTACTAATCTATCCTTCTGAAAGAAAATTATCCAAGTAAAGTACAATGTTTGGATATAGTTCTCTTTGTTTTTGTTCTTAAAATAACCTACTGCATAACTAACATTTCAGTGATGCTTGGACCACTGAAATGGGTATCCATAGTGATTTTTTCCACTTTTAATCTGTTCTTCATGGAGAAGTCAGGTTGATTCAACCAAATAAAAATCAGATTATATAGTCATTCCATTTACAATTCTCTAGTATTCTCCCTTAGCTCATACAACGAAGGTTCATGTGTTTAGCACAGAAAGTCCCTCCTGATCTGACTCCTATTTCTTCTGATGAGTACCAGGTCTCTAGCTCTTGCATTGGTCTTGATTCAGAACTCCATATATGTTGATTGACTCAAAAGTTATAAAATACTTTGATTAATAAAAGTGCTCTGAGAGCAACCTGTCAGTGATAATTTGCTGTGTGTAGGAAGGGGCAGGATAAAATTATGAAAGAAACTTGAAAACAAGAGAAAAGAAAAATAAGTAAGTGTGTGTCCCCTGTAGATCAAGCAGTGTATGCAGGTTGCCTGCTTCCAGCAGCACCCAGACCTTCAGCCACTGTGAGTGTGGCACTGTTACTAGAGCAGATCCTGGAGTCAAAGCAGACCTGGGTTAAAATCCCAGTTGGCTACTTGATAATCACATCTCACTTCAACATTACTGCTGCTACCCTTGCAAGCATCCTTTTCCCCTTGGACAGGACTAATATAGAGCTCAGAAAAGCTGACACATGATCTGTGGTAGCCAGCTTTAGGTCACTATGACCAAACTGCTGAGACAAGGAACTTTGAAAGGGTTTATTGTAGCTCTGGGCTTTAGAGGTCTTAGTGCACTTGCGATGAGCCTGTGGCAAAGCCAGAAGCACATAGCAGTGCAAAACCACTCAGTTGGTGGGTGTGGAAGAAAAGACTGAGAAGGGGCTAGGGTTCCTAACCTGCCTGAGAGCACATCTCCAGTGACCTAGAACTCCTGCTAGGCCCACCTAGAGGGTCTTGCCTCCTTTAGAGCCACTCTGGGGACCACAGTTTCAACACTGGATCTTTAGAAGACATTCAAGATCCAAACTATAGCATAACCCAAATCAGGAAGGATAACAGAGCACTCACCATCAACACACTGACAGTCAAAAAGAATGCTCAGGAAAGGAAAGTGGGCACAGAAACCTAAACTTCATCTACCTCAATCCTTTCCTGGCTATTCTTTTATACGTGCATTAGGTGCACGTATACTGCGCATAAAGGGACTGCAACGTAACACAACAGAAGAGATACAGCAATGAAACAGGAATTTCATTCTTTTCTTGGTTATACCCTGGACTAACTTTGCAACTTCAGTCACGCCATTTCATATCCTTGAGTCTCTCATGCTTCCTATTTAAAAGCCACGTAGCTGAATTTGTGATCTCTCATACCACTTCTTTCTCTGTACTTTTAGAAGAGCACTACTTTCCCTGGATTTAACTTCTACTTCCTGTGCTACCCTGCTGCCTCTGCCACTCCTTTATGTTTACATGCAAAGTGGGCTTATCAATTACAGGAGACAGTGTTGGGGTGAGGCGGAGTAGAGCTGATCTGTGGCAACTCAGCAAATGTGTCAACTCCCTCCCTATAGTCCAAATCATTAGCACATTTCTTAGCATTTGTTAAAGGTATGCAATTTATCTATGTTATGGCTGACAAAACATCAGCCAGTAGCCATATAGATACTTCCCTGAAGTTGACCAGGCCATTTTCAAGTGCAAAATAGTTACTCTGTGGCCTGGTTTATATGTTTGTCTTAAGCACAAAGTCAGAAGAAATAAAAGCAATTGTAGCATGGATACTCATTGCTAGGCATGAGAAGAAACTCACTTCTTGGGCACATCATGAACTGGATCATATTATAGAATTTCCTTTCCTGTGGACTCTATTCCATCTTTCTTTATCTCCTTCGTCCTCTGACTAAACAACTATGAATGGACCGAATCATCCTTTTAAGACCTGTTCTCACATTTTATTATATCGGGATTTCTACCATTAGGTAACATTTGCATTTGTGTACCATGGTGAGACTTTCACAGAAAATGAGGGCTGTAGTTCACATGTCAATGCTACTGTCTTGGCAAGATTATACCATATGTTCAGAACTCATATTTTATGGCAGTTCCAGGACAAGACATTTTTCTTTGTAAATCAAAGCCAACATCGACTTTACACTAATCACATCAAATCACTATTCAAAATAAACTCCATACTCATTTGCTTAAAATAAAGTTTAGGTAGGAAGTTGTCTTGTTTTTTGATATTTTATATTTCCTCTGATTCACTTATATTCCCTCTGATTCACTTATATTCAAGATGCTTCTGAATTTGTGTGTGTGTGTGTCATGCTTTCTGAGGGCAGTCAGAAATATAGACATTCATTTTCTGGACTTGCACTGCAACCTGCAAAAACACCTGTAAAGCTAGGTTTTGGGGCCAACACCAGTCCACCTGTTGGTGTTGCCCTGTGTGGGTAAGACAGTGAATGGTACCACTACTGTACTCTCCAGCCAGACATGGTGTAATATTTAGGAGAGTAGAAAAATACTTCTAATATACTTTAAGTATATAATATAAGTAATATACTTTAAGTCCTCTTTACACTCCTCAAAGGCCCTTCAGGCAATGCACTGTTGCTTTCTCAGTTCAAATGACGATGTGCAGGTCCTTATTATTTAAGACTTCTAAATAAGCCAGATTTACCAATGTCAAATTACCGGTGAATCGTTTGACCCTATATTTATTTCTAATTTCCACAAGCCATTGGTAAGAGCTGCTGTAAATCAGATTGCCATTGATCTTGGCTCCCGCTTATGTAATTCTATGATGAACGGCCTGTGATCTACAGAAGAGGTCTGATTGCTGCTCCAAGAGAATGACCATGGAAGGCCTTCCCAGGGTGCCTTGGAAATATGCGTGGCTATTAATTACTCAGGGAAGGGGAAGGCAGACACCTGTGTGTGCATGTGTGTGGGGGTCAGAGGAATCCCTGATGTAAATCTATGCATTAGGAAATCTAAGTGCACAGAGTGGTGAGATTTGGCCTTTGAGGAAAGATTGGGGAAAATGATAAGTGTGTCTGTAATAGGCAATCACTTAAAAATATTGATTTAATTAAAAGTAACTGCATGCCCATATGAAAGGCACTTAAGTGATCCTCACAGTCAGACTGCCTATACTTCATTATATTTTACTTGAGTTCTTTGCACTTGTAGCTAAAAGGAAAGCTCTGCAACCTCCCACAGCTTCTGCCTATTTCCACATGCATTGAAAATGCTCGTATTTGTGAGCCCATTATCCTTCTCCTAGGCTGGAGTTTTGCACCGCTGTGATCATCCTTGGAAAGAGGCATGGGAAGTCTTCAGGACAATGTAATAATAAATACCTGTGAGTCTCCCTGAGACAGTCACTGTGGATTTTTTGCTTCATATCTGTTTATCTTATGTAATAAACACAAGCATCTCTGTGAGGTAAATATTAAGGGAAAGGGCATTTTCTCTTTTGATGGAAATGGGAGCAAGGACTGGTTTTAATAGGGAGAATGAAGTTCTGAATCAGACAACTTACTGCTTTCTGCACAGAAGCTGTAAGGTAGAAGAGATTCTTCCTCAAGTTGAGCTGTGGACTTCTAAAGTGACTTCTGTGTGGAAATTTACAATCTATTTCTTGGTATAGATACATCTCTTTACCCTGAAGATAAAATGTTGGTTATAAGGCAGATTTCCACAAATTAGTATTGTTTTTCTGTCAATTCTTATTACATAATTTGAGAATCTTTTCAATGTATTTTTTAATGCTGGGAATCAAACCTAGAGCCTCCTATATAATGCAAGTGGTCTACTACCAAGCAGTCTAGATTTGTTTTTATTAGGGAAAATTTCTCAAACATATTTTTGGAGAGGAAAGGTTTACATGGTGGTTAAGGTATGTGTTTCAAATATGAGGCATTGGATTTTCATTATGTGGCAACATTTGTGTCCCTTAACAAGTTCTTATATTAGACTCAGGGATCGTAGGCTGCCTTCTTTCATCTTGGCCCCAAAGCTTGAAGAATCCCATCTTTTTTCACCTTTGCAATAGAATAGCTAGACAGACGAATGGAGCTGATATCCAAATGTACATTTTAGAGCTAGTTATCTTCTCTCTCTGTCTGGGCATTATTTCCACATCTATAAAATGAAAATCATACGAGGTCCCACTTCAGGGGATTGCTATAAACTGTTCTGCACAGTGTTGCCATTTGCTGAGTTCAGTCTGTTCATGTTATGACCTTGCCAGGTCTTTGAAATTCTTCCAAGCAAGGGGGCCAGGAAGCTAAGCCTCATAAACAATACTTGCTATTCTTCAGATACTTCACATTTTGGTCTCTTAATGACCAAAGGGCTGTATGATGGTGAATAGAAGCTGCGTCTCACTACTGACACACAGTATGTCTTTTAATCTGTCATGTTACGCCTGCGGCTGTGGACTCCCTGCTCCCATAGAACCAGCCTTCTCGCACAGTGTGTTCTCTGGCATGAATATTACTAAATTTCAAAGAGTTTTGTAGATTACAAATGGTAGTCCCCAATTTTATCCATTTTATTAGTTAAAAATTTTACACATAGACTTATCTGAGAAAGAATAATTTTCTACTAAATTGTTCTGGTAGTTATTAATGTATAATTCTACAACCAAGAACATAGGATGATAGTGAGGAAGTGCTCTGATTCTCATTCTTCAGTTTGACTACATAAAGCACAAAGTGTCTCACTACCTGTATATAATTTGTCTCTGATGACCCTGTTCCACAATTTTTCTTTTGTTCACTGGTGCCCCCCACAATACTTATTTTTATTTCTACATAATTTTCAGAGCTAGGATCCAAGCTGATTTTGAGCTGCTGTCTGATTATTAATTTATGCTACCTTGTAAATGATTGATATCAGCTTACCAATAGCATGTTGACAAGGTCAAGGTCAACCTTAGCACACATTTAGTAGTATACTTTCCAAAGATCCTTCAACATCAGACAGATGCAAACATTCACTGTGGTGCAAGTTATTAACAGGATCCAGGTTTTCTTTGTTGTCTTACTAGACCTTCTAGTTCTATTATTTAGCAAAACACTCAGGAATCAACAGGCCAACTGCAATGAACAGCAGACTCAGCAATCAGCAATTGTGAAGCCGTTCAGCTTATCATTTGCATTCTGCTGTGCAGTAGGTAGATAAAGGTAGAGAGCCTGTGATACAGCACTTTTTAAAAGAGTTTTACTTTTGCTTGCCATATGTATGATTGCCTCTCAGTAAGCAAAAATTGGTTCTACATGCTTAAATACTTTCCAAGTGGTACATTCCCCTATGCCAATTCCCATTTCTTTTCTTAATTATCCTTTCTGTGCACTGGAAGTCTTCGTATTTTCCCTCGTTTGCTCTAACTTCATTATCTAAAAACAGTCATTGGTTATTTACTTTTGGGTTGCCTTTTCAAGCTTTTTAAATTTTTTAAATACTTATTAATTTGCAGATATTTCATAACCAAGAGCAGCCCAAGTCATCCAGAGCTCAGATACAATGATTAGTCACCAGTATTTAAATACCCTTGTTGTGTGAGGACTGTTACATGATAGAAAAGCTTGAAATTATAGCATGTTCGCAAATTATCTCATCATTTTTTAAAACTACTTTGGTTCAGTAGTCCTGGAGAAGGGAAGGGTTTGGGTGATTTTTCTTAATTAAATTTATTTAAATGAATTTTTATCACTATATCTCAGTCCTTTAACTTGTGAGACTATCATATAATCAGCTCAATTTACAAGAATGTAGATTCTGAGGACAGATTGAAATTTCCATATTAGCCGAAGGAGTGACAGTCCTAAGTTCCATAGGACTTGAGAAATCTTATCACGTATCTCACCCCAAACTAAGCAGTCAGTACTGAGAGGGGAGTGTGGCTCTCACAGCTGCCATGGTAATGTTCCTGGGAAACACTCTGCCCACCTCACCTGCCCCTTCAATAACGACATGAGGCCTATGCTGAGCTCACACTGCTGTTCATGTCACTTTCCTGTAGAAAGCTTTTAACAGTCATCCTCATGTACAGTGGATTGTCACTCTCTTAACTTTTTCAGCACTTAGAGTCAATATATAACTTAGAACAAAAGTAAATCTTATGTTGACCTTTGATTGGCTTGTGCCTTCACTATGTCTGCCAAAGCTCTCACATGCCCTGTAAAACTATGTATGTGCATCAAATGGTCTACTTTTTGACTTTTTCCAGGACCTACTATGTAGTGATTTACACTCATGCATACTTGTTTCTTGTGTCATATAGTCCAAGACAATAGATCTTAAGTGTGCCATTGGCTAGAATTATATGAACTTACTTTTAAAAAATGTGCCCCACTACTATTTTACATACTCAGTGCCTAGACTGAATCACTCACTGATTCACTGGTAACCATCCACCCGGTGGAACTATGCACAAAGAAGCAGGTACTTGCTTTAAGGTTGAATCAGAAAATTGTTTTGAACAGATCATCTACCTCTGACCCCATCAAATAAGCTTCTATACCTTTTGCCTCTGAAATAAACCTAAGATTTACATCTAAATTGTGGAACATGTTTTCATAGCTGAAAAAGCTCTCAGTGTTACGAATTTTTTAAAATATATTTTTATTAGCACCTATTAATTTTATAAAATACCGGTTTTCAGTATGGCATTTTCACACAGGCATGTAACATATCTCGATTATACCCACATCCCCCTTTATTTTCTAGTAATAGTCTCCCTTCTATTTTTATGTCTTCTTTTCATACTTTTTTCCTTTTTAGATTCCACAAATTAGGAACATGTGATATTTGTCTGAGTCTGGTTTATCTCACTAAAATGTTGATATCCGGTTTCATGTATCTTTTTGCAAATGACATAATTTTGTTCTTCATGGCTGGCTAATATTCCATTGGGTATATATTATTGATTCATCTGTTGATGGGCAGCTAGGCTAGTTTCATATCTTGGCATTGTGAAATTGTGCTAAAATAAATGTGGATAACCACGTATTCGTATATTTTGCTGAATTTTATTCCTCCGGATATATACAAGAAGTGGTATGGCTGGGTTATAGAGCAGCTCTCAATTTTTAGTTTGTTGAGGACCTGCCATATTGATTTCCATGATGACAGCACTAGTTTACATTCCTACCAGCAGTGCAGAAAGGTACTTTTCTCCCTATACCATCTCCACATTTACTGTGGGGTTTTTGTACTCTTGATGGTAGCCATTCTGAATGTTCTCAATTTTTAAGCTCTGATCTGAGATTGAGGCCTTTACTCACTTCAAAACAAAGCTCAGATTAGTATTTTTGGGGTGGGGTCAAATTGAAAAGTTTATCTTTAAAGAGCAGACATCTCTGAGCATATTCTCCCTCTAGTTTAGCTGCCAAAAACAGTTCCTTATTTCCAAAAACGTGTGAGAAGGTTTGTGAGCAAATTATTTCTAAATGGACAGAGAATTTTCCTCTTCACTTCAAACACTACACCATACACTGCACAGTATGTAGACGTTACGTTGTGTGAACTGTACCATGAGTGCAGTAACAGAAAACTAAGGGCCACCCACACCCAGAGTGACCATGTAACTTATCACCAAGCGAGGATGATTTTGCCATTATTTTGCCTACCATGCTATCCCTGTCCTTGAAGTACTTCTAGTTTCTCTAAGTAAAAGCTCACACTTGAAGAATAAGAAACCATACCAGGAAGTATGTGTGGTCCATGACTTGTGGTACATGAATAATACTGTGCAAGAGTGAAAGAGAAGGTGCTTGACCTTGAGACAACCTTAACCTCGAGGGATTGATTTAGAAAGATGTGGAAGAATGTATTCTAGGCAGTTATTGCCTGAACAAAGGTTTGCTGTGGGATGAGCAGAGGTAAAGAAGAAGGCCCCTGAATTCAGAACCACATTCATCCCAAAAGCAGCAGGACAGGCTTGAAAGCTAGGCTGTCATCAGACTACTGGCCTTTCCTCATGCCACGCTTCCACTCTCTGCCATCCTCAAACTCTCCCTGCCATCTCTGCCTCCTTATCTTCTCTCCATCTCCATATTTCATTATTTCTTTCCCCTTTGATAATTTTATTACTCTGTTTCGGCATTCTCCCCGAATATCACTTTCCCTGTTCTGCCAGGGGATTTCAATTCCTGCACAGTACTCCTCTTGCTAGATTGCTTTGTGAATCTTTGGTATTTGACTGTGAGCTCATAGAAAGAAAGGGCTGCAATGTGTCTGTCTTTGTGCCCAGGACAAGCAGGCTGAATGGCTTGGGAGTGAATTGTACACAGATTTAATCAAGGACTCTAAGAGCCCACTGAAAGTCTGGGGTGATAATAATGGGTGTGGTAGAGGTGGTAATGATGGCAGAACTTGTTTATTTTCCTGGTGATGGGTACAGATCCCTCTTCTACTCCTTCTCCCACCTTCCTCTCTCCTTTTGTGAATGAATGTGGGTCCTGGGACATCATCTGATCCATTCTAGTCGTGTCACCCCTTCACCCTCTAAGGAGCAAATGCTGAAATCAGCACTATTCGAAAGCAATAGTTAACATGTTATTTCTAAAGTTGCCAGAGATGATATCAATGATTTTCCTCTGTTGGTTTCAGGCATACTTTGTCTCCTTCCTTTTGTTCATCCACTTTTCATAATCTATCCATTCCATTTTGTTCCATCTTCAGGCAGTTGGGAAATAGGAACTGGCTACTTGTTGTTGATGGCCCATGAACGATATTAGTTTCTGGTTGCTGTAATTAAAGGTGACTTAAGCAGAAGAAATTGAGTATCTGCCCATTAATAAGCAAGGTGATGTTCATAAGCAGCTTTGTTGCCAGCGAGCTCCTGACTTCAACCCCAGCAGCTTTCCATTAAGGCCAGGGATTAACTATTAGTGCATCGCAGTGGAAGGAACCAGAAGAACAGCTCCTTGGGTCCCAACAACAAATTACTTCTGAATCAAACCTCTGATTAATAGCTCCAGCATTGCAGCTCTGCTTTGCATAATTAAGTTTCATGGAGTGCCACAATTAACAGCCTTGCCATTGCCCAGGTGGAAACAGCTACCATTTATTTGGCCAGCAGCATCAGAAAGCACTGGTGGTGAATAAGAAGCATTTATGAGGGGATTAGGTGCATTTTGGGTCATAAATCGAATAAGGCTATAATTACCTTCCAATAAAAAGCTACCAACATGATGATCCCATGATACTACCCCAAGTTCCTTTTCATTTTTTTTCTGCTCATGTGGGTCTAAGGACTTCCTTCCTTAGCCAAATAAGAGCTGTTTCACTGAAGAACTTGCAGATATTCAGGAGCGCTGACAGCTTCCTCTTCTAATATGTCATGGCCTTTCTAAACCTCCAGGGCATAGCTTGTTTGATACCATTTATTATGGCCGCACTTGTTATCACACAAGTAATCAGACATGCAATGCAGCTGTCAGGTAAGCTGCAGACTCTTGGAGTTACCTGGGAAGAAAGCCAAGATGTCATTAGAACTACTGGGATAAAACCAAATGCCAAGCACTTTGTTGGTGGTGGGGAGGCCAGGAATTAACCATTCATCAACTCTGAGGGATTAAAACATGACCAGAAAATGTTATTTTAGAGGGTTTTTTTTCCTGCAGAATGACATTTCTCTGACAGCTACTCCCCTGACCAGTATCATTTAGATATTAAGACAGATGGACTAGAAGAACCAATTGTAAAATGAAATCCTCTGTTCTATAGAGTTACAGGAATGAATAAAGGAGTTTCCTAAGTGTCAGGTGCTTTTCTATGCCTTTTACTTGTATAAAAATATTTAATGAAGAATTTGTTTTGAATGCTTGGTTACCTTTACCATTTTGGTGGGTTAGTGAGGGTTGAATCCAGGGCCTTCACACAGAATTACATCCCTAGCCCACCTTCCTTTTTTTCTCCTTTTTCTATTTTAAGACAGGGTCACTCTAAGCCACTAAGTTCCCAGGGCAAGGCTCAAACTTAAGATCTTCCTGCCTTAGCCTCCTAGAGTTCTGGGATTACAGGCATGTGCCACCACACTTGGCTTCTTCATCTTTTCTTACCTTCCTTCCTTATTATTTTACTCTCTCCTTCCTTGGTGTGCTCATTTTCTCCTTTATCTTCATCTCTGTCTTTCTTCTTAGCTATATTCATATTGGGTCTTAGAATCTGGTGAAGAGAAAGCATGAACTATGTGAAAGCGGGAGGCCTTGGTTCCAGTTCTAGAGCCACCGCTCTCCGAAAGTGTGACTGTGGGCAGACTGATGCCCACTGTGCTTCCAAGGCTACTTATGTAATAGAAAAAGGGGGTGGAGAGGAAAAGAGCTGTGGTGAAAATCAAAGGTGGTGGTGTCTATGAAGTTCTTCGAGAGTGCTCTGTAGAGTGCTACAAATTCTACTTGTTTCTCCTGACCTCTTAATGAATATTTTCGGGAATTTTGTTAGGATTTAGAGCCAGGCATATTTGCAAAAAGGGAAAGACCATGCTCTAGACAAATTGGGTGCTCATTATGCACTTACCAGGAGGGAAATGCTGCCATTCCTGGCTAAAAAGCCATTTGTCTTGCAAATTTCTATAATGAACAGATTTTGGAATAAATACCATGTAATCTGCGATGACAGTTCTCTCATTTCTTTTTTATTAGTTCAATCTTCTCAGCATCTGAACCACAGAATGACAAAACCTTCATAATCATTAAGGCGCTGGGTCATATGCATTCTTTCTGCTTTCTGTAGCACATAACAGACTCTCCCGCCAACTGCTTGTTACAAGGCCTGCATTCTAGCAGTTAAAAGCACCTATATAAGAACACCAGAACCTGAGAGGACACGAGTGGCGGGAGGCATGGCCTTTGTCACAATGTACCACTTTTCCAAATGACTTTTACCTGGGAATATTGAAAACCTGGGCTTCCCTGGGAACTTGCAGATGACGTGAATTGTATTAAGCATCCTTTGCTTAAAATAGATGATCTCAATGGGCCATGATGTGGTTGTGGTAAATCCTAACGCTGCCTTTCTCTCTCCCCTTTTATTTTGTTTCTGTAGGTAAGTGATGTTTGGTTATTGTTTCGCCTTCTTCGGGAGGGAGCTCGGAGGCCTCTCTGTTCTTGGTCCTGTTGGAAGAAGTGCTGTCCAGTTACTGCCCATCCTGCCCCTGTGTTCCTGTTCTCCAGCTCCTCTGCCCCTGGGGTGTGTGAAGGTATGGGAGTCTTGTGGATAGCTTTGCACCTGTTCCTGCACAGGGGGTGTGAGTGCTGGACCCCTGAGATCCTCCAGGGAACCGAGTGCCAAGCTGGTTTGTACCTCTGCACCCCAGCTCCTCTGTGGGTTCTCACGCTTTCTATCCCGATCTACTCACTTCATAAAATATCTTCATAAATTATAAGAATTTGATTTCTACAGATAGCATTCTACAGATGTCTGCCTTTTTTAAACAAAGAAAATTTGCTTAAATATATTTTGTTTAAATACCAGTTGAGTCTACGGTTGGATCTGAGAGGTGAATCAATATCTTAATCCCAAAGTATGGAGTTGAGTGCTTATATATATGCTGATGTGTTTGTGCTGCATATTATATAGTATATGTAAAACTTGATGCCTAGTATGTATGGTTGAAAAGATTGTTAAAACATCAGGAAAATAAAAGCATAGAGGGACATAGGTGATGCCGTTCTCAAGGCTGAAATGGTATATTCTTTGTGTCTGTAGCTTTGGGGGCACTGAGACACAGTCTCATGAAAGCTACTGCAGACCCAGGCTGTCTAGCGTTCGATCAGAGTCCTTAATGGAACTACACTCTACAGGGTGGTCTCCAGAACTGCAAACCTCACCCCAGCCCTGAAAGAGGTTTCCAATTCACGGGGCTGTGAAGGCCAGTCGTGGCTAGCTGACCACTGACTCACTTTGTGGCCCCCTGCAGTGACACAGCAAAGGCTTCACTGCAGACCTCAGCCCACCTCCAGTGCAGACTGACCGTAGGTAGTCTCCAGTACTCTGCTCCAAACCTGCGCCCCTCTCACACACAAACTGATGGAAATGTGAGCAGGCCTGGCTGCAGGAAACTTGTTGCTGTGGATCAAGTGGAGGAAGGAGGGCTGTCCTTGTGTCATTTTCCTAGCTCTGCTTTACTCGCTCACAGTTTCAGGATGTTGTCTTTAGCAGGTTAAATAATGGGGGGCATCTCTGTTCACTGGTTAAAAGTGTGACTCATAAAAGACAAAATCATACTTCCCATATACATAGAAAATGCTTATTAATAATGACTTATAATAATTAGTTATTATAACTTATATTATTAATAATAAGTTAATAATTTCTTAATAAGGACATAACTCAGATATTATATAAGGTTCAAAATACAGATCAGGGAATTACAAAGCACATGGGCTAGAGGGGTATTGACATTCATTTTAAAGTGAACAGAAGCCTGGCTCTTTGCCTGGGAGCAAGGGATGCAGACTAACCCTGAACTGGACAGAATTTATTTCCGTGCCTATAGACAAGAACTACTTTGCCTTGCTATCAATTACTTGTAATTTTCAGAGTTGTAAAACAGTTCAAAGACAGTAAAAGGCTAGAATGAAATAATCCAGTGGTGTGTGCTTTAAGAATGCATCATTTTCCACTATAGGTGATAGGTAATCTTTTTTGCTTGATTCTGATTTTTTTACACACTCAAGAGTGTAAACTTTAAGATAGGAAGTCATTATCTTCCATATTTTCAGGTTCTAACTACCTGTGTTCTGTTTATTAAAGTCCAGATCTGTTTGGATTCTCAGCCTTTCCTTGATTTTGTAAATACGCCTACCTTAGTTTTCTGTGACTTTCCTGAAATCTCTGGTTTCATCCCTCTGATAAAAAAAGCAATTTTAAATATTTCCCTGCAAAGGTATAAATTCTCAGGAAACATTTGTCCTATAAAGAGGAGACCTTTAAGTCCATTTGTCAACGAACTGCTCCTTATTCTGGTGACTTACTGAGTGACATTATTAAACGGTGGAAGAAGTTGGGTTTGGAACTTTCTGTTTGCAAAACCTTTGCCCTTGAGAGTCTGTGGTCAGCTAGCCACGACTGGCCTTTACAACCCCACGAATTAAGAACCTCTTCATGGTTCTGGAAGCCACTCTGTAAATTTTGTCCATATTTAATTTTTCATCCTACTGGAAGTGACGAACCTCATGTCTTGGGTCTGGTTTTTGTCAGTTAAGATAGGATGCAACCATAGCATGTTAGCTATGTCATGGGTTTGTTCCATTGTGGATATGAATGAAGATGTCTCTCTCTTCAACTCAAAGCCATCTCCCAAAGCAAGGAGGAACCACCAGGAAGAGAGGTGGCTCAGGTGGAGGTGAGGAAAAGGTAGGCCTCTCCCTGGTGTGGGAGAATGCACCCTTTATGCAGCTTTGTGTAAGTGTAGACCCTATCTCCAGCCTCAGGGGACCAGTTGGTCTGCTCAGGATGTGGTGTGATCTCTTCCCAGCAGATGTGTCTGGATGTGCCCATTTGCTTCTGCAGAGCTGTGCATCTTGCTGTTGTCACTGATGAAAATCCCTCCCAGGATTCTAGAGCCATGGGGCCATGCAGACCCGCAGTGATAAGTTTCTCAGGAGACGGTGCTTCTTTCCACTGCTTCCCAGCAACTCATATCTTTTTCACTGTTAGCAGCTCTCATTGAGATTTCCCTAAGTCCTCTCACATAGAAAATCCAGCTGTGCTGAGAGATGTTTCAAAGACAAAGACCTGTTCCAGGAGTTTTCTCCCTCGTAAGCCATCTGGATGAGTTTTCTCTTTCCTTTTTTGGTTTTTTTTTTAGAGTATAAGGAGGAGGCTCCCCAAAAGATCCATGTCTTCAGCCAAGACTTATGGACTGGCCAGTGGGCACCTGGTACCACTGGGTTTACCATGCAGGCTTCATTTATAGCTAAGATCTCAAAGCTGCCGCTACACCCTCTGTTTCAGCCATGGTTCTTTGGGGTAAATAGGGACCCTCCACAGCTAGTTGAATTAACAATGATGATGTAGTGGTATCGAGCTTGCCATTCATACTTTACTCCTTGCAATTTGTTTGTTTGATTCTCCATGATGTGCACAAGGCTGAGCTGTGAAAGATACATCCGAAACATGTTGTTATTTATTACTAAGTAGGCAGGTTTTATTTATCTTGTGAAGAGGCCCAGACTCTAACGGTGACCTCTGGGGCATGGGCTCAGGATGAGTCCCCTTTGGTCTGAAATGGACTAATTCCTAAGTACTCATGTGGTTCTCTCAACTTTTTGGTTTAAAATTTTGAAAAACAAAAGGTTTGGTCAGTAAACAAAATATGACCACACATGCCACCTCCCCTCACCCATTTTGCAGCCTTGCAATCATCAAATGTGTGCATTTCTGCGATGATGGCGGGAAACTGCAGCGGAGATGGGCCAGGGGGGTGTGCATGTCTTTTTGTGTCTGCTTGGGCTCCTCTCTCTGTCTTCTCTCCTTCCTTCCCTGTTTGTGCACCCTATGCAGAGCTCAGAACAGCTGAAATGGATGGGACTTCTGCTGAGGGGTGAGCATCTCTGGTTGCTGTGGCTTTTTAAGCTGTGCCTGCTTCTGTCCTCAGACTTCTCCATAGAGCAAATAGTCACGGTGGAACAGTTTGACACGGGACCAGTCACCCTTGCAGTCCCTCCTCCTTTCCTTTCTCTTCTGCCTCTCAGTATCACAAGATACTTCTCCCCTCCCCACAGCCCTGACCATCGCATCCTCAGGTGCAAATTTGGGTAGCAGATTGATTTCTGGAATCATGATGAGAAACCACAAGCACTACGCCAGGTGGTGGGGGTGAGACTTGGCTTCCTCATATAACTCTGCAGCTCATTCGCCCAATATCATTTTTCCTGGGCTCCACATATTATCTCATCATAGCAGATGCACTAAGGTGAAAATGCAGGAGTATTTGGAACGCAGTTGATTAAGACACATTTTGGAGCCAGTTGGAGGGCAGTGGCTAGAAGTGTTAATCAGAGCAGCCACCAATGTGTTGACCTGTTTCCTATTCTCCTCTGCCTTGGGGAATCAAAGCACAGCATGGGGCTGATATCATTCTAATTCAGGTTATTGTTGTTATTATTATTACTCCTATTCTGGAAAATGTATGAAACTGTATGGTTTTATTTATTGGGAAAAAACACCTCCAAACAGCACTGACAGGATCACAGCCGAGTCACTGTGATATGTGGAATGAAAAGAAAGGGATTTCTAGTGGGAGGAAAGGGGACATTTTGAACCTTTAGGAGATTTTCTGGGTGTTGGAAAGAAACTGAGAAGCCACAATGAAAAAAGGCAATATAGCATCTCTCTTGCAATGAGCTTTTCCAGTAGCTGAAAAGGCATTATTGCTCTTGGAGAAAAGAGCTCTCTTTGCCCCCCTCCTTTTTGATTTAGACTTCTGTGAGCCAAAGTGCTCTGGTGTTTTAATGGTCTGTTTTAAAGATGGAAAGGGCCCTTATGTGTCAGAACACAACCTGTCCCAGCCAGCACGGAGCTTTGTTTGATTATGAAGCTTGTTTGGGATAGATGATATTTTTATAGCTTCTGCTTTGCTTCAGCGACGGCCATATTGATGTCGCTCTCCAGGACGGGCCTAATAAATAGTTTATAAAACTGTGAGGCCATTCTCCTGGGTAATCTACCACTGTGCCGTTGCAGATTGCACACTCAGACCAAGCTGGCTTCTCACACACAAGCCAGCCACAGGTGTGTGTGTGTCACACACATGCAGCCCATCAAAAGCATCACCTGAACTTTTCCGTGAACATTTTGGAGGAGCAGTGGAGAGTGAAATGCTGAGATTGGGTGTTTCATTAATGTTGCTCCATTTGTGCTCAGCTGCAGCTGCTGGGAGGGCTGGGGCGCAAAGAGCAGCTGTGGAAACCCTCCCAGAGTGGCTTAAGCCTCTGTGATCTCACCATTGGCCAGAAAGTCAAGAGAGAGGGAGGTGAGAGTAGGCGGGAAGGCAGACAGGTGGGCGTCCTGGTGCCTCAGGGCATGGGCGGGCCTTTCAGGTGCCTTTAGGAGAAGGGCGTCAGATGCCTGCCCTTCTTGGTGAAGAACTTAGGACCATGTGCCTTGGGGAAACCGTGCAGTAGCACCCTGCCACTAAGGGACAGGCCCCAGGTCCAGCTCATCCAGGCAGTGGGTGTGTAGTGAAGCAGTCCTGAGATGGGGACCAAATGTAGCTCCTCCCCAGCATTGGGAAGACCTGCCCAGGACAGCGCAGGGCTGACAGTGCCTCCTGCCTCCTACCTGTGATGCATGCAGGCCCAGCCGCTTATGTATTATTGTCATAATTTCAGAGATGAGGAAGCAGCCCTAGAGGAGTTCATGACAGAAGTGAGCAAACAAACAAAAAGCCTAAAATATTAACCATTATAAGAACACAAAAAAAAAACCCAGTCTTGCTTTTTGGTTCAGCTAGGAGGTGGGTGACCCCGAATTTGAACCCACATTTTATCTGACTTGCACACTGAACTGTGTGTGGCTGCTGCTATCTGCTAGCAAAACAGGCAGACAATTATGGCTGAGCTTCAGAAACTTAGGAAATGCCTGTACTCGGAAATCCCACTGCTCAGAGGGCTCACCTGAGTGTCTTGGGCTTCTGCCTAAAAACACAGCTATCACCAAGGAGTTGAGACTTACTACTCTTTGTGAGTCTCTGGCAGGAAGAACGCTGCAAGCAGCTATTTATTTTTGTGGCTCCATTCCTCTGGCCTCAGGAGCTTAGGGCTGAGGTAGTCACAATACCTCAGGCCAGCTTTTCCCAGGCTCTACTCCTGTCCCTCCCAAACGGGGCCAGAAGCCCTTCTAAAATTCTCTCCCAGAACTCTGGAAGCCAAGGCATGCTGCCCATAAACTCTGCAAAGCAGTGTCCTTGGGTTCTGTGTGTACCAGTGCTCCCTGCTCTTCTTTTTGGCTGACAGTCTCATCCCCTGAGACTGTCCCCTACCAGGCACAGGTGCCCTCGCTGAGGAGCAGCCACACATGGCCCTGTGGCGATGTCGCTGAATGATGAGGAGGGCAGCCCAGCTGTGCTTCCTGCTGCCTCCCATCACAATGCATTCTAAAGGTGCTGGCCTCTGTGCGTCCACACAGGGTGGGGGGACCTAGCTCTTCCAGCTTCTGTTTGTTCCTCTGTTGCAGTCGGAGTCACCATCACTGTGGGGCTCAGGTTCAGTGAGCAGATGAGCTGAAGGACAGATGCCTTCCCATGAGGCTCACCTCTCTGCTGCACCTCTTGCCACCATCACTGCATTGAGCTGTAACAGCTCTATCCGCCCTCCTTGGTTGCCAGACCCTCCAGGTCCACAGGGCTGCCAGGTGCCCTGAATGGGAGACAATCTGCCGGCTGAGGGCCAGCTGAGGAGACAGACTTAGGGAACCCTGCATTCTGAGGTTTCCCTGGTGCCCTGTGTGGAGGGCACAGGCTACTGTATCCTCGGTCACCAGGATGAGTGGAACTATGGACTGCGAGTTTTCCCAGTGGGTTCCGTAAACAGAAGTCCTAGGAGCAGGCTCCCTGTGTTTTCCTGCAGGCATTCCTTCTTCCAAGAATACATGTGACCTTTCTCAGGAGAGATGGGGCAGCCTGGTCAGAATAGTACAAAGAAGATATGCGGGTAAATCTGTACAGCTTGTGAAGTCCCAGCCTCCTTTACCGTTATCTGATGGGAGAAAGAGTTACAAGGAGGTCTCTGTAGCCCCTCGAAATGCTGAAATAGCCAAGCAAGAAGAAAGCAGGATGAGCTCTGGTCCAGGCCTGACCATTAACCAGCTGGGTGACTTGAGGCAACTCAGTTCATCTCTGCTGTCTCTACCTATTTTTCTTAACTGTAAATAAAGAATAGCAGGGGCAGGGATTTAGCTCAGCGGCAAAGCACCTGCCTGGCAAGAGCAAGGTCGTGAGTTCGGTTCCCAGTACTGGAAAAAACCAAAAACCAAAACAAAACAAAAAAAGAATAGCAATGCTGGCTCTACTCTAACTAGAGATAGGATCATACCAATTAAATAACTATTTTAGCATCAAATTACTATTAAAGAATAAAAAAGGCTGGAACGAGGGTTCCCAAGAGAAATAAGGGACAGAGTCAGGCAAATGCACACTGTACATTGCATGAGTCTGTGGCCTACACCTCCATGCTGTTCCCTCTGAACTAGCCCAGTAATGTATAGCACAGATTTTTGCCAACTCTGGTTACTCCTGGGGACCAGCTAGGAGATCTGAAAAAAAAAAAAAAAAAAAAAAAAAAAAGCTAAACCAAACGAAAACAGTCATGCTTAAAACTCTAACCAAGTGATTCTGATTTAACTGGCTGGAGCAGGACCTGGGCATGATTATATTTTAAAAGTTTCCAGATGATTTTAATGCTCAGCCAGGGTTAAGGGCCACAGAGGTCAGGAATTATCTCATGTGGGCTGTAGCCTCACTAAGACTCTGGTGTTTCATTTCCTATTTCCTACTCACAGCTGAGTCTTGTTCCTCTCTGTTTTCCAAGCACTCCACTTGAGAAGTAATGCCACTTTGTAGAATGAATGCTGAGGAACTGTGAGCCACTCAGGCTGGAGAATTTGCCCAGTGCTTACATACTGGGTCAAGCCACTTGATCTTGGCTGTCTCATGGTGAGATCATTCCCAGCAGAAAGTTTTCTAAGCCAATAGAACATCTCCAGTCTCTAGGAAGCAAAAATGCAGAAAGTGAGACAGAGAGGGAACAGGACGTAGGCTAGGAGCTTCAGAGCTCCTCTCTCTCTGCCAACCTTGTCTTCAGAGGCAGAGTCCAAAGACAGATCTTCACAGTGGTTCACATCCTTATTTTCTTACTTACCAATAATCTCACTTATTTACTGCACTCCTGTCATTGACACCTGATGAAATGCTTAGAAGTTACCCCCATTTTGCAGCCCTTGTCGTTCTTGGAAGAACACTCAGAAAGGAAGTTAAGCTGGAAAAGGGCAGATAGAACTTCCTTTCCCAAGCAGTCAGTCAGGCCAGAGTCCACAAACTGGGTGCTTGTCCTTGAGGTCACTGTAAGCCGGTGGTGGAGACCAGAAGGCAGTCTGATAGGGGCAGTCTGATGGGGGCAGTCTGATGGGGGCAGTTCCTCCCCTTCTCTTTTACACATGCTGCAGTTCAAGTTCTAGAGCCTGGTACAGGTGGCCTCTAAGGGCCTGATGGTTTCCTGTTGCTCTCTTCTTTCTTTGGCTCTTCCTCACATGTACTGTACCTAGATCATTTTCTGTATGGTTATCCTCGCCGGATCTCATGCTGATCCTCTGCCTTCTTGTCCCTCTACCTCCCTCTATTGGCCAGAAAAGGTCAGGGTCTCCTCTCTGAAACCTTTCCTAGTACAACCAGGGGGCTGGGTGCCTCTCCTCTGGGTTCCTATCACCCACACCCCTCCTACAGACAATTTCACACCAAACTTTGCCTTTTATTTTCTGTTGAACACTCACAGGGACAGAACTACTCACTGTCTATAGTAGTTCTGTCTTGTCTGGTGGCCACTAGTTTAATGCAGCGACTGAACATTTGAATGTGGCTAATATCAGGTTGAAATGGATGATATTTTGAACGTACAGGATTAAATAAAATATATCAAAGTACTTTCACTATTTATATTTTTCACTTTTAAATGTAATCAGTAATATATATTTAAAATTATACATGTGGCAATATTTTTATTTTAAAGAGAAAAAAGAGACACACAAAAACAAAAAAAGATACAGAATTTCAAAACAAGATGATAGGAAATTAACAATGGCTATTATATTGCATATTATTATCTTCAAAGTACTTGCTTAGATTATCAGGTACAGGCATGCAAAATTAATCAAACAATATAAATACTAACTGTTCCTTTCAATGAACTAATAGAAATTAGTAGCACAATTATCTTAGCTATCTTGTGTGCATATATATATCTTTTTTTCTCTTACTTCTTTTCTCCTTTCCCTCATCCCAGTTGTTCTTTCCTTTTGAGCAGTTTCTTTCCCTTTCACAATATCTATAGTATCTTTTGGATCTTATTTACTTTTTCAGTTGCTTACACTAAGGAGAGAATATGATGTTTACACATGCAATTCTGATTTATTTCACTTACAAGTATGGTCTCTAGGTGCATCCATTCACCCATAAAAGCTTTGAGTTTATCTGTCTTTATAGCTGAGAAATACTCCATTGTATAAAAATACCACACCATTTTATCCATTCCTTAGCTGATGGACATTTGAGTTGTTTCCAAGATTTAGCTATGACAAATTTTGCTGCTATAAACATGGGTGCACATATACTGTTGTGGTATGACATTTTCAGTTCTTCTGGGAAAATACCCAGAAGG
Organism: Chinchilla lanigera; assembly: GCF_000276665.1. NCBI lineage: Eukaryota > Metazoa > Chordata > Mammalia > Rodentia > Chinchillidae > Chinchilla > Chinchilla lanigera. Next base: position 34,136,742 of record NW_004955412.1, on the reverse strand, counting down.
GGAATAGCTAGGATGAATGGGACCTCCAATTCTAGTTTTTTTAGGAATCCGCATACTGATTTCCACATTGGTTGTACCAGTCTACACTCCCACTAGCAGTGGAGAAGGGTTTCTTTTTCCCCACAGCCTCGCCAGCATTTGTTATTGGTTGATTTCTAAATGATAGCCATTCTTTCAGGGTTGAGATGGAATTTCAGTGTTATTTTAATTTGCATTTCTCAAATGATCAATGCTGTTGAGCATTTTTCATACATTTATTTGTCATTTGTATTTCTTCATCTGAGTAGTGTGTATTCATCTCAGATGCCAAATTTTTAATTGGGTCTTTGAATTTTGGAAGCCTGATTTTCTTTAATTCTTTATGTTCTAGATAGAAGTCTTTTGTCTAAGGGACAGTTGGCAAAATTTCTTTCCCAATTCATGGGTTTTCTTTGCACTCTATTGGTGATTTCTTTTGATGTGCAAAAAAATTTTAGTAAGATGATATCCCAGTTGTTGATTCTTTGTATTTCTCTTGCAGTTTGATTTTTGTTCATGAACTCACTGCCTACTCTTATGTCTTCAAGATTTCTATCTACTTTCTCTCCCAGTAGATTTAGTGTTTCTGTTTTATGTTTATACCTTTAATCCACTTTAACTTTAGTTTAGTGCATGGTGATAGACATGTGGCAATTTTTTCATGCCTCATATTGTATGTCTATGAGATAGCTCTGTCTATAAAATGAAACAAAGAGTTGGATGCTGTGCGATGCATTAGTTATGTTTCTAGCTTTTCTTCTGTCCCACTTTCATTTGTCTTCCCCTGGTGTTAGATCTGAAATGAAAAGCTAAATAAGTATTGGTCTTACTCTTTCATTCTCTGCAACATATTTTAGTTTTCGTGACTCTTCCAAACTTTCTCTGGGCAGTGCCTAAAAAGGAACAAATGTTCAACAAATAATTGTGGATTGCTTCACCTATGGAATTTTTATTCTGTGTAATCCACTATATCTTTATGAAGCCCCTTTAACATTAAAATTGTTCCTTTCTGTCATGGAGCTCATGGTACTTTGAGCTCATTTCATTCATAAATGCATTTGTTTCCTCAAAAAAGTTTACCCAGAAGGGTAAATGTTCAGGCTGCAATTTTATTGGTAGTAATGAGAATGACACCAAAAATAAAGGAGCAAGGAGGCCAGGGCCAGATGCCAACCCTCAGTTTGAAACAGACGGATGCTATCAGTTTGAGACAAAATACCCAGTGTTTAAAGACCAGTCAATGAAAATCAAATGACAACTGAAGTTGTCTCAAATACAGTGTCAACTTTCAGTACAATGTTTTGGTGTCATTTTTTTTCAAGTGCACTTTGGAAGAAATGGACTAAAAACCAGGTGCTGGCTGCACAGATGCCCAACCCTAACTCTCCCCTTTACTCATCCTCTCATCTGTCGCTCTCAGAGTGGTCTACCTTTCTTATCCTCCCCGTTTCTCTCAGTCACTTCTCTCGGTTTACGTCTAAGTTCAGGGATACCTCTGTCAGGCTGTTTGTGTATCACTTGCACCCTCTTATGCACTGTTCATCATTTCTAGGATTTCTACGTGTGTGCAGCATGTGTGCACATCTCCCCAGTGTGTCAGTCAACTCCTACAGGATGGACCAAGTATTTCCTGTGTGCTTCCTTCTGATGCAGGTGCACAGAATGTGCAAGGCTTACAGAAAGAAGAACCTAGCCCTTTGATACCCTTAAATTTATTAAGAAATTTCAGAAAATGACAAAATATCGTAAACCAAGGCATGAACTCATTTTCTTACTGGAGAGTTTTCTTTAAATGTATTAATAGATTTTAAAATAATTAGGTAAATAAGTTATGCTAATAAAGAGTGTATCCTGAATGGATTATGTTGAAATGGAAACAGCCCTGTCTTCAGCTTGGGTTCCTCTATTTAGAAGCTGGAGGCTGTTCTTTTGCTGGGCTCCTTCCACTTCATTCTCCCTGTCCTGGCCCCTTCCCTGCTTTGGATGCTTTTCACGTGCAAGGTTTGAGATGACAGTAGCCACAGCGTTCTTCTCTGACAAGGATTCTGCACAGAGGGCTCTCCTCCAGCTCTTCCTCTAGTCCAGGCTTCATTCAGATTTCTTCTCCAAACTGCCAGGTGAGTGCCACTTCTAGGATCCCCAAGAGCTGGAAAAGCCTTCGATGGGCCATGCTACCAAAGGTGTTGAAGAGCGCACAGCTCCGCCAGCACTATGCTCCATTGTGCCTCAGCCCATGACCGGTTCACCGCACACTCCTCCCCCATGTGCCCCACCAGCCGTATCACCCCCTTGCCTGGACATGCACACCTGGCTTTCCTCCCCAATTTCAAGTATACTCTTCCCTTTCCTGTTGCCTCATCTGGAGCTCTCCCCTAATTCCCTTCCTTTAGTGTTCCAACGTGTTTTGCTTATGGCTTCAATAGAAAATGGGATTGTGAGTTGTTGTCACATATGATCCTGTCTCTGCTCATAGACTCCAGGCTGTCCTAGATGGGACCCATCTCAAGTGTTGTTCATCTGTGCAGTGATCTCTCATTTTATGTCATTATCTCTGTCTTATACAGTATATGATGAAGCCGAGCCACAGAGATTTTTGTCATTGTTCAAAATCACAACCAATGAGAGCTAAAGCCAAGATTTGAATTTTGGTGTATCCTGTTCCAAAGCTGCTGGCTGTTTCCAGCAGTGTGCTACTTTTTTGGTTCAAATGGATATCTTCTGTGCACAGCACACAGCTGGTAGTAAATAAAATGATGTTTAGATGAAAGTAGCAAATTTCCAGGTTCCAGTTTCCCTTGAAAGGATGTCTGGCTCTCTCCTCACTTACCTTAGTGCTTCTCATCCTCTTCCCCCATCTGCTAATCCCTCGGCCCTGCCTCCCTCCTAATGCAGGGCCTTTTCCTAGTTGCTTGTTTGTTGTTCTGCAGCTACTGCAAACATTGCATCCCTCCGATCCTCATGACATCTCCCACACACCCCCTTTTGCATTCTGACATTTTCAGTGTCTGTTGCCAAGACCCACTGTGATTTGTGACACGGGGCCGTATGTGGTGCCAGAAGCAGCCGAAGGGGCTCTGACAGGACTCCCCATCCCAGGCCTGTCAGCCCAGGTCATAATGAGTTTGCCATTTGAAAGGGCCTGATTGCAGGCTCTGCTTGGGCTCCTACTCCTTCCTGCCTCCTGCAGCAGATTGGCACAGAGCACGTTTCCCTTGGTGTAAGAACATAAAGGCACAGAATACCCAGGGAACAGGAAAAGGCCACCCAGCTCAGAATATTGACCCCTTCTGTTAGCATTTCCGGTAATGCTCCGTTGTGGTGAAAGAGCTCAGCTGTTGGCTGACGGCAGGAAGGGAAGAGGTGAAGGGCTTCCCTGAGTTTGACTTTCTGACATCAGAGGGGAAGAGGTCATACGGAGAGCGGCAGGCCCCACTCCTCACTTCAGAGAGACTTAACAGAAGCCCTGGAGATGGTGGTTTCTCCCAAAGGGCACAAGTACCTAAAGATGAGGGCAGATCAGAAAATGGGTTTCTGAAGGCATGGGCAACATTCATGGAACCACCCTAATCCTGGCCTCAGGCACAGTGAGCCTCCTGTTCTAAGGCCGGTTCTCTCTGCTTGAACTCCTTTACTGAGGCCGGGGTGGGGTCACCTTACAGTGATGATAAACCTACGGCACTCAGGCTACAGAGGGCTGTTTGCATCATCCAAGTCTCTAAGAGGTTTGCCATTACTGACCTAGGACTTTTCCTTTGTTCTGTGCCAAAGTGTGAGGCCATCTTGTCCGAGAACAGCTACAGCGCTGGCTGGGCTGAGGATCACACGCAATACATGGTCTGTACTTCCAAAGCAGGACTCCCCTACTTAAGGTTCCAAAGTGTTCCTAGAGCGAGGGCTGACTTCCAGAAAGGAAGACAGTTCACCCCACAAGTTCTCGAGAGCCTCTGTAGAAAGGCTCTAGCTACCAGGCTGGTGTAACTTTCCCTATCTGAGCAGAGAATTGCCCAAGTTTGGTAGGAGAGCAAGTTACAGGACAGTACCTGACCACTGCCCATTACTTGACTTGTAAAACTCCCTGCCTTCTCTTCAGATGCCATTTGGAGTAGCTGTTGGTTCCAAGGCACAAGGAGTCTTAACTCTCTTGAACATTAACACTCTCAGCACCATATTCCTGGCAGGTAGAATGGTTTGCTAAAGAGCTAAGAAATCTCTGGGGTTTTCTGCAAGCAGGGTAACAACTGACCAAGGAAGTCTCTGACCCCCAGCACTTTCTGAAATATTATTAGTCCTCTTGCCAAGTGCAGGAAATGTGTTATTCAAACTTGGCAATTCCAGCAACTGATGATAAGGAGAGGTGTTACGTGTTCCTGAGATATGTACACCTAACATATGGATCCATGTTACAGGACTTAGTTTTGTATTAAAATTAAAAGGGGCAGATGGAACCATCTTTCTTAGTGCACCATTTATAGAAGGCTATTGATGTTTTAGCTGAGGTAGCAGAGAACCGGTCAGTTCATTCAAACCACTTGCTGTCTTCTCATGCCTAAAAAATAATTCAGACCAACTGCTCAACATTTTTTTCCTACTGCAACATCTAATGATGATTATAGTCTTAAACTGCAATGGATACTTTAAGATTATGCAAAATTCTGAACATGCTATGTATAAGGAGGAAAAAGGACAGGCTGGTAAAAAGACCGAATTTATTTGCAAGGCTTAAGTAAATAGAAAGATAAAACATTGAAAGTGGTTTTATATGCAGATCCAGAAGGGTACAATTATTTTACCTGATGAGCATAAACTCATTAAGAGCATGCATTCCTAATGCCTACACACAACTCATCTGTGAAAGCCAACGCATATTGTTTCTTCTTTATCAGAACCTACTTCTTGTTCTAGTCTTACCAGTTAGTTTTTTATTTTAGCCAGAGATGAGGGGATCAGACACAGAGACACAGCAAATGCCCTTGTGACTGTCACTCCCAGTAAGCAATTAGCTCATCATGCCCCAGAATTTAAACAAATACTTTCAGTTTCCCTACTGTTTTGACTGAAAATTAAATTTAAAAATTCAAATTTTTTTCTTTACGAGTAGGGTTGATTTTCATTTCTGTGCTTGAGAAAAGGAAATAATTGAGATAGAGGAAATTTCACTCCTTGCCTGCTGTGGGAAGACATTTTTCAATAATGCATTTGAGACTGAAGAGGTGCGGCCAGGCTGGCAGAGACGCTGGTGTTAGCTGGAGCAGGGTGGAGGTGGGGACGGTGGAGCGGAGAGCTTCTGTTTGCAAACTGCTCCGGGAGGCCCCTGAGCTCTGAGCAGCCACTGCTGGAGGGAAGGACTCTGGTGGGGAGGAACAAAGTGATGCTTTTGCTAAGACCAGAGACTGATTCTGCCTTCGGTCCTTTGCCAGACAGCTGCTTATCAGGAGCCCTCAGACTGGAAGACAGGAAATTAATGTTAGGTTGCAGATCCATTTGTGCTAAGCTACCCATGGTTGCCTGGGAGAGCTCAGAGCACCAAGCTATGGCCACTCTTCTGCGTTTTCTGAGAGCAGCAGTAGGCATTCTGCAGCACAAACTTAGACCTGAAAAGGAAGTGACCCATTCTGAGTGGGTCAGAGCACCAGGGATTTCTTAAATACAGCATGATGTCTGCTTGTGGGATGATGGGGAGTTCAGTGCCATGTCAGATTTTCTGTGCGAATGATTCTGTGGGAGGGATGCACTGCTACTTCCTGACCGTTGCCTGACTGACCGGAGGAAGCCTGGGTTTGGGGTCACTGAGGTTCTGCCTTAGTTCCTCTATCAGTCTGGGTTACCAGTGGTAAGGCCTAGAGACCAGGACCCCCGCTCTGTAAAGTTACCCAGGCTTAAGGGCCAGCAGAGCTGTAACTCAGTGGTTGAGTGCACAGTTTTGGAACTGAACACACGTGGCTTTAGTTCCTGTTTTGCTGTTGACAAGCAAGAGAAATAGGCAAGGTGCTTAGCCGGTAAGCCTCAGTCTTCTCAACTGTAAAATGAGGATCACACAGAATTCATGTGATTCCTTCAGCGACTTGAGCTAGGAACCTTAGCGTTAATCATGATGCTCTGTTCCTCACCACTGAATTTAGAATCAGTGGGGTAGAGACAGACAGATTAAAACAAATCAAGAATAGAGGTTTATCACAACTGCTGTCGGATTAGAGAATATTGCTTGGATCTGCAGCGGAGATTGGGCTTCCTAATGACCCCAGAATGAAACTCACACATCTGGAGTTGCAGATGCCTGACTCAACTTTCCTGTTGTGTCCCCTGCTGCCACCCACAGAGATATCTCCAAAGTGGTCTGCCGATGCCCTCATGGGGACATAAGAAGGGAAGATGAGTCTAAGGTAGCAATGGAACAGGGGGGGCAAATAATTGGTGGTCCTCATATGTACATTATCATTATTTTATGGATAGTACTGTTCGTTATCTTCAGAGGAAGTGATTTGTTAAGCACTTTTTAAAAAGGCAAAAACAAAATAACAGCTACAACCACAAACTAATCACTGTGCATGTCCGTTATAGCCTGCCCTCTTTTGTTGGTTTTCACAGCAGCCTGAATGTAGAACTTGATACCCACAGTGTCAGTCTCTTTAGTCATGGCATTCACGTGCTTTTCACGGCAAGAGACCCGACTCTGCTATGCAATCAGCCTTCAGAGAGCTGTCAGAGGGTTGGAGCGCACTGATGGGCTGCAGTGACATCAAGGATCACATCTGTGAGACAACAAAGTCTTAAAGGGCTGCTCTGGATTCCATAATAAGTGTGAACAGGGAGTTATGACACATCTTTAAATCCTACCACTACCATGTACTTACAAAGTGACCTTAGATACTTGACCATTTTCTTAATCTCATTTTTCCCATCTATAAAATGGGAACAATAATATGGAGTTCTTGATCAGAGCTGTACTAAAGATTTTGACAACAGAAAGCACTTACATGTGTATATACTGGACTGGAAAGGAGCGAAACAAAGAATCACCCAAATGTCTGTCCCCCCTGCCCTCAAGCCTCCCCACATAATGTGAAAGGAAGTGGTGTGTTGGAAATGTAAGACACATCATTGCGCGAGCTCACGTGGCTAGGAAGCATCATTTCTGTGGCATTAGCTCTGCTGTAAGATATTATAACTTCATATAAGAGTAACTCAAATACCTAAATCAGCACAGAAATTTAATAAATATATAAAAGATTTGTTTTGTGGGGGTTTTGCACTTGAAAAACCAACAGTGTTTTATTTGCTATAAAATGAATGACTGCGGTCTCCTCTTGCTCATCAAATAGCCTATTTCCTTTTTTTCTAGAAAGACTGAATTGTTAAGGACACAAGGACTTCTGAAGAAGGGAGCAGAAGTATTGCAACTGTGCAAGCCTGGGCCAGGGGACTGGTAATGGGCAGCATGGAGGACACTTGATGTGATGGGTATTTGGACATGGGGTATGACTCAGGGATTGGAAGGAGTCGAAAGAGTATGAGTTTTGGAGTCTTAGTGGCTGGGTCTCAGAGGAAGAGGACTGTGGAAAAGGTTGCAATAAAGCTAAGAATGTTAAGAAGCAGAATTTGTGGCTAAAGTAAAGGGGAAGATGAATTAAAAATACCTATAGGACATCTGCTTATATCTATATCTGTGTCTATAACCATATCCATATCTATATCCATATTCATATCCATATCTATATCTATTTATAAACTAAAAACTTGGACATATGTCTGAAACTTGAGAAAAACATGGGAATCATCTACACAAGCGAAGTCATTCAAGCCACTGAAATACAAGATCATTCAAAGGACTTAAATAATTGCTAAAATTATGAGAGCAAAAGAGTGGGTGAAGAAAGAGACCTGCAAGAGAAGTTAAAAATAAAACTGAGGTAGTCTAATCACTTCGGTATTTTAGGAGAAGGACATTTTAAAGAACAGGATGATCAACAATTTCAGGCACTTCAGAAAGATTGAGAAAAATAGGGAATAAGAAAAGGCCTCTGGATTTGCTAATTAGGGCATCATCACGGGCTTAGAATATTTTCAAATGCCAATGTGCTGGGACTTAAGGGGTGGACAGTGGACAATGCAGGGACAAAGGCAGTAACACTTTTAAAAAGATCTAAAGTAAGTAAAGGTTAAAAAAATGAAGGAAAGAAGGAATGTATAGTTTTCTAGTTATTTTTTAAAGGACAATCTAGACTTAAATGAGTTTACAGAAGACTGGAGGAACTTGGAGTGCAGCTCTGCATAGTGCACCTGCCTAGTCTTCAGGAGGCCCTGAGTGTGATCCCAGAAGAGCAGAATGGAAAAAAGAAGAGTTGAAGTGATTGAAGATCTATAGGTGGAAAAAATGATTTTTAAGGAGTGGGAAGAGCAGAGAGCAAAGGAGAAGGGGAGAAGTGGTGGAGGGGGACTTGTAGGACTTTGCTCTCAGTGGGTCATCTCTGGAGGAAAAGCAAGGAGCACAGGGCCATGGGGGCCGCAGCAGCTCCAGCGCAGGTGACCAGGCCTTAGGCAGTTACAGACTCAGGTAAGGCTACAAGCGTGGGACCCTCCCTCTTTCTATTTCAGGGCTTTCTTCATTCTTTTGCTGTTTACTTTTATATCATGTCTATGTTGCCAAGGACAAACTTTTCTCAATGTTCTACTTTGAGATATAAAGGAGCCACCTACCTTCTATTAATAAGTGTACTCCTAATCATATTGACATATCTGGGTGAGCTTTTAAGTATAATAATTGCCTATATAAAGCATTCCCTGCAACAGAGATATGTTTTTCTTGCCACTACAATTTTTATATTCGTAAAATTGTTTCTGATTATTGAGGAATCATTATTTTAATTGAACCTTGGGATTAATCATATCTTTCAGTGTTGGACCACAATCTATATCCTGTCAGCATCTTCTATCTGATCATCCTTTAGTGGGAATGAGGGCAACTTAAACCTTTCTTGGAAGAATATACTCACACATGGTGAGGGGCAGGAGGAGATGGAAGAGGAATAAAAGAGACAGAGTAGGCGAAGGTCATGGGACAAGAGAAGAAGAAACAATGAGAACAGTTATTCATAAAATGCCTTCTTATATGAACAAATAGTTACTGAACACCCATGTGCTGGGCACTTTTCTGGGTACTAGGGAGGCAGCGATAAGTGTCCAGCAGACAGAGGCAATATTTTTGATGCTGGCATATTAATCTCACATTGTCACCTTCAGGTGGAAGTTAGGACTTGTATCCATGTCTGTAGAGACAAAGCAGACTGACAGTTATAATATTCTCCTACTCTGGGATTCAAGAATGCTAATCTCTGAAATGATGCTGCCCTGTGATGAAACCCAAGGCTACAGAATGAGAAGAAGAAGGGGGGTAGTTCACGGAATTAGGCATTTTGTCTGTATGCTCATTTTATATTTTATTGGTCCATAAACTTTTGGGAGTTTCCGTTAAAAAATGACCAAAATTATGCAAGAAGTGCATATTTTTGAGAAAAAAAAAAAAAAAAAAAGAATTCCTCAATTGGCACAGTCTGATGACTGTGTTGACAGTTGATTCAATTTACCCCTTATTTATCCATTGCCCCACTTTACCTGGACAGAGTGTGGATTCTGCCAAGAAAATTTACTGGGAAGCTGAAGGATGCTTGTCAGAAAATCAGTTAAACTGTTAATCATGGATCCACCCCAGAATGCTATTGAGGCATCTACAATCTTAGCTACCACTCATACCCTACAATAGGAGACCTCAGTTGAAAGAAGAAATCTAAGGAATGTGTCCCAACATAGGGTAGTGTAAACAACACCCAGGCTTTCTGAGAAACAGAAGTTCTTATTTTTTTCTTTTTTTTAGTACTTTGTCTTTCTTACTATTTGAAGTAGAAATCCAAGGAAAAACAAAGTTGGAGTTGAACTTGGCCATGTTCTAAAACCTTCATAACAAGATGGAATAACATTGGAAATAAATGTCAGTTGGCCTCTATTTTCTGGAGGCTGGGGCCGAGCATTTTGGTCACACATCCACCCCACACTCAGAATAGAGGTGCTCCAATAGAGTCTCCCAGCACTGCCGTAGCCACTAGACTCGGATGACTTAAACATTTTATTGTTATGACCCAAAACCCAGTTGATGACAAGGCCAGATGCCCCTGAAAGTTCTAAGAAAGACACTTGCTTGCCTCTCCCAGCTTCTGGTGGTTGCTTCTTGTTCTTGTTTTGTGATACTGGGGGTAAAACCTGGGTCCTCATGGATGCTATCCCAGCACGCTGCTGCTGAGCTTTATCCATGGCTTCTGGTGTTTCACTGAAAATCCTTGGTGTTCTTTTCCTTGAAGGTACAGCACTTCAGGCTTTGTCTCTGTTGTAATATGGCCTGCTTCCCACACATGGTCTTGTCTGTGTGTCTCTTTTGCTCTTCATCTAAGGGGGTGGGTTAAGTCAGATGAAGGGCCCATGCTACTCTAGCATCACCTCATCTTAACTATTTACACTTCCCATGACGTGATAGGTAACTATGTTCATGGGCAGAGATTCTGAGAGACAGATCTTCAGCGTGTGTTTTGGAGGATGACAGTTCAACCCACAGCAAGCAATCGATAATAAACACATGAACAAATGTTTCTTAGAACTACCACTGGTTAGGACTTTGGTTATGTGGATGGTAGACAGTGAACAGAGAAGTGTGTACTTTTCTTAGTGTTGATTTAGATACAAATGGGTGCAGACAGATCAGTGGAGACACAAATAGGTACATGTATTCATTCAGTGTATTTTACAACCTCATATACTGCATGTTTAGTAGCTAAAATTATACTAAAATTTTAATATGTGCTTTTGAAAAGCACAAACCTGAACATAGTAATAACTAAACTCATACCTTCTGTGGATCTTACCCATGGACTTACAGTTGTTCTCATTTAGGAGAATTTCCCTCACAGAAAGACCCTCTTCACTGAAGGAAATCAGCTGGCAGAGGAGCAGTTTCCTCCTAGATCCTCCCAGCATCCTGGGACTGGGAGGGCCTCTGAGAGAGAAGTGCTCCCACTTGTTCCAGGGTGCGTTCATTCTGCAGAGGGGACACTGTCTGTAGGCTGACTTAGCAGCTTCCTTCAGGAACTAGTTAAAGCCTAGGTGAAGCTTTCACTGATTAATTTTAATAAACTCTGTCTCCAGACTGTGCTTGCACAAGAGAAAGAATGCAAGGGATGCACATTATTACCATCTTGACCTTTTATGGAGAGGCCCCAGGAGGCATCAAGAACTTGTACTGAGGAGTGTGGGGTCAGCTTCTGTCTCCCTGAGACATTGCCTGACTTGGGGATGGGGTTCGGTGGACCACCGTGGAGCTCACTACCTGGCCTGTGCTCAATCTTGGTCATAGATGCTTGCTGGCCTATGTTAGATCACATGCTCAGACACTTGCTGCTCTTTCCACTTTGCTCGTAAGACCCTTTCTTCTCTCTTAACCCCTCCCTATTCTTCTTGGTCCTTTAGATGCTGAGGGCTAGGAGCTGATTTGTGTCTGTTTTTGGTGCCAGTGAAAAGAAATCAGATGGCCATGCACGTCCGCAAGCTTTGATTCTCTGGTGCAGGACACGCCCTCACTGTGGGCTGCTGCTGTCTCTTGCTCTGCCAGCTCTCCTTGAGCCCCCTGGCAGCCTCCTGGGATTAAATGCAGAGCTCTTAAGTAATCTAAGCCCAGTGGGAAGCCGCTCCCTCAGCAGCAGGCCTAGTGTTCTAGACAGTCATCTCATTAAGAGCAAAGGGAAATTTTGATTTACAGGAAGGCCCTTAATTTTCCAACAAGGAGCGAAAGCGATAACATTTCTTCCACTCCCTGCTGACTCGCTGCTCCATAAAATCTTGGCTTCTCCTGGTCTCCAGTATTCCTTTGTGCTTGAATATTTTGTCAAGACTTTCTTCCCAAAGAGATCTTCTTGAGCAGGACATCCATTGACATGGAAGAAGGAAAGCGGATTGATGTGGGTTTGTGTGACTTTGGCAATGTAAGAGACATACGTTCCCCCCACACAGTGGTGCGTGTTCAGATCTGCTTCTCTGCCACCCCCAAGCCACCCTCTATCTCCTTTTCTCTGAACTCAAACTGCTCAGAGCATCACCAGGCTGAGCTGGGCAAGAAGAGAATCACCTCATCAGTCCTGTGACCTCAGAGGCAGTCTGGGCCAGAAACACAAATATAGTATCTCTGACAAGGAATACTATTTTAAAGTCATTTTGTATATATGAAAAAAATCTCCATCCTGATGTATGCCCTGCAATAGAATGCTTTGTGGGTCCCACTGGAGCATATTTTATTCAGTCGATAACTCTGTACTACACTGTCTGATAATAAATAACTGCAATCTGCATGACATTCGGTTGTTAGATAGTTTCTTGTTGTTCTGTGAGAAAATTGCATTTATCTTTCATTCCTGTTTTCCAGTTCAAATATCCTATGACTTCTTAAATAAAGACCATTTCAACTTGCAGCTTGTCACTAACCCTATTACAGCTGCAGAATGAGAACTAAGAGAAATGAGTCTCTTTGAAGGGGCTTATCTAAGGGCCAGGCGCTGGTGAAAGATGGCAGTGTGTATACAGGAAGCTGCTGCCTCTTCCTTGGCCATCGCCCCTGCACTCAGCACTTGCATCTAGAAACAATCTGCAGCAGTGTGCACCAATGGGGCTGTGTCTGGGTGTCCACCCCAACACATTGCATGATAACAATCCCCCCTTATCAGTGGTTTTAGTTACCCGAGATCAATGACTAGTAATATTAAAGGGGCAATTCTAAAAGTAAACAATTCCTAAATTTTACATTGCATGCCATCCTGAGTAGAGGGCTGAAATCTCATGACTTCCTTGCCCTGCCCTGAAATGTGAGTCAGCCTTTTGTCCAGCGTATCCACACAGTATGTGCTACCAACTAGTCACTTATAACCGTCTTACTTATTAGAGAACTATTGCTGTGTTAAATAAAGGTGTGAATCCGCCTTTGATTACCTTTGTTTACCTTTGTTTAATAATACTAAAGTATAAGAACGATGATGCTAGCAATTCATACATGCCACAGAGAAATAATAAAATTATTTATTTTAAGTGAAAGTGTAAGATATTTTGAGATATAACCCATTTATATAACTTTCATTAATTTTATTTACTGTTATAATTGTTCTATATTATATTTTATTGTTCATCTATTAATATGACTAATTTATAAATAAAACTTTAAGTATATATGTATAGGAAAATATGCTATATGTGGTATGATAAAAAATATAACGTTTGCGTTTTTAAAAGTTTATTACAGCAAAAGATGTATTGTCATTAATTCCCTTCAAAATACTCCTGCTTGCTTCAAACACATTAATTCCTTTTTTCTTGCCACTTTCTGAAGCAGTTCTGGAAATCCTCTTTCATGAGTGTCTTTAGTTACAGTATTCTATGTGGCTTGATATCTTGAACTGATTCAGAGCCTTTACGTTCATGGTCATTTTGACTTTCAGCAAAGGCAGAAGTTGCATAGCACCAGATTTCATGAATAAGATGGGTAGGTCAGAATGTAAGGTTTTTACAACGCTGCCTTTCCATTGTGCGTTATTCAGCAGCAGCATTCCACCATATTTTTTATCACACCTTATAAAGACAGTCACGAAAGAGGACTGCCACAGCTGCTTCAGAAAGTGGAAACAATCATGAGATAAGTGTATGCAAAATGATGGAGAGTATTTTGAGGAGGAATAATTGAAATGTGGCTTTTAATGTAAATAATTTTTAAAAATTTAAGTATTCTATGTACTTTTTGATCGCTCTTCTTATATAGGAGTTAGTACTATCCATAACTTCAGGCATCCACTTACGGTCTAGGAACATATTTCCCTTGGATAAGTGGGGCTATCATATTTTATTTGTTGCACATGGGTGTCTGGGTGTTAGACCCTAAGCAATTTAGATGTAGGGAATGCAAGTTATCTTCTTTCTAATCTTCAGTTGAGCACACTGCCTGGGACACAGTACATGCTCACCTGATTTTGTGGATTAGTCAGTGCACAAACAAAAAGTTAGTTTGGATTCAGTCTCCTCTACTGTGCACATTCCATGCAGTCTTAACTCCCACAGCAATTTTACATTTGTAGTAGCTTCTGGTCCCTTGTCATAGACCACAAGAATACCACTTCTACCAATCCATTTCCAGCTTCAGTTCCTTCCTCAGGAAATGCCAGTAACAGCTCTAATTTCTAGTGCTGTGTGTTCAGTGAAGGGATGTATAGGCAGTCCATTGCATACTGCCATACACACAGGCGGGGGGCTCATAAATGGGAGACAGTTGGTATCATTATCAATGGGAATGATATCCTCACTTCTTACCATTTAATTCTACTGTGGTCTTTATCTGGGTAATGCCTATCTAACTTCCAGTTTTCAGTTTAGATTCAGGCAACAACTGTCAGGTCCAAGTTGTAGGCTGGGGATGTAGCACAGTGGTAGGGTGCTTGCCTGTAATGTGTGAGGTCTGGTGTTCCCTGTCCAACACACACATTCCCAGAAGAACCCAAGTTATGAGTAGCGAAGAAAATTGTGTGTATCTGTGTGTGTGTGTGTGTGTGTGTGTGTGTGTGTGTGTGTGTGTGTGTGTTGCCCTAAAGCTTTGAAAATGGCTAGAGAAGGTGACTATTGATAGTTTATACTGCATCTAGGTTCTAGAACTCTGTCCAGACTATGCCCAGGTTCTAGGACAGTGACATATTTTATAAATGTTATTCTTTTCAGTCTCCATAAATGTTTTATAGTGGGCATTTTCATCCCATTACTTTATAAATTAGGGAGCCCACACAGTTAACAAAGCCACACGTAGCGTCTGCACTCCTGACTGCGAAGGCCGAGTCTTTCTCCTGAGTTAGGCTGCAGTGCCGTCCTCACCAGATTCGGGGCAGGTGCTCCATTAACGCAGCTATGCTGGGCCTGAGTCAGGATCATACACACAGGTCCTCATCAGGACACAGGAGAGACGTCCAGGTGGCCTTGGGATGTCCTTTACATGACCTTGGACCTCTGATTCTGGGCTTAGGATAGGTCAGACTTATTGCAAACACATTGTGACAAAGAGGAAGCATTTAATCGTGGGAAAATTCTCTCCTTTCTCTGGGTGTCTGAGATCTTCTGAGCTTCTGTACTACTGAAACAGAAACCACTAAAACGAACAGTTGCGGTATTTTCGATCTCCGCCGCCTGAACTCCACATTGAATTAAGCAAGAAATCACTGCGGAAATGCACTATCTGGAGAAATGGACAGGCACGGGATATCAATTTTAAATAGGAGCCAAGAATATATTGTGGTACTTAGCATTTCCCCCCTAAAACATCCCCTAATATGTCTCTGGAATCAAAGAAATGCAGAATTTTACCTGGAGGAGACTAGAGGGATTATTTGAGCAACCTGCTCATCTTCCAAATGAGCACAGAGATTCTTGTCTTTTCCCCAGCTGTGTAATATTTTTCAGTTCCCTAGTGGCATAATTTTCCATTTAGTGCTAGCTCATGCAATAAGGCTGCATGGAGTGAACATTTGCAATATTGCAGACTATCGTTCAGTCCTCAATATGCAAAATGGTTCAAAACAAATAAATTGGCTCTTGTTTACTTTCAAACAGTCCATCAGTCAGTCAGTCAATCAAGCCAAAACTGCCAAAATGAAGTGTGAAATTAAGCAAAAAAAAAAAAAAAAAAAAAAAAATTAAGTAACAGCTAAGCCAGCCTCAGTATGTTTACTGTCCTTCTTGGCAGCTCTACATGAAAAGAACAGTGGATTAAGATGTAAGAATTAGATTCAAATGTCTGCTTGAAGGAGCTTCCCAGAATCATCTTTCATGTAAACTATTCTGTATTATTTTTGTTAGACGTCCTAGGTCTAACCTAGGAGGAAATCAGGAACACCACCCTGCTCTGCGTCTCTCTGAGGAGCACTCCTTTTCCTGATTGAGGGTCATGTGCAATTATTTTCTGCTGGATGGTTGCACCCCCTTGATTCTTTTTCACCCCCAGGAAATTCCAGTTTGGGATTTGATCAGCTTGGTGGCTCTTGTGTGTGGTGATACTGCTGAAAATGCCATGGCGTTATCCTTAGAGCTCAGAGGTGTTCTCCTCCCCAGGCAGGTGTGCCATCACTCCTAGACTAAAAGCAAGACACCTTCCAGCCAAGAAACTATGTCTCTGTTGGGTCTCAGCCTTACATCTGACTTGGCAGGGCTTATTGTCTTTATGAAGAGGTGGGGTATTGTTTCCAGGGCCAACAGCTGTAGAGAGTACACACTGAAGAAATGCCCCCTACAGCTGTGCACAAACACAAGACCAACTTGTCCTACATTTGACATGGAATGTAACCCAATGAGACCAGCATTTTCTACTCTAAAACCTAAAATGTATGGTGCACACAACCTGCCTTTGAAGAAATGCCTGCAGTACATATCAGCTTCACTTAATTCTGTGTTATAGCGGAGATTATCTACCCATACCACACTCAAAGCTTTACTATCTCTATTCATGCTAAGTTATGATATTCAAAATCTGCAAATGCTCTTTTAGAAGATAGTGAATTTAGCTTGCTCAACATTAATCATAGTTTTGGAAACAGAGTTTCTAATATATTCATTACCTAAAAATTGTTAATCTATGGTTTTGCACTTTTTCCTGTCAATCTATAATTAAATCATATGAAAACATGCTGATTTTACATCGTTATAATAAAGGTGTATTCTGATATCTCTGATGATGATGGCTCCCAAGCATTCATTATTTAATTGCTAGACATTTTACTATCAGCGCATATGGTGTAATCTAAATTAATTGTGAACTTTAATATATTTGGATCTAAAAATGAAATCAGCACTCTCCTCCATAAAGGAGGCACAGAAGAATGAATGGGCCAATTTTATGTTAACAGCCTAACATCCTTCTGCAGCCAGGGAACAAAATCTGAATGTTTAGGGAAATGCCTCTTTCAGTTACTCAGAGATTCTGCATTATGACAGTATTCTATCAGTTGAGTAGATAGAGAAGGGTTTTATTCAACTGTTTAGTGATTGTATTTCTAAATTAAGTTCAAGACAGTGAAGTCAGTGGGACATAAGGATTTCCCTTAAATATGGTTTGAATATCCAGGGCTCTCTACTCTGGCCTGAAGAGGTTGCTAGAGAAGCTTGACTGGGCTAGGAAAGAGGGACAAGAGAAAATGTAATCAAGGAAATATCAGAGCCATATTATCATATGAATGGGTAGGGAGATTGCAGATCATCCAATATTTGTAGGATGGACTAGTGAGAGAGAGAAAAGTAAAGGCAGAAATCCTTTTTACTATTCTATCATGGATCAGGAAAAAACAATGATTTGACACAATGTCCTTATAATTAATATACAAAATAAATGATAGGCACTTGTATTGCTTGAAAACTTGATATTATGCATTTACCAGATTAAGAGTTTCAGAGATATATCACACTTTATCCTCACAATAGGTGTGCAAGGGAGTTTGTGGTCTCCATTTTATAGATTACAGAAGAGGCTTGTGGTGCTTAGAAAACTTGGTTCAGAACACACAGCTAGAGAGGGCATGGGCAGGATGTGGAATTTTTCTTACATACCATTGATAAAAATTCCTGAGGCTTAAATCTGATGTAATGGTAACCTGTAAAACTCTATACAAAGGCTCAGACTAGGGCTTAGAGATACTGTAACTTGGTCCAAATCGCACTGCTATTAAATTGCAGAGCTGGGATTGGTGCCAAGGCCATTTTAATTCCAAAATGTAATGCTCTTTTCAACACATCCCATTCTACCGCCTACAAAGTCCTTTCTGTTACATTAAACAGCCTCTCACAGAGAACAAACAACTCTTTATCTGCCCAAGGTGCAGACTCATAATTCTACCATCTAAGATAAACATCACAGTGGATGTATCTGGAAGGTCTTTATTTGTCTGGAGATTGACAGGCATGTCTGAGGTGGAACTTAAAAGGGGGCTTCCGTTTAGACATCTCGTGTGTCCAAAAGGCTGGGAAAAGCTCACCAACACTTAAGAACCCATTTCAATGAGATTTTTGTGTAAAGCAGTAGGTATACCAGAACATTAATATGACGCTCTGCTGTGGAACATCGGTGCTCGCTAGTTCCAGCCTTTGGCCTCATCACGATCTCTTTCTGTTGATCTGCATACACATGTGCCTGCCCCTTGGACAGAGAGCTTCCCTCAGGGGAGGGATGTGGGTCCAGCTGGTTGTTTACATTTGTTAATGTCCTAACATGTGCCAGGCAATTTTCTATGTCTCAAAAATAAACTGTTGAGCAGGACAGATAGAGGTTCCTTATCACACAGTTTCATGGGAGTTGACCACAGGCAGTGACGGCATGGTTGAAAAACTCTGTGCTGGGAGAGAACAGCAATACTGTTCATCCTGGGAGCCTCTAAAGCCAGGGTTAGAGATTGGGCAACACACTTGAAAGAGGTTGCGGCATGGAAGGGGGAGGTGGGGTCTCTGCTGAGGGAGAGGACACCTGAAGGAGTGGGTCTGAGCAGCAGAACAGGGTGCGCCATTGAAAGTTTTGTCTAGACAGAGCTGAGAATGGGGGGTTTGGAGAGATTTGAAAAGGGACCCACTGGAAACTTGGTACCCTCCTAAAGTCTTGGGTCTTGTGAAGAGCAGACTCACATATTTGCCTCTTTCCTTAACAAAACATGTCTCTTTGGTGTTGTAATTTAAACCTAAAATGTCCCCCAAAAGTTCCATGATGAGATGATGGTTGGATTGTTGGGGCATCACATTCATGCTGTTAGAAGACGGGGCTGAGATGGAGGTGGGTCCCTGGGGGTGTGAGTAGGGAAGCTGAGGACTCTTGTCCCGACTCCTTACTTCCTCTTCTTCCTCTGCTTCCTGGCTACCAAGAGGTGAGTGTGTCTCCTCCACCATCCTCTTTCACCATACGTTTTCAGCCCTGGAGCTAAATGTACCTTCAAAGGGCAAAACCACAAGCCAGATTAAACCTCTCATTTGTACCTTGTGAGTGTCAGGTATTGTGTCTCAGTGACAAGAAAACTGTACTCCCAGGATTAGTTTCTCCAACCTGGGATCTGATTTCTATTTTCTTGACTTTTATTTTCCAGTACTGCTATCAAATAGCTATTTTGATCTTTGGCCAGTTTGCTCACTTTGCTCCACCCTCCTCTTTGTAAACAGAGGTCTATTAATACTTGATTCGCAGTGAAGTTGCTCGAACTAATTATCCAATGCCTTCACATATTCTGAGAGGATTGGCTGAGAGATGTGCCGTGCAGTCTCACTGCTTCTCCAAGGATCTGATGATTGCTTCCAGCACATTTCCCCCTCTGTGTTTGTGGGACTGTAGCTGCAATTTATCTCTATGCCTGTTTCCCTAGTCTATTACTCATCATCATCTGACACCTGGGATGGAGCTGGCAACATCTCTGATACTCACACTGATTCCTTCAGACCCACAGGCAGGAGAAGGGAGGCTGAGCCGGTCTCACTGTGATGTGGACCCAGCCCCATGTGTGAATTTTTCTGTTAGAACTGAAACTTCCCTGGCCCCCGACACTGGCTCTCTGTCTTGTTTCAAAGTAATCAAACCCCACTTTCCCTTGCTCTGGGAGACATTGTATTCCTCAATACTTGCCAGAAACGATTAGCTGAAAGTTTCTTTCCCCACCTGTTTTCAGAGGAGAAATTAATAGTAATTACTCAGTGCTCTCTCTTGGTGGTGCATTCTTTAGAAAGACAGAACAGAAATGCAATAGTGTCAGAGAGGGAATGTGCTTACCAGACGTTCAGGACACCATTCTGCTTGGTGATGGAGGAAAGAACAGGTCCTGCAAGAAGATGGGTGGAGGATGAAGAAAGTGTTCTTTCTCCCACCTGTCCACCCCTCTCTGGAAGCCGGTCACAAAACTGCACTGTTTCTGTTTTCTCCAGAAAGTCATCTTTCCTTGTGTCACTTAACTGGTGCTCTGTGCAGAATGGCTTTTCCAGTTAATGGACGGCAAATGACTGCCTCAGACTCAAATCCCAGATCTCCCGGTGGCCTTGTAGAGGAGGCTAGGCTGTTAAAACTCTGAGCTTGATTCCCCTCCTATGGAAGACAAGCACACTAAACCTGTAAAGGTGGTAGAAGAATTCCAACATATAATTAACTGAAAAGGTCCATTACATGCAGCAAA
Organism: Chinchilla lanigera; assembly: GCF_000276665.1. Classification (NCBI taxonomy): domain Eukaryota; kingdom Metazoa; phylum Chordata; class Mammalia; order Rodentia; family Chinchillidae; genus Chinchilla; species Chinchilla lanigera. The sequence goes on along the minus strand of NW_004955412.1, from coordinate 34,116,484 downwards.
TACTAGAATCCTACCCACTTGAGGCACTTAGTTTACTGAATGTTCTGTGCACTGTTTATAATTAATTATGACATATTGATGACAGTTGTATAGCTATGTGCATTTTCTAAAGAACTATTATGTTCATTTTTTCTATTGATTGCAAAAAGCCCTGTGAATTAGGTAAAGAAGGTATTATTATCATCTTCATTTTAACATGTACAAATGCAGACTTGGCACTTGTTTCTAAGAGCTCAGGTACAGTTGTCAGGTATGCTTTCATTGCTGGTTAAGTCTCATGTGTTAGTTCTCTCCCCACAGGTGGCCCGTGAAGTCACGACACCAGGCAGCCTTGCTTGGGGCCAGCAAGGACCTAGAGAAGGGCCTGGCAACAAGCCATGCGTCTGCGTGGAGTGCAAGTTCTCAGGGTAGCCTCCCTTACAGGACAGCAAGCCTCTTGGATAATCCCCACTTGAGAATTCACTGAGAAAGGCTTTGATTGTATTTGTCAGCTTCATCAAGTCCATGAGATGAGAACATGCTCTTGTTCTTGAAATGATAATAACCTGTCCCACACATAATAATTTGCAATATGGTGTTTTCATCTCTTAAAAGGAGTCATTTCTCCTCTACATCATGGCTTGCTTTGGGGATTCTTTACCTCCAGGTATTAACTTTCCTCGGTTCTTACCTTCTCTCCCATTCGCCTTATTTCTCTGACTTCCTGTTTCCCTACCTTCTATTCTGAACAGCTCAGTAGCTGGTTTTTCTTTCTATGTGGGGGTGTCAGCATGTTAGCTTTTACTGGGATCTTTTTATTGTTGTTTTCCAGACTCCAGGAGGTGGAAAAAATAGAAAGATAAAAACAGCAGGTAAAACAATATCTCTTTACTCTCCAATTCTAGACATGCTTTGGAGTCCTGGGGACGGGCTCTGCTATGGGAATCATGACTTAGACCTCCCAGACTGAATCATGCAGAACTTTTCAAACTGACTCCAAATACAGCTTAGAAAGCACCTGTTCTAAAATACTGGCCAGTGTCTTGGTTACTTTTCTCTTGTTGCTGAGACAAGATACCCAACGCCCAAAATGAAGGAAGGAAAGATTTATCTGGCTCACAGTTTGTGGAGGTTTCAGTCCATACTTGGTTGGCTCCGAGGCAGAAGACAGCAAAGCAACAAGAGCAAGGGGGAATGGCAGCCGAACAGCAATGCAGCCAGAGCAAAAGGGAGGAAGGGCGGCAAGCAGCTTCTTTCCCTGCCTTACTTTGTAAACAGACTACCCCCACCTAAGGGGTGTGTAGCTCTCACATAATCTCCATGCCCTCCTCTTCCACAGGCTCAGGATGTATACAAAGTAAGAGCTCTGGCTTCCTGCTGAGTCACTTAGCCAAACCTCAGACTCCCCAAGTTGACACAATGTATCAACCATAACAGCCAGTTTTTGGTATCTGTGTGAAAAATAAAAGAAAGGTGTCTTTACATATTTCTGGTTCCTGGACCTTTCTCTTGCATGGCATCAAGTCTAGAAACCCTCATTCCAGCTTTGGGCCAGTTTTCCATGAGTGATGGAGCCTCGTGGACAATTAAGAGATGGGGACCCCAGCCTACTGCTCTTCATTTGTGTAGAGTCAATAAAGTGGTGTTGTGTGAGCCAAGGTCCTACCACATTCACTCTAGTGCAGATTCTGTGCTTTTCCTTTTACATACCACTCCTCTGATCAGATTGCCTGTTTGGGGTGGCTTTATATGCAGCATCCCCTTTGTTATCCCCAGAAGTTGAAGGTTGACCCTCCTCATTTCCTCTTGGGGGATTTCCTCTAAATGCCACTCTCTTTGCTTCACTGATCTGGAGTTGGGGTCTGAGCCCACATCCATCTGTGAGCCTTTTCAGGGGCTGCAGAGACAGCATCCCCTGGCTGAAATGATTTATGTACAAAATCCTCACTCTATGATTAGAAGATCCAGGAGGAGTCCTCAGCTGGAAGCACGTTAAGGGACCATGCTGGTAATGACTGAATAGGAGCCCCTAGAACCCTGCTGAAGATGGTCAAAGAGTTGGTAAAGCAGGCAGAAGGTGCAGCACAAGAATATCAGGTCCAGAGAGGCTTGGCCCAAGATCTAAGTCCTTTCACTCCTCTGACCTACTAGGTGACTTAATGTGCAAGCCTTCACTCTCGAGCCTCGGTTCTTTCCTCTGTAGAGTAGATCTGTTTTCTCAGCAGTGGTGAGAGCTAAAGAAATACCTGTCAGAGGCTGTTTGGCTCTAGCCTCTCCATTTTCCCCTTCCCTCCTTTTCCCTGTGCCAGAAAGCACGTTATGCTGTGTAGACTATGTGAGAGTGACAGCTAGTACTTACTGAACCTATCCCACTCCCTGGGATATTTCTAAGCATATTGGATGCATTATCTCGTTTAATCCAGTGAGCAGATTTTTAAAGGAAAGAGTCTATTATCAACTAGATTTCTCAGAAAATTGAAGCCTTAAATTTTTCAACACAAAATAAACACTTGAGGTAATGCATATATGACCATTAGCTTGATTTGGCCACTCTGAAACAGACACATATAGCAACACATCATGTTATATACCATTACTCCAGGCAATTATTTGTTTTAAAAAACAACAACAATTTTGTTTAAAAAAAAAAAAAAGAAGAAAAAATTGTGGCAAAGAGTGATAAAGCAGCCAGGCATGGCGGTTCATACCTGTAACCCCAGCACTCAGGAGGCTGAGGCAGGAGGATCATTACAAGTTTGAGACCAGCCTGGGCTACAAAGTGAGGTCCAGGCCAGCCTGAACCACATAGCGAGACCCTGTCTCAAAAAAGAAGGGTAGTGAAGTAACTTGCCCCGCATCATTCAGTGGAGCTATCCTGTATTAGGGCAGACTAGGAAGGGTGGAATATGAGGTCTCCAGATTCTTGGAGGCATGCCAAGAGTGGGAGGAAGGAGTTGGTCTGATGCCAAAGGTTACCCTGCTTAGCCTTACTCTACAACCTCTGCACCAGTGCCCTTCTTACCCAGAGCCCATTCTGAGCAGATCCCCAGGGAGCAAGACTGTTGCCACAGATGATCCAAAAGACTTGCTCTTTCCATGCCTCCTTCCCTCCCTCTCATCTCCATTCCTCTATCATTGCTTCCTTCTAGCCAGTGTCATCATGAACCTGTTGTGTGCTTCCCCCTAACAATGAGAAATAAGGGTGAGTAAAAATTGCAAGAGCCTGCTCTCCCTTGAGATAAGTACCCAGGAGACAGGACCAGTGTATGGAGACTTCCGGACCGGCAGAGACTGATCCAGGTCCTACTAGAGTTTCCCAATTCTGTACTCCACTGCTGTCCTGAGAAGAGGTGATGAGACAGTGCTTCCTTGGATACTCAGCTAGTGGAAATGCTTCAAACTAAATGACAAGATTGGAAAGAAAGACCAAAAACAGACCTTCCGGTCTCTAAGGGAAGTGATAATTATTATAGGGAGAGTTGTTCATGTGAAGGACCAGAGAGCACTTTAGGAATGGAAAGAGGTTTCTTTCTTGTCTGGAAAGGCAAGGAGTGATCAGATGTGGACTTCAGCCTCTGTTCCATGTCTGAAGGTTTTCTGCACATTGATCAATGGCTCTAACCAGAAGCGATCTAAAAGGTGTATTTGAGCCTGATTTTGGTGTCCAGAGCATGTTAGATGGCAAGAGAACTGAGTTCAAGGGGCAGTGGAGCTGCATAGCCAGGTCACCCATGGCTAGGCCTCCAGGAGCTGGGCCGGGAAGGCAGTGTCTCAAGATGGCCCCTCAGTCTGTGCTGCACTTTTTCCAGGTCTGCTCTTTCCCTCTTCGCCTGCTTTGGAAAAGTAGTCATCAAAGAAGAAAGGAAATATTCCTTTTCCTGGATCAGGGGAGCTCTAGGGAACAGAGTATCTTGATTCCAGATGTGGTTCCGGCAACTGAAATCCAAGGCAGGAGCCATCATCTCAGGCTAAATTTTCAAGGTATTTGATTCTGCACTCACTTTCTCATGCCCCACATCCAACCCACCTTCCAGTCTGAGCAACTCTACCTCTAAAGCTTTTAAAAACTGCAAGCCCTTCTCGCTGCCTATAGTCCTAGCTCTCTGGCTAAGCCACAGTGGCCTTGGAATGGCCCTGGTCGCAGTCTCAGCTCCCTCCCTACTCCAGTATGATCTCTAAACACCAACCATAGGGATCTCTGGAAGTGAGCTCTTCCACTGTAAGAGTAAAGGCTAAAATCAGAGCCAACCATGGTAGTACATGCCTGTAACCCCAGCACTCTGACATGCTGAGGCAGGATGTTTGAAAGTTTGGGTTCAGCCTAGGCAACTTAGTGATTTAGTGAGATTCTACCTCAAAATAAGAATTTAGAAAGGATCTGGAAATTTAACTCAGTGTGAAAGCCCTAGGTTCAACTTCAACCCCGAGAGGGGGAGGAGGAAAGAAGGAAGAAAGGAAGAAAGGAAGGAAGGGAAGAAGGAAGGGAGGGAGAGAGGGAAGGAGGGAAGAAGGGAGGGAGGAAGGAAAGGAAGGAGGAAGAAAAGAAGGAAGGAAGGAAGGAAGAAAGGAAGGAAGGAAGAAAGCAAAAAGAAAGAGAGAGGGGGAGGGAGGGAGGGAGGGAGGAAGGAAGGAAGGAAGGAAGGAAGGAAGGAAGGAAGGAAGGAAGGAAGGAAGGAAGGAAGGAAGGAAGGAAGGAAAGCAAATCAAAATGACTCTTAGGGTCTTGTTTGACCTACCTCCCCTGGACTTGGGCTTTCCCACTGACCGCTTATCTCTTCCAATTTGTTCCCTAGCACAAGGTCCCTGGCCTTCTGGTGTCCTTGAACTTACCAACCATGCTTTCATTTCTGGGTCAATACAAATGCTCTTTTATCTGCCTGAATTCTGTGTCTGAGAGCCACATAGCTCATTCAAGTGCTTTCCTTGGGTCTTTGCTGATCAACCCATATAAAATTATGTCATTATTCACAGAATTCCTCTTCTTTTTTTCCTGATTTATCAACACTTAGTACCTTGTATTTTCAGTTTTATTTCTTTATTTGATTTTTCTTTGAAGACAGGGACTATGCCTGTTATGCCTCCTAAGGTATTCCCAGTGCTGAAAAACAGTGCCCAGTACATAGAAGGTGTTCATCAGTAGTCATAGATAATTGGCCTCTTCATCTCATTTTACCCCAATCTCCCCTTTAATTTTGATTTTCTCTCCAGCAAAATACATTTTATTTTGTAATTAGCATGCTTTAGTGTCTCTAATTCTATTTCTTTTGTAAATTATTACTTCATCTTGACTTTTCTGTCTTTGCTTCTGCACCAAAGGTCGAGATTAGCTTTTCCCTAGCAAACTGAGTGAGCTCCTGTGCCTGAGTGGAAATGCACTAAGTGCTCCTATGCCTCAGATTTCAGGAGCTGCCTCCTTTGGATGGGAGAAATGTAGTATTCAGGGTGGCCAGCAGCAGAGGGAAGCATGGACTTTGAAGTTCAAATCCCAGATCAGCCATTCAGGAGCTATACGGCCTTAGGCAAGTGCCTCAGCCTCTCCATGCTGAGGTTCCTCCTTCCAGACACTAGACAAAGTAGCGATGGGATTAAGGACATAACTTCATGAATTTGAATTGAGAATTAAATGTGTTAATACTTGAAAAGTCCTTAGAACTAGGTTTAGCACATCAAAATGCTTGTTTGAAGAAAAAAAAGCCAGACTCTTCCTTCTTCTAGCTCTAGGGCCACAGAAAAGTAATTTCCTACCACCGGGCCTCAGTGCCCCTATCTGCAAAATGGAGGTGGAGAAGAAAGATTGAATAATTTCTGATTATGATTTTACCTATTGTGACATTTGAAGTCTGAGGTCAGGTTGTCTTCCAGCCAGGAAGACATATTTTGTGCCTGTGATTTAATTTAATTTTTTAGTTTACTTCTTCTGCTCAGGCCTTAAAGTTTCAAGTGGATTATCCAGATTTAAAATTTAAAGCCTGCCGGGCCTCATGTTCCCTGCATGTTCTTCCTGAGTCACAGAGCCTATGCCTCCCAAGTGCTGTAAGAGTCCTCCGAGGAGTGCTGGGCTGCCCTGTGTAGGCTGGGCAGCCCCTGCAGCCCCTGCAGCCCCTGGCATTGCTGAGGAAGCAGAGAAAGCACTGAGTCTCTGGGACTGTGGGTGTGAGTGGGATGCTCTCGGGGTGATCTTGAGGAAATCTTGGGGAGGAGCCTTCAATGAGCAGCCCAGCAAAATGCCCAGGGTACTGTCAACCCCAGGCCTGGAGGGGTACAATGGAGGGTAGGACTGAACCCAAACCTTCCAGCTCTCTGCTCTCCTGTTCCCACCTTAAGAAACCCCCAGAGAAGCTGACTCATTGCTATCTGGTGAGTCTTCTTGTTCAAAGCAACATTGAGTTAATTGCCACTCCCTAATATAATGAAAAGAAATTGTATCTGCAGCTCCTGTTCCATAGGCACACCTTCCTCTCCTTGCTCATCTGCAGCCATTCATTCCTGAAGTTCTAGAAAATCTGCAAAGCTCCCATAGAGCCAGCCTTTCCTACTCAGATTATTCATTCTCTTGTTTCCTCCATCACACAGGTGTGGAAAGAAAACAGAGCTTTGCCACTGTATATCGACAGTCACATGTGTGGCCTCCCAAGGCTGATGTAATTCAAGGGTCAGGACAGGGTCCAGCCCATTGTGTCTGGCTGTCCTAGTCTTTACCTTTGGTGTCCATGAACAACCTGCACAAGCTCAGGCCTGGGGACCCTGGCGACAGGCTTCAGGGTCCACACTAGCAAGAGAGTAGGAGGGCTATGAGCCCATGGTAGAACACCTGAGGTTGTCAGCAGCCATCTACTACAGAGTTTCTTTTTTTTTTTTTTTCCAGTGCCAGGAATCAAAGTCACGACCTTGTGCTTGCCAGGCAGGCACTGTGCCACTGAGCTAAATCCCCAGCCCCTATATTACAGAGTTTCTTAATCCCCTTTATGTACAATCCTGGGGAAATTCTGGAGGTCAGTGAACTTTTCCAATAATCAATGCATCTAATAGTCTTGACCTTGTATTTTGCAGAAATTGGCCCCAAAGTGTTCAGCTACATTGATCTCTTGAAAGAAAGAAAAGACAAAAAAAAAAAAAAATGAGGTAGGAAAAAAGTAAAGGATAGAGTAATACATGTTCATTGAATTGCAATGAACGAATGCTATAAATCATGGCCACAATGACACTGGTGCCAGAATGACTTCTTTGGGTAACAAGAAGATGAAGCTGTGTGCTGCAAGGTAAGGATGACAGGACTTTGCGAATTAGATGTCTGAGTTCTCATCTTACTTCCACTGCTCTCTCAAGGCATGGCCTCTGGAAAAGTCACTGACAGTAAAGGAGCTCAGGTTCTTCCTCTGTAATATCAGAGAGTCAAAAACCCTGGGCTCCTAAAGCCTGCTCCTTCTGAGATAACAGTTCCTCCTCCACTCCATAAATCTGTGTTGAGTGTGCACATCTTCTAGACCCTTGGAAATAGGGAAGGAGTAGATACAGGCTCCCAGCCCAAGGACAGGGTGCTGGGTTTTGGTGTGTGAGGACCAGGGTCCAGAAACAACTAGATGGTGTGCGGCACAGTTTCCATTGCCAGAAAGAGGCATTGCATGAAACTGGGATTTTGTTTCAAAGCACAGTAAAATGAGAATCATCCCATGGGGCCACCTTTCCTCAGAGTGCTGCCCTTTAATTGAAGAGTACTCACTCCTTCCTAAACACTCCGATACCTATCGAGGACTAACATTTCCCTGCACATTTTGGAGGTTGTAGGTCATGGAGATAGAAACACAATTTATGGAGAGGCAGAATTGTAAATGTAGTTTTCATACTTGGCTTTTCCAGTTCAGTTACTCAAATCCTGATGCTACCAGCTTGTGTTGGGTAAGAGGGGCTGATTGTTAAATATTCAGTAATTTTGTAGGTTATTAAATTGTTATTAACTTGAAATTGGTGCAAATACTCACCTCACAGAATTTGGCTTTTAATGCTAAAAAGAACAGCTTTCTCTTTTCTTTTCTTTTTTTTCCCAGAGAGCTGGCTTCCCAGTCCTTCAAAGGATTGTAGGTTTGATCCAATGGAAAATAATAATATACAATATTAATCTTTCCTAAACTTCACATTTTCTATATTTAGATATAAACCTATAGGCAAAAACTTTATGTCATTTATTATTTTCAAAATAGGAGCTATTGATGCCATTATTTAAGTACATTCATTATTAAAGACATTTTTAAATTACTGCTGTATATGGAAAAGCTATAGGTTGAATAGTCCACACCTAAATGCTTGGAACTAGAAATTTTTTAATGTTGGATTTTTTCATACTTTAGAATATTTGTATGTACACAGTGTGACTTGTATCCAGATGTCCCCCCCAAAAGTCTCATGCACTCTCAGGTGGGGCTTTTTGGAGGTGGCTGGATCTACAGTCTGTGAATATGGATTAAGGCTGTGTGGTGATAAATCAGCCCACTGACTGATTTAACATAGTTCTGGGTGTGGCTAATGGAAAGCTCCATCCTGTGTGGAGGAGACACCAACCAATAGGCCTGTAGCCTGGGAGTAATGTGAAGAGAAAAATAGAAAGCAGATTTGCTGCTTTCTGCCTCCCCTGCCACGCACTGTTTCTCCTCTATTATACCCCTCTGCCATGTCACCCTGCCTTGGACCCAGCTGATTATGGACTGAAATCTCTGCAAACTGTGAGCTGAAATAAACCTTTCTTCCTTTAACTTGTGGGTGTCAGGTATGGTGTCCCAGCAAAGAGAAAGTAAGTAAGACATTACATAATGAGATATCTTGGGGGTGGGGCCCAAGTCTAAACATAGAACTCATTTGTTTCAAATGTATTTTATACACATGTAATCATGAGGTAGTATTATATAATATTTTAGTGTACCTGCATTTTGACTGTGACATCTGAGATCAGATGTAGAATTTTCCCCTTCTGCCATCATGGTATTGCTAAAACAATTTTGAGTTTTGAAGCATTTCAGATTCCAGATTTTTGGATTAGTGGGGCTCAATTTTAAGATTATGGGTATTTTGTTGTATAAAAAAATTAAAATAACTGAATAATAATCCCTTCTTCTACTACTTATGCAGGCCCTCACATTTCCAGATATACATAGAATGAACAATAAAGTCTTTTCATGATAACCTCCAGTATATTTTCACTAAGGAATAATAAGAGCAACCGTTATCATACTTCTAATATGAATAAGGCTTCACTACATTATGTATAGGTTATATACACATAATTATCTGTAGATTGATATAAATGCAGTAGTTACCTATGTTAATTTATGTAATCATTGTAAAAAATCTGATTGAGCAAGGTATTATTATATCCCAGTGTTATAGATAAAAAAATGTAAGCGCAGAGTTCAAATGTGCCTGAGTTCAGTGGTAGAGTGAAGATAAAATCCAGCCAACTGGGCCCTCTAATTATACTTCAGTATTGTACTTCGTGGCTGCAATTGGAAACTTCTATTATTACTAAAAATACATGGAATACTAGGATTTCTCCAATAATCCTAGACCTTAGATGACCTTAAAATCTATCCTATAGAAATAAAATCAATATAAATGAGAACATTTATGAAAAAATAGTGAATATCCACTACTAAGCAAATGGTAGAATAAATCACATTATACACACATTGTGAAATATTATACAGTCTTCAAAATGTGAATTCAAACTCTGCTAGACAATTTGGAGCTATTTCTATTACTATCATTGAAAAAGAAAAATATAGTCAACAATTTAACCAATCCCATTTTTATAAAATATACAATGAAAATATGCTTTTTCCTGCCAGAAATACATGTTATCAGCCTTAAAAATGACTACTTGATTAATAAATTTTGAAGTAACAGCTATTTAATTTGTATTTTACCATTATTGGTGAGTATGAACATGACTTAATACTTGTTTTTAAAATTTTTCTATAAATAAGCCTTTGTAAAATTTTATTTGCTTAGTAATTACCTATTATGATTTATAAGATTGTATTTTTGTAGTTACTGTTTTTTCATTTTAATGTGTGGCTTTTTTTTTATTATTTTGCCTTCCAAATTTCTTGTATTTATCTTTGTTTTTGCTACAAAAGTTTTAATTTTCGCATAATCAAATAGGCACATCATCTTTTCTTGAAGCTGTTTTAAGTCTGAGGTTTAAAAACTGAGAAAAGATGAAAAATCCATGAGACAGGCCCAAATAAACCTGTAACTGGAAGGTGTCTCCACACAGAGAGACTCCAAACCTGAAGGGAGCCCCGTGAGTGCCATTCCCCGACCCCCCAAAAGTACCAGCACATCACCCCCTTCCATTACAGAACAACTGCACCACTCTGTTTATGTGCAGGTTTTACACCCCAGACTTGTGTCTTGTGTCTTCCTCTGCCACCCCTCAACTAGCCTGTGCCAGTCTTGGGAGGACTTGTGAACGGGATCCTGACAAGAGCCAGAGGGTGCAGGGGACTGGGTTCCATTAGCATATGGGTGGCACAGCAACTAACTCCCTGTGTTTTATTATCTTAATTAGCTAGGTATTAGGTTATATTTAAGGCTTAAATCTTCATTATGTCTTTTTATAGTTGTGGATTTAAAAATCCAACACAGTCTTTGAATCAAGGTAGATGCTTAATTTGGCTTCTCTGACAATTATTTTGTCCGTTGGCCTTATCTGTCCCTTTTGTTTGAACTTGGTGCTGTTTAATGGGCCTGGCAAACCTGTGTTTAATTTAGCACTTAGCACCACGAAGATGCACTGGAGCCTCAGGAAGCCATGGAGAGACACAGCTCCCAGAGTCCCCTCTGCTGAGCCCGGCATCTCTCATACAAACTTGCCTCCTTCTAGACCCCCAGTGTGCAAACAGGAAATATCTGCTCACCCCGGGCCCCTCTGACCCCGCTTAGGCATACATTCAGACACATTCCACAGGCTTATCCTCTTGGCTCAGGCTCTCTTGGCCTGGGCCTCATCTTCTTGGTCTAGATTATTACTATAGAATCAGCACCTTATTTGAATATAACAACCATTGTTAATTTCCTATCATCTTGTTTTGAAATTCTGTCTCATTTTTATTTTTTTTTTATTCTCTTTAAAATAAAAAAAAACAAAAATAAATAAATCAGAAAAAAAAAATCAGCACCCTGATCTCTGTTTCATCCTCAAATTATCATCAAAGCTATCTTTTGGAGCATTTCTTTTGTTTTCCCCTTTGAAAATCAGTAATACTCAACAACATCCACAGTCTTTGGTATGGTTCCCGTGTGCCTGTGCATTTTATCCCCATCCTACCTGAAGAACCTTGTCCTCACTCGTCTCTCAGGTGAACAACTCATGTGAAGGTCTTTTATTTCACAGTAGCTATGGGAAGTGGGGAACAAATTCCCATCCTCTTGTCCCCTCATCCCGTGTTTCTTAATATGCTGCACATGCCTTTATTCTCCCTCCTTTTAGCCTAAGTCCTACTCATTATTTGAAGATCACTTCAAGTGTCCTTTCTGAAATATTCCTAGGTATTTCAGTGAAAATTAATCCCCCTTTTTTGATATTCCTTTGTACTTTTCAATACTTTAATTCCAGCATTTGCATTTTCTAAGTGAACTGAGGTTCTTCCACCTCTTGACTGATTGCGTGTCTTGGAAGATAAGACCACATCACTGTCCTCTCTGTGACTTCTGCCCGTTGCTCATGGAGGGTCATCTTCCCTCAGTACATCTGTGCAAAAAGAAGGGAAGGAAGGAGAAAGTTAGAACTTTCGGGCTTTCCTGGTATTACACTTTGTTTGCTTCTGACTTTCCTTTGCTTATTTATGTGCTTATTGATTTTAAATGATCTAATATGTACTTTTAAACTAATTGAAATTTCCCTTGTCATGAAGATATAAAGTATAACTTGCCCTGTATTAAACTGCAAGAGATAAATACCCCAAAGAGCATCATTATCATTAAGCATAGTATCATTTATATTCTTATTAATTTCAATTGATTCTAATGAACAGTTTACTGTTTCTGTACATTCTGGGGTTAACGCAGGAGCACCAGGGAATGGACAGAAGCCATGTTTGGCCAATAGCTCATGTTAATGAGATTCCTAGGAGAACACAGCAGAGACTGAAGGCTTTGGGGCAGTTGCTGAGAACCATCTGATCTAAGAGAGTTTATCAGAAGCGGGAGCTCCAGAGGTTTCCCTTCTCCAGCTAAGCATTCCAACATCTGGAATCGGGTGACTTTGGTTGCTGGTGGGTGACAGCTTAATTTACAAGAATGTTAAGCAGCAGCAAATTTGAAAATAAACTAAATATACATTTTATAAGGAAAGGGAAATGTGATTCTGCACTCTGTTGCATGCTTTGCCAGAAGCTTCATCAACCCCATAGTTAGATGATACCTGAACTGGGTGAAAGGTTAATAGTAAATATTATGAGAAATGTACAGGAGATTGTACCATAACTCCTATTTATCCTTTCCTATTTATTAGTGAATGTGTATATATGCATGTGGGTGTTTTAAAATTTCCATTAGGAATTAATTCTGATGTCTTAATAAATTAACCTTTGTTGCACTTGATAGCATTTATTTTTAAAAAAATGAAATTCCTACTACAGCAAAGATTTTAATGGGTAGGCTTTTTTCATATCCCTCTAGAAGCCTCCCTGCCTGAGGCTGCAGTTTTCCTAAAGGTTTGCTCCCCTGAGGTTAGGGCCAGAACTCTGCTTGTACAACAGCTGTGAAATCAGACCAGAACGTCTCAAAAGATGCTTTCTCTTAAAAAAGAAATGGGGTGCCCATCTACCTTAGCATTTTGCACTGTCTGAAATAGTGCAGTCTTTTAATACCATCGGTCTTTACACCCTGGTATGCTTTGAATATGGTTCTCCCACGAAAACTCACATTGAGACTCAGTGCCACCATGTAAGAGATCAGAGGTGGGGAGACTCACAGGGTGGTGAGGCTGTAGGAAGCAAGCCTGGCACCACCTTTGAATCTCTCTCCCACAGTCCTGCTTATCCTTCTTGCAGATGCTCCCGGGATCTCATCCATGATGCAGCCACACTGTTTTCACCAAAGTCCACCAGATGTGAGCACCTGATCTTGGAATTTCAACCTCCAACCATAACCTAAATAAACCTTCTTCTTTATATATTACCAGTTTTAGGTGTTGTGTGTTAACAACAGAAACCAAGACACATTGTTTTCCTACTCTCCTTCTCTGGGCAGTCAAAAGGCATTTTACTATTATAGGAGGACAGACAGTTATCAGCCTTCATGTTAAGCATGGATCAAAGGACTAAGAACTCCGCACCTCCTAACGCCAAGTTCATTGAGATCCTCTGAGATGTGATTTCAGCAAACTCTTTGGTACTTTTCTGAGAAATTGTGATTCCAGCAATCATGTCACTTCCTCTACCCAAACCTTCTAAGAAAACACTGCCAGACTTTGCCAGACTATCCAAAACTAGTTCTGATTCTTGTAGGCACCCAGAGGGGAGATAGCCCAGAGAAAGCAGAGAGTCGGGAGTGCTTTACTGGAAGGCTCTTGTTTCACTCTGTCATTTCCCATTTCATAAAGACTACCTGTACTTCTTATCTCTAGCACGTGAATTCCATGTCATCTAATGTTGAGAATCACAGTTGGCTATACCCATCGGTCCCTGCTTGTTTAGGAGGATACCATGACTGCTCTACCCACAATTCTGTCATAGAAACCTCTTTTTCTGTTCCGTAAAATGATTCATGTTCAACTTCAGAGCATCTCTGATAACCTCCACAAAAAGTTTCCTGTGAAGCCCACTGTGAAACATGCCTTATTGAGTACCGTTGAAGATTCTGCCATGGTGATGAATTTCCTTGTGCAATCATCTTTTTCCAGGAAGCAGTGGCACATGGAATTCCCTATCCACACCTAGCAAGGTGCTCTCAGGTCCTGTAGGCAAATGTGAAAGAGTTCTTTTATTCTAGTGAGTGTTGTCCTCGAAGCACAGCAGTCTTGTCTTGCCACGAGGCTGGTATGGTAGGAACCTCCTGCTTGCTGGAGTGGCCCACCCTGTGCACCAGACTCCAGAAGCCAAAGGGAGTGTGGATGGTGGAGGTCCATGGACAATGACAGGTAGAGTGACTGAATGAAAAAAGAGCTGTCGAATGTGGCTTTTCCTTTGCTCTTTCAAAAAATATTTTCTTCCCTTTCAAATAGTCCTTTCCATAAGATTTGAAAAAGTTCTAATTAAGGAAATCTCTCCTGATTTTGCCCATGATAAACAGTGTATTCTTTTAGTCTAATAAAGCTAAGATTAGGATTAATTTTTTCTGGCTCTCTTAATTTACTGTCATGATGCACTAAGTTAAAAATTTAATTTTCCAGAAGACTTTGTGTTTACTCCTTCCTTCCTTCCTTCCTTCCTGCTTTCCTTCCTTCCTTCCTTCCTGCCTGCCTTCCTCCCTTCCTTCTTTACTCTTCCCCTTCCTCCCTCCATCCTTTTCTTTCTTCTGTTTTCCATTTTGTCAAAAATGTATTGATTTTGCCTAAATCCTAGACTGATAGTTTGGGTGATATCAAATGACAGATACTCTTTAATCCTTTGAAAGCTTCACTGTCTTGTACCTTTTAAAAATAGGAACAGTTTTATTGAATTATAAAAGAAATGTAGAAGAGAGCAAATTAAAAGTATAAGCACACAAAAGTTTTTCAAAAGGTAAACATGGCCTTATGACCTAAGAGGGATTTTAGGGCACAGCTATGAGTTTTACTGTATTATTGAGCACTTGTTATCTATAAGAAAGAAAGAACAAAAAATAAAAGGAGTGTAATGGTTTATATCAAGATGCTCCCCAAAGCTTCATGAGTTCATAGATGGGGCTATGTGGAGGTGACTATACCATGGGCATGTGGTACTCAATCATGGGTGTGTGATATTGGTCGATGGGTGTGTGATACTGGATTATTCCACTGCTGGGTTTATACCAGAGTGTGATACTGACAGCTAAAACCTGGTGGGAATGGGTGGACTCTTGTGGGCCTAGAAAAGCATGTATCCCTCCCTCTTCCCTTGATCCTTTTCTGCTCCTTACCTGCCCTGCCATGAGCTGTTTCTCCTCTGCCATGTAGTCCTGCCTTGGAGCCTGCCGACTATGGACTGAAACCTCTGCAGACTATGAACCAAAATAAACCTCTCCTCCTTTAACTCGTGGGTGTTAAATATTTTGACCCAACAACGAGAAAGTAACTAAGATAAGAAGAAAGAAAAGAAGGAGAGAAGAAAAAAAGAAAGAAAGGAAGAGAGAAAAGGAAGGAAAAGATGGCAAAGAAAAGAAAAGAAAAAAGCAAAGGGAAAGGAAGGGAAGGGTAGGGGAAGGAAAGGGAAGGGAAGGGAAGGGAAGGGAAGGGAAGGCAAGGCAAGGCAAGGCAAGGCAAGGAAAGGAAAGGAAAGGAAAGGAAAGGAAAGGAAAGGAAAGGAAAGGAAAGGAA
>NW_004955412.1:34085799-34100915 GCF_000276665.1 Chinchilla lanigera | reverse complement strand
AAGGAAAGGAAAGGAAAGGAAAGGAAAGGAAAGGAAAGGAAAGGAAAGGAAAGGAAAGGAAAGGAAAGGAAAGGAGGAAGGAAAGGAAGGAAAGACAGAAATGAAAGGAAGCTGTGCTGTATGGTAATAATCTTTAAGCTTAGGTAGTGACTTGATTGCTTCCTCACTGCCTCTAACCAGCAAAGTTGGGTGTTGTTCCATGGCAGTTCCTAGCTCAGGATATAGTAAGCTGAATTTTTCTGCATTTTGTTGGCTAAATTGTGATCCAGTTTTGCCCATAGTCCAGTTCTACATCTTTTTCTTCATTATACTCTGACACTCACTTTCAACTCTTGGGCTGCCTTCTGGCATTGTTATGTGGAAAAATTAATAAGCACAGTCATAAAGTGCTTTGACATTTTAAAGTGCTACAGACTTGCTTAATGATGATGGGATTACCATGGAGCTGTCTTGTTTCAATCACGTCTTCAGAGGGAGTCTAGATTGAATTGACAGCTCAGCTAGGTGAAGTTTAAAATACATCAACTGTCAGAAGATCAGAAATGGATGGTGACACTGCCAGCATTTCCTCCCCTGCCTTGGTCTTGGTTGCTTGGGCTGGAAATGCCCCTTCTAGGACAGAGAGGGCATCATAGAGGTCTGTGTGTTCAAGTATCAGGCAGGGTGCCCTGTGGCTATTAGTTCTATAGTTTGTGATTGCACAGAAGGACTCTAAGGAGCTCAGCAAAAGGAACTAAAAAGCATAACTGGTTTTATATGGTCAATCACGTCTAAAGTGTTGGTGATGAGATCTGATATTTCCCCAAGACATGTAAATACCCAACTAATGACACTGATCACATTAAATCTCATAGTTTCTCCTGAATCCTAAACCTTCACCTTCAATCTGCATTAGTAGTTCACTGTCCTGGCAACACCCCATAATTTGGCCTTGCCCGAAGCTTCTATAACCTTAACCTCCATGCTCTGATACTCTGTATCCCTTTCCTTATAGTCCCTGCTCTTCCGCCAGATCTAAAACTCCAGTCTCCGGTTTCTCCCCTTTCTCCAAGTCTGTTGACTTTCTCTTGGCTTCCCTTGCAATCTGTCAGAGAACACACTGGGCTTACCCACCACCTTGCCCCTCTGCTACAAGTACTTGAAGATCTCCCTGCTGCTCCACATCACCACATCTTCCACACTCAGTGTTCTGAGCACTGCGGCAAGGAAACAATGTAACTGTTCAGACAGGTGGCACCTTAGGGCTTTAGGCTAAACTGAGACCTCTGCATTTCTCTAATTGAGTATTTCACTCTAGGCCATTCCCCTCAGCTTCCAATGTATCCTTTTTTTTTTTTTTTGCTTTGATACCATTGTCTCCAAACCCCACATTGAAATATATCCCCCACTGTGAGTCTTTAAGAGGTGGGACAAACTCTGCCCTCATGGATGGATGAATCCACTCGTTAAAGTGGAATGATGGTGATCTCCAGAGAGGTTCTGCTCTAAAAGTTTAGCTTGCCTATTGAATTTGCCCTTCTTGCCTTGTGATGCCTTGTACTGTCTCAGGACTCTGAAGAAACCCCCACCAATGAAAAGGAATTTACCAGATAAGATCATACAGGCTGGAACTTGAATAACTTTTTGCTTTATAAATCACAGTGGCGCCTCAGTTCATGAACTTAATTCTCTCCACAATTCTGGTTGCAGACCAAACTGGGTGACAACTGAATCAAATTTCCCCATAAGGAAATTTCAACATTTATTCTAACAACTGAAATTTCAACATTTATTCTAACAACTGAATTTGACTCGGCTCTCATCCAACTCAGTTTGTGACCAGAATCGTGGAAAAAATCAAGTTTGTGAACCAAGGTACCACTGTACTTAGCCTCAGGTATTTATTCCAGCCACACAGAATGGGCAAGAGAGGGCCTTACCCAAACTCACAGAAGAAATAATCAGGTGAAATATCCTTGAAATTGTGTCCCATCCACCACGTGCACACTGTGTATCTCCTCCACCCTGCCTCTTCCCTCCCATCTCAGACACACAGTGCCCACATTCTGGTTAAAAATGTACCCCTCCCTTTGTGAACAGCACTCCATTAGTAAGGCCATATGTTCTCTTGTATTTATAAAATCACTCTTTAGCCAAATTCTTTCAAAAAACCACTCACTGAATTCTGCCCCATCTTTATAAAACTCTCCTTAAGTACCCATTTGCTGTAAATGGGCTATCTCTTTCCCTTTCTTCATAACCTACTGAATAAAAGTGTACTCTGCCCTTCTTATTTCCACTTCCTTTTTCTGAATACCTCATTTCCTGATAGTTTCACTTTTTTGCATGTCTCTTTTATTCATATTCTTTTTATTACTATAACAACGTTTAATGCCCAACCCTAGGATTTATCTGGTTTGCCATTTCTCTATGGCATTGACGTTAGCAACTACTTTATCTCTTTTAAAAACTATGGAGTTCATGACACTATTTGAAATAAAAATTGTTTATTCAAGTAATTATTGAATGAATATCTTCATCTCTCCAATGTTAATTGGCTTTCCTATTGCTAGGACAAAATCCTCAATAGCCACAATTTAAAGGAGAGCTTTAGTTTGCTTCATGGTTTCAGAGGGCTCTGTCCATGGCTTGCCGGCTCCAAGGCATGAATAATATGGTAGGATAGTGTGGAGTAAAGCTTCTCACTTCATGGTGACTGAGAAGCAGAAAAAGGGAATAGTGCCAGAGAAGAATGGGCCAGAGAGTAGATATAATACTCAATGTCACACATCCATGACCCACTCAGCACACCTGGAAGTGAGCTTTAGTCATTCCCTAGGTGACTCTCAAGAAAATTAAGTTGACAGTCCAACTTGACTGTCACATACCCCACTTGTATTGTAAACCGATTAGAGGGAGAAATCATGTATCTTCCCGAAGGTGGAGCCCAGCTTCTCATCCTCGCCCCCCTAGGAGCCCAGCCTGAACCTGAGAGGGTGGCTGAAATGGCTGGGAATGTACATCTGCCCTTCTGCCCTGCAGCAGGCCTTGCTGGTGACCGGAGGAGAAGCATGTATACATGCTCTACCTCCATGTGTACACCTCTTTAGTGCGTGCCCTACACTAGCTCTAAGTGTTTTCCAAGTGGGAATAAGCACAGTCAGCTGGCAGAGATTGCCTTTCAACAGGTGTTTCCCTTTATTTCCCAAGTAAACAATTCATTCTCACATTCTTGTTTTAGTGTCTGCTTCTGGGGGAAATCCAGATAGCAAATGACTTGTCCCTGGCAAGGACTTCTACTGCATGAAAGAAAGCAACGGTGAGACTGACAAGGCTCTGAGACTGCAGGCAGTTGGCTTCTCCAACTATCCAGCATGGCTGGTGCTGTCATCTTCTGCATCTCCACATTATCTATTTTCCTCCCTTCCTCAAAGCAGATGTCTGCTCTCCTGTGCAGAGCCTCGTCACCTTGCCGTGAACACATTTGCAGTAAGTCATGGCACCTCACTCTATTGCACCTGGAAGGATAAGTGGTTCTCACCTCTTGTCCCCCGGATCAAGTTATTTGGCAGCTGGTTATTGCTACAAAAATAACTGCAGGTGAAAATGGCAAATGAGCTCACTGGGTGCCATGCAGCTTGCCTGGAAGCCCGGTCCTCACTTTCCCAAGAAAGGCTCCCTCCTCCCTCACAGCAGAAACCTACTGGCGGCCTCCAGCGTCAGATGCGTTGAGCACCTTCTGAGGCTGTGGTTCTGAACCAGACATTTGGTCCACCTTGTCACTAGTGTGGGGACAGTCACCAAGGATACCTTCTTCACTCTGACTTATAGACATCCAGTGGAGTTTCACAAGAGTCCTCAGAATCTGAGCAATGCCCCCCACCCCACCCCCAGCTCCCAGTGAGCTCCCAGGGAAAGTAAAGCCAAACCAAAAGAAAGCAAAAGCTACAGTGTAAAACTATGCTGTTTAACTTTTATTCTTTTTTAAATATTTCTTTTGATCAGAAACTTGAGAAGAGTGCCAAATGTTTGTAGTTACTTTAAGATGGTGCAAGAAAATATCAAAAGCAACAAACAAAAACATGAAAACAACCCACAAAACCACACACAGCATTTCCTCCCCCAAATTCACAAGCTATCTTCTGGATCACACTTAGCTGGTAACTGTTGTACATGTAGGACAGTTGCAAACAGAGTGCAGTAGAAATACTGCCATGGGCTGAACACTGTCTAATTCTTTCTCCTTGAATTCCTGTATTGAAGTGTGATTGTCAGTACCTTGAAGGTCACTGTTTGGAGAATGGATTTTTTTACTAGTATTTGTTTCTGCTACTACATGAGATCATAAATGTGGGGCTCTAGTTTCATGTGGTTAGTGCCCTTATTAGAACAGAAGGCACACACAGAATCAGGGGTGTTCCACACAAAAAAGCAACGGCCTGTGAGTACACGGCAAGATGATAGTTCTGTAAGGCAAGGAGAGTGGTTTCAGAAGAAATCAGCCCTGCTTGACCTCAGATTCAGCCTCCAGAAATGCAAGGGGAAAATTGTGCTATTTAAACCACTGAGTCTGTAGTATTTTGTTAAGGTAGTTCAAGCAGACTAACACAAATATTCTGTTGTGAATCCAGGCACCTGGACTGAAATCACAGCTGTGTCATTCCACACACTATTTGATCTTCAAAATATCACTTTGTCTCTCAGAAGTGCAGTTTTCCTCCTCTGATGATCTAGGAATGAAATCCTTCTCTGAATCCTGTCTAGATGGAACATTTACAGAATGTGCAGGAAGGGACCCTGCATACAGGGCCCGGAGAAGAGGTTCTAAAGGCAGATTTAGTGATTTATTTATGGAAATGGAAGGAGGGGGCAGAATCCAAGTTTTTATGATTTAGCTGCCAAATAAGCCTTAAACATTTATCAGGGCCAATAAAAACTGCATGGTGGATTCTAAATGGGTATGTGGTAATCAAGAGATCTTAAGAGATTATAGGAAAGGAGATTAGTAGATGGTTTGGCAGGAGAGGTAAGGAAAGACCTTTTGTAACTGAGCCTTAAGTAAACTACATGGTTGGTTGAACTTAGGGGATAGAAAAGGAGCAAGCAGGTGGAGCACTCCTGCCTGGAAGCTGCTGGAAGGGACAGTTCTATAGGCAAAGAAGGCCTGTGTGATTGCCCTGGAGGTGAAGGTGTGCTCCTGAAGTAGAGCAGGCTGCTAGTGTTCCTCTTTGGATTTGAGAAACTATGCCCTAAACAGATCTTCCATGGGAAAGAAGTACTCCATTATTTGAGGCCTCTTTTATTTATGAGATTCTTGAGTATGGCTAATAGGTGAGTGAGAGCCAGTCGGGTATGTTGAGAAATTTAGACTGTATACATTGTACAACTGGCAACAAGTGAAGGTTGTTTTTATCTCACATGATAAATGACTGCTGCAGTTTGTATATAGTTTGTTCCCTCATGGTTCATATGCTGGGGGTTTGTTTTCTGATACAATAGTATTCAGAGTATCTCGAATATGATAAGTGGGTGGGAAATGTTTGGAAAGGCAGATGCTAAGAAGTGGAGCATAGTGCAGGCAGATTAGGTCACTGGAGCAGCACCTTAAGAAGGGATTAATGTCCTCTCACAGGAGTGGGTCTGGTCTCATACTGGGTTATTTCCCATGCAATGGGTATTGTGTAGTCAGTTTGGTTTCCTCTGCTTATTCTTTGGCTTCTACACTTTTACACACATGTTCTTTCTGCAGGCCACAGAATGAGCACCCCTAGTATCAGAATGGAAAAGCAAACAAACCTCTTTTCTTTATACATTATATAGCATCAGGTATTGTGTTACAGCAACACAAGACACACTAAGACAAAAACTATGCAATATGCCTTAAAATAATTAACCTTATAGTACACTGAAACCATCTGTGAAGGAGACTAATTCTTGAAAAAAAGTAGGAACAAAGAGCTTAGTTCTTCTCTCTGGCTTTACTACTTACCATTTGTGTTACCTTAGGAATATGAGCTCATTAATTTATTCTCATATGTGTATTCATTAATGGGACATAATATAGCATATGTTTTCTAAGTACACTCTGGAGCAGTGTGGAAGTGACGGTGAACAGTTTTAATGATGTCATAGACTTAACAGTCTGGTGTTCTTTAATGTAGAAAATATTGGGTGTGCAGGAGTTGAAGGAGGCACAAAGCTAGAGTGTGGGATTTCAAGAAGGCTCCTTGGGGAAATGATAACTGGGCTTCGAGAGTAAAGGGCATCAGTGTGCAACTGAACACAAGACTTTATTACCTCCTCTTTAGAAAAGAAGGGCGTGCATCTTACCTGACTGTTTCATCAATGCTCTATGAGTGCAAGCAAGATAAGTGTATGGGAAAAGTTTGGAAGCTCTACATGCTAAATAAATATAAACATCATACTCTGTGCAAGAATTAAGAGAGCTTAGTGATGGAGGTAAGCAAAGCGATAAGAATGGACTTTTGTTTTTACCTTGGAAGAATGTGGGATACCTTAGTGTCTCGGTTACTTTTCTCAGGAATCAAGAATCACCTGATTCCCAAAATTAAGGAAGGAAAGGTTTATTTAGCTCACAGTTTGTGGAGATTTCAGCCCATACTCAGTTGGCTCCGAGGCAGGGTGGCATGGCTTAGGGGCAACAGTTCAAAGCAAAAGACAGCAAAGGCAACAAAAACAAAAATGAGCAGATCAAGCCTCTTCCCCTCCCTTATATTGTATGCAGGCTACCCACCCTAGGGCAGGTGTAGCACTCACCTCCCCAGTCCCACCATTGAACAATGAACCAATCACAACTCTAGATTCAGTCGCCTCCAAAAATCAATCCCCCCCATGGCTTCATGAGGCTTTGGAGGGACATCCAGACACAAGCCATAACACCTAGTATACCTTTAAATCTTTGAAATTAATTCTTTTTTATGTTTTGTCATGCTAGGGATAAAACCCAGGGCTCATGCACTCTAGATAAACACTCTACCATTATGCCATGTTGTATTCCAAGTCCCTGAAATTAATTCTAAAGACTTGGGAACTGACACTTTTTTGTACGGAGAAGAGATGGCAATGAAAGTAGGATGGGTGTGTTGATTTTGATTGCACTATGAACATGTGGTGGGGTGACAGAAGATGCAGGCATGGGAGGCAGGGCTTAGCTCAGGAATGAGGAATGATCCACACAGAGGTAAGTTTTTGGAGCAAGACAAGTGTCTTGCAAAAGAAATGCAAAGAGCCTCCCATATGTCATGTCTGAAAAGGATGTTGGATTGCTGAAGCTTTCTACCTCCTGTCTGAGGCTTGGCAGGCAGGCCGCTGGTGGTGTTGGTCTATGGTTGATCACTTCTGAGCCGTGGAATAAAGTCAGGGTGGACAATGGGTAGATCACACGCTAACCCTGGTGCCTGGCATAGTGAAGTGATGGGTAAGGATTTGTCATCCGGTGGTTTAGAAATCTTGGGTGGGAAGAAAAAGGCAATTGATTGAGCCCTGGGAAAACCCACACATGGTGGGCAGGGGGAAAAAATAGTAGAGAGTTTATGAATAAAACATTATAGATAGACTTCCCTAGCAAAGACATATACGCACGCAAGGAAGTCTGTTTTTGCCCCTTTTTAAGCCAGAAGGCTGAGGATGTTCAGTCTGTTCCAGACAAGACTTATTTACAAAAAGGAAGCATAGAAGACAGGCTTTGGAGGAAAAGCAGGGTCCCTTAAAAGTCCTTGCAGAGTGCACATTTCAATGCTCTGTGTTGGAGCCATTTCTAATAATTGAATATTTGAATCTAATCATTTCCTTGATTTAGCAAATCAAAGATTTTTTTCCCTCAAGGGCAAAATACCTTCATTTTATTTTCTTCTCCATAATTAAGTAATTTCTTAATTAGTAATGTTCAACTTATTCAATCTGAAGTGACACATTTTATTTCCTTTTATAAAACCTTGTGTGTGCACACACCCGGCCCCATCTGGTAGCGGAGTGCTTGTGGCTCCCGCTCCTTTGTGTTTCCAGACCTTTCTGGCTCCCCACTTCTCTCTCTTTCTCACTGGGTGAGAGAGATTAGGCGTCTCCAGCAGTTTTTCCTGAGCAGTGGGGGAGTCCAGCTGTGTCACTGCACACTGTCTGACTTCCTGGTGGCTGCAATTAGCATAAAGGAATTTCTCCTGCAAGGAGGCATTGGAGCACTGTGGCATCCTGCCCAGTGGGCAAACCTACTTTTTGGTCTCTGTCACCTGGCAAGCAGGGGTGAGGCTGCTGCTGCAGAGGCTGCTGTGGTGGACCCAGACTGTGACCTCCAGGTGCTTTGCAGCTGAGGCCAGTCTGAATCCCGGGCTGCAGAGGACACTGCTCCTCCATGCTCCGTCTATTTCTGCAGGCTTTTCCTCTATGCTTGACTAAACCCAGCATCAGATGTCACTCCCCGCGTGTCAGTCAGCTGCAGAATACAGAAAGAGGTAGGGGTCCAAGTGAAGGCTGGTCTGGATCAAACTGAAACCTGAATTAAGCCCTGTGACTCTTCCTTCCCAAGCCTGTCCCCTCTGCTATCAAGGTGATTGCTAGTGACAGCTACCCCTCCACCAACAGCTCTGTCAACCAGCACGAGCTTACTGAGTATAGATGCTCTTCTCCTGGAGAGGGGGTTATATCCCCAAAGCCCATTGTAAGTAGAAAATGCCAAAGTTAACCCTGCTTTCAGTACATTAGCCACATCTAACCTCCTGCAACATCACAGCCTAGGCTTGCCTACCTGAAGCTGCTCCGCACACTCACAGAAGCCTACACTCGGGCCCAATCTTCACCGAAGCCTACATGACAACAAAGTGTTGGGTCCCTAGAGCAGACATGCAAGTGGACCTTCTGTAGGTATGATGAGATGTGAAAACAAACAACACAATGTTTCAAAATGTGGCAATGCAGCACACTGCAGGTTCGAGTTCTTTGCCCTGGTTGCTGGCAAGGCTGACTAGAAAGTGCTGGGAGCTGCGCTGCCCAGCTTGATGAGAAAGAAGCATGCTGCCTCTCACTAGCCTGGAGAAAGATCAAAATCCCAAGTTCCAAGTAGAATTTCATCTGAAAATTTATTGCTGTTGTAACATCATAAAGTTGAAAGCAGAGTTATTATGACTTGTGACAGACTACTTGTGTGGCATGTGCATAGGTGTGTGAACATGTGACAGGGATAGCAGCCAGATTCCCGAGGAAGACATCATCTGGTGACTGGTCCAGGTCCCTCTTGTAGGCGCTTCTCCCCGCATGTGTGTGAGTCCAACCTTAGTGTTACTTTTTTGGAGACCAGGGTTGCATTACTTTTTCCCTTGCTCCCTATTGGGCCTGTCCCTGACCACTGTCTCCTCACTACTCTTCCCCTAGGGCCAGGTGGAGGCAGGTAATGCTCCTGTGCCCCAGTGAGGTGCAATTAGTGTTAAGCAATGAACAGTGATGCCACCAAGATAGGGACTTAGAAACCTACAGATGAAAGCCTCACAGAATAGCAGGCTATTATTAGCATTTATGTAGCAGCGCATTTCATCTTCAAACACTTTGCAAATTTAACTAATGAATGCAGAAAACTGTCCTTTCCCCTTCTGAAGGCCCAGGAGGGGGAGCCTCTGATGAGAGTCTGGACCTCAATGGAAACGTTCCTCGCTGCTGTGACATGGGGAGGAGGAGCTCAGCACCCACTGGCAACTTTCAGTCTCCTTAGAGAGGCTGTTCCTTCTGAACACCAGGGGAGGAGCCAGTATCGTCCAGGGATGGATAGGAAACTGGAACCCAAGCTAGACTGGCACTATCTGATAGCAATGTAATGTCAGGCACATTTTAAAAAGGGAAATTAGGGGCTGGGGATTTAGCTCAGCAGTACAGCGCTTGCCTGGCAAGCATGAGGTCATGAGTTCAATCCCCAGTGCCAGAAAAAGAAGAAAAGAAAACAAAGAAAAAGAAAAAAAAGAAAAAAAAGGGGGGGAATTAGTTTAAATTTTACATAACACAATATATTCAAGGTAAAATTTTAACATGTCATCAAGTCAATTTCCTGATGTAATTTTTGGTACTATGTTTTTGGAATAAGCATTTCTCTTACACCTATAGCACATCTCAGTGGGCTCAAGCTGCCTGTGTGGGTAGGGCAGTTGGGAAGAGCGCTGCATGTCCATACTGCCCTTGGGGAAGAAAACCCGGTATCTGGTCTTGTGTCCCCAGCTCATGACCAAGGAAGTTCATTGCTAAGAGTGTAATCAACAGGCTGACAGACATAAAATCACATCCTGATGCAGAAACACCAGCTCTGTGACACTCACAAATTACTTTGTCCTTATAAGTTCAGTTTTCCTGCCTATCATACATGAATGCCGCTAGCTTCAACAACACAGTTCTTATGAGGATTAAGTAAGATCCCTTTTGAAAAGCACTTAATGTAGTGCCTCGCATGCAGTAATAGTGCAATAAAGAGTGGTTATTATAATGGAAATAGGATAAGCTTGTATATGGAGGTCCTGGCTCCATCTCATCCTTCATGGGCACCAGACACTTCCTTCTTTTGCCTCTGCACCGGGCTGGGTTTTGGTAGTGAAGCTGACAGATGAATTCTGTCAGCTTCAAACCATGTATGATCCATGTTTTCTGCATGGATATCCTCTCATAGCCCTGTATAGCTATGAAAAGGAGCCCTCATGGTGTCATATGGTTTAAAGTTAGAAGTGAAACAGATCTAGGGCCTAAAGGTTATTTCTGTAAATGCTTTGTCCTCTTCAATTAATTACTTTCCATTGTCTTTTTTTTATTAAGAATACAGATCACCCGTAAATTTTGCCGACCTTCAACCTGACAGCCTGCCTGGTACGAATGATGCAAGCTTTCAAACTTATCAGGCTGTCTCATGTCCCCTGCCTTTGTTCAACCCACTCCCTCCTGGCCAGAATGATGCTCCTCACCTAATTCATGGATACTATGTTATCTCAACCCTGCCACTTGCTATACCTCCTTTCACACACAGAAGCCAGCAGCACTGGTGTCTCAGTGAATGCTCACAGAGCCTGGGCTTGTCTGTTCACCATGAATGCAGGGGTGACTGCAGGGGACATGTGGGCCCAGCCCTTGCTCCTGGGTATGACAGTCGGGGTGCTGTGACCTTCTCATCCACAGCATGACACTGCCAAATGATAGCAAGGCCAACAGTTCCTTCATTTATTTATCTTTCAAATAAGAACCAATCATGGAAATGGAGGCTGGCCTATGTTTAAAAGCTTCACCTCTGGAAACATCTTTAGACAGATCAGATAGCAGACCTTAAAGCTCTGGATTCAAGGAGAGTTATTCTCCCTTCCCATCTGAGAACTTCTAATATGGAAGTTACTGTATAGTGCGGTTCCAGGTTTGAAGTTAGCCTCTTGAGAGCCCCCAAATCAAAGACTTGGTTCCCAGGACTGTTCTTGAGAGGTGGTAGAACATTCCAGGGGTGGGGCTGAGTGGAGGCCTTAGAGTTGGTGGGATTTTGAAGCCATGAGGAGCATGAGTCTCCTCCATCACACATTCCCAGCACAACGTGCTGCCTCATTGCCGGCCCAGAGAAGCGGGTCCATCGGTCTTGGACTGACACCTCCAGAACTGAGTCAAGAGGACCCTTGCATTTTATAAGCTGATTATCTCAGGTACTTGTTACAGTGACAGACAGTGATGAGACAAGCATAGGTGCCTTCCTGTCAGTCACATGTAGCCCTCCAGGTTCACAGTGAAAACCACAGAAGTCAGCTGCTGCCTGCCTGCGCTGTAGCTGAACCCAAATCTGCTCCCACCTCTCCATGCATTTGTCTCTGAGTTCATCAGATGGGCACGACCAGAAAATCTGGATGCTGAGAGGCGATGGAGCCCTAGTGGCTGTTTGGATTTGATAGGACACAAGGGGTCACCCTGCAGAGGCTGCCAAGCCAGGGTTCAGTTTCTTAACAGCTCGGTCTCCCACTGCTCTTGCAGGCGGGTGCTCACAATGTGTGCTGGCCTCCACCAAATCTGTGTGCAGCTCAGGTCCTGATGCTGGTGCAGCACTTCGTGTTTGAGTTGGATATGTTCAGTTCCTTCACAGTTGTCTTGTCTCTGCCCTTTCTCCTTCTACGTGTGTCTGGTCTGTTACCTCAGTAATCACCTGCCTCTCAGGAGAGGGGGCCGGTGGCAATAGGAATTAATTTTCCAGAGAGCTCTGAATATCTGATGGCCTGGCCCACCTTGGTCCCTTACAAGGGCTTCCCTGCCTCCAAGATTTGCCTTTGGGGGTCGCTTGGGAAGAAACACAAAAGCACTAAATACAGCTGACCAGTTGTGCAGAACTATGTGTGGGAAAGATAGTGTGGTTGGGTGGGATAGGAATTCTCTGTGACCCCTGAGGTGGCTAAAGCTGCAGAGCCCCTGAAGCATGAAATTTGATTACCCTTATCTTGGTGCACAGCCCTGATCCTGCTGTCGGTCATTCAAGTACCCAGCAACCTCTACAAATGTCTGCAGCGCGGCTCACACGGCTTAGAGTGGAACGCACCACCTCCCTGGAGTGGACCTTGGAGATGGCAGAGACCATCTGCACCATGGAAATCGGCTTGGCCAGAGCTGCCTCCAGCCTCTGATCTTCACCACTCCTAAGTGTTTTTATCAAATGATTGAATGCGTCTTTGCTACTTCTAAGATTTTGTCAATTCCCCTTTCATATCAGATACAGTATTTTAAAAAGGCTTGGAGAGATCCCAAGACGATTGAAGGGTTTGGAGAATAAAATCAGTGAAAGAAGGCCAAAAAAACTAGCATTACTTCACTGGAGCAGACAACGGAGGGGTGATATAATAACTGTCTTCAGCTGTGTAGATAGATGCAGGGGAAGGGAGAGGACCAGCTGCTGTAATCCCACATGGAAGGGAAGCCAGGGGAGTGTGGGAGCCACACAGAAAACTCAAGGGCCCCATCCACAGATTCTGGTGCATCTCTTTGCTTTCTGGGCTTCACACTGGACAGTCTGACTTTTTTCTGCATTTTTAATTACTTGAGCAAATGGTGGTTAGAATAGAAAGGACAAGTTGTCGCACACTAATGCAGTCCTTCCTTGAGACTGAGAAGCTGGAGTTAAGCCTCCAAAAGGTTTTAGGACAACTTCCAGAGATGTAGTTAGTATAGAAAACATGACGGCTAGGAGAGACAGATAGAGACAGAGACAGACAGAAACAGAAAGAACTGGACTGTGAAAGAGGGAGGTGTGGACAACAATATCAGTTCCCATCTATGTGGACAAACCATCAACAATTTAATATTCACTCTTACAACCATATCCCAATAATCTTTCCATAGTCAAGGATCATCTATTTTGTGAGTTTTTTCCTTTTTGGAATAATGCAGTTGACAGTTTGGCTGTGTGGTCATTTCTGTTATCTGACAGCTCCTGGAAGGAGTAAGCAGTTGGGGAGTGACTGAGGTTCTTCAAAAGATGGGCAGGGCAGTGCTCTGGGTGGACAGCTCTCGTGACCTCCCTATTTCCTCCTACATAGGGCAGGAAAAACATTTCCTCTAATACTCTACTTTGAGGTCTGTGAATGCAACTGACAAAAGGCAAGTTAACAGGAGAAAAGCATACAAATTTTATTTGAAGTTAGTATTTTTATGTGACATGAGGAGATCCAAAAGAACATGTGAAAACCCCAAAGAAGCATGAAGACTTGAAAATACCATTTTCGCACATACCATTGAGCACCAAAATTTGCTGCTATGACACAAGACAAAGGATGAAGAGGTGTGGCCTCTGGGCAGTGTTCCGTAGGTGATGGGCAACTGTGTGTTGGACAGTGATGGAAGATAAAGATTGAGCTGGTCTGCATGTACAGCTTCATCTTGGTGTTGAATCTCCATCTCTGGTAATGAAAATATCCTTCTCTTCATGGAACAGAGAAGACATTCATTCTCCAAACAGGACATGTATGCCTTGCTTTTAAGTACAAATGAAGAGGGCTCTTCCTGAATCTGACATTTCCCAATTGCCTGATCTCAAGTAACCAGTAGATAACAGTGGCCTACTTGGGTGTGGGCTGTCCCTGCCCGCATCACACCCTGCCTGCCAGAGGCTGTCCCATGGCTGAGAGACACAGTGCTTCCTCTTCCCAGTCTGCAGGTTCAGCATCTCTGTGGCCCATAGTTTCTCTGATGATCTTTCCACAAACTTGTTGTTTGGCAAAGAAGCTTACCTGTTGCATGGTGTAAGCATAACATTTAGAGGTTAAGCACTATCTGTGACTACCTGCAAGACCTGCTAGAGGAAGACCCATACCCAAGCAGGTGCTGTTGAGCTAGAGTCAGACAACGCCTCTTCTGCAGCCCCATGCACAAAAGCAGTGTCTCCTAATTACCTACAAATGCCTTGCTCATCAGCCTCTCAGCACCAGGCTTTTCTGTCGGTACTCTTAATGGTGCATTTGATTAGGAGGTAATTTTATTCACTTGGTGATAGTCAGACCCATTTGGCAAGGGTCTCTTTCCCCATCTTTTCTCTCTTGCTTGAAACATTTGTGAAATTGTGACATCCAGAACTACCTAGTAAGTACACAAATAAATCCATCACAGCCATGTCACTGTGCCACTTTCTCATTATTAGCTTCTGCATGTATGCACATATGCCATGTCATGGAATGACATTCACCAAATAGTGTGTTTTTCTCATTTCACTTGGGATCCAGCTCCTCAGGCCAGATGTGGAAACAGACAAGGTCATGGACTTCTCCATGGGCACCAACTGCAGTTGTGTTGTGTGAGGGTTAAATGAGATGATACAGGTAAAGAATATGTAGAGTAAGCCCTCAGTGACAGTCAGCTATCAGTATTGAAAGACAAAGGAGCTGTGGGGGCAGAAAGGGGAGGAGAGGGAGGTGCAGGTGGGGAAGGGAGAAGTCAGAAATTCAGGGTGAACACACCATGTCAGAGGCTTCTGGTCACACATGGGAGATACCCACCAGCACCATCGTTAGAAATGGGTTAGAGGCACAGGGAAAAAGGAAGAGAGGCAAAGCAAATTCACTGTGGTTCCAAGATTTACTCTACAGTCTGGACTTTGATCTGCCTTGACCATGGCCTAGCAATTTCATGGCAGAAGGTGTGATCCA
>NW_004955412.1:34022077-34085274 GCF_000276665.1 Chinchilla lanigera | reverse complement strand
TGCTTTGCCTCTCTTCCTTTTTCCCTGTGCCTCTAACCCATTTCTAACGATGGTGCTGGTGGGTATCTCCCATGTGGGACCAGAAGCCTCTGACACGGTATGTTCACCCTGACTTTCTGACTTCTCCCTTCCCCACCTGCACCTCCGTCTCTTCTCCTTCCTGCCCCCACAGTTCCTTTGTCTTTCAATAATAGTAGCTGACTTTCACTGAGGGCTTACTCTATATGTTCTTTACCTGCATCATCTCATTTAACTCCCACATAACGCAACTGCAGTTAGTGCCCACAGAGCAGTCCATGACCTTAGCTGTTTCCACATCTGGCTTGAGGCCACGGGGCAGGAGCAAGTCTGCAGTCTGACCTCAGAGGTCCCCATGGTCTCTTGTGCTCAAGGACATCATTGCAAGGATGTGCCTACTCTGCTTAACGCTGAGCTGGATGCCATGAGAAGGGCCCACCTAGAAAGAAGAGATGATGTGGGTTTTGACCTGGGGCCCCAGAAGGAAAGCAGGTCCCTAAAATCACACTTGAATTTAACTGGACATTTGGCACCATCCATTTTCACCTAGGAATCTCAAATCTCCATGCAGCGAGTATTGACAGCTCCAGGCTGCTAACCCCAGCCCATCTTTTTAAATCGAAGGTCAGAAAAATTAAGCAGCTTTGACTTCTAAAGAGATTGGATCTCAAAAGAAGAGCTCGTGACCTTGCATTGCTTTGCACCCTGTCTCCTTTTCTGATGGTATCCTGTGCACATAGTGGGGAATTTGAAGCGTGGAAGTAGACAACCTCTCATTATTAAGTCTGTTTACAAATTGTGGAAAGTCTCTAGCTCAGTCCTCTACCCCACCCCACCCCAGCCCTGCCTATGGCAGTGGCAGGTCTTGGAATTGAATCATCAGCTCCTAGAAATCTCCTTTTTCAGAGGCAGTGGGGACATGGCTATCAGGTCTCTGTGTTTGCTTCCTCATCCCCTCCTTTCTGGCCCTGCTTCCCTGCTCTGCTTCTTGGCTACCATGACATGAACAGCTTTGCCCACCATGCCCTTTCTCTGTGATGCTCCTGCCTTGGAGTAGCTGATCATAGACTGGATCCCTTGAAACCATGAGCCTAAGAACCCTCTTATCCTTTAAGCTGGGGGTGTGTTGTGATGGAAAGCTAACTAATACAGCCCCCTCTCCATGTAATTTGGATGGTGGTGCTTGAAGGAGTTAAAAAGAACATTCTTTTTAGCCTCTGAAATTGTAAGTGTGTCTAAGGCCATACAACCCTGAATGCACCAGATCTCATCTGAAATTGTAAGTGTATAAAACAAACTGATAATAGAGTAACCAGAAAAAAAATCACATAAATTCATTAGTGAGCAAACTCACAGGAGTGGCACAGAGTATGAAACTGAAAGAGCCAGGTGGCTGAACCTAAAATACCCTCTTCCTTGGGGAAAGGAAGTGGTGTTACTCCATCCTAGTCTTGTCCCCAGGTGACCTAGCGGAACTCCACCCTAATCTAGTCTTGTTTACCATTGAGACAGAGGTCCCTCTTCAGGTGAGCTAGCCAACTGGTTACACAAGCTCTACCTTTATTAAAACTCCATCTGCATGCTGAATGACACTCCCCAATCCTTCTGGACCAGAAAGATATGTAATAGGAACAAAATGAGGCAACACCCAACGCCCCCCAAGTCTCTCTCTACCAATTCCTAGAAAAGACATGAATATTCTTCCACACTCGTTAGCCCATTCTTCCCCCCTTATTTCATTTACCCCGTAACTTCCTATCCTGGAAGGGTTGAGAAGTTGATTTCTGAATTTATCATCCCCTTCTAATATTGGCCAAAATAAAATCTCCTTTGCTGCTTACTTGGTGTTTGGTCCTCTTGATGGCCTCACCAATCCCAGAGGGAAAAAGAACCCAGCTTGATGTCAGACTTGGTAAGCATGGGGACTGTAGGAAATTTTAGAGGAAGAGAGAATGACTTAAGAGACGAATGGTCACAAATTGCAGACAGTGGCCCAAGGTCTTGGTGTGGTGTCCACTCCAGTATTTCTGTGAGTTAATCAGATCTTCTAAAAGTTTCAACCTTCAGAAAGGTGAGGCAACTTTAAAAAAACTTATTCTCAGGTAGGAGAGATGGGCCAAAGTGGGGAGGGGCTGGAGCAGTCAGCAAGACCTTAGATCTCCTTTGGTTGAGAACACTCAGTGTGCCAAAGTATCTTACTTGGGGTACTGTGTCATGAGCCCCAACGTGCTTTCATACTTCTGTGCAAATCCATGCAGTTCTTCACCCATTCAGCAAATATTTCTACAGAGCCATTTGAATATGGCTTTGGGAACACAATGAATAGAAATATATAATAGGGTGTGTTGGGAGACAGTTTAAAAATCCTATGAATTCATCATTATCCCCATTCTGGCTAAAAATCTTAGGACATTTTTATGAAATATCTCATAGAATCAAGGTGTTGCTTTAGGCACTCCAGAGAGAATACATGGCTATAGTGGAGCTTATTGGCAGACGAAAGATACACTCATGTATTCCCCCAAACACACATACCACATATCTGACAGGGACTGCTTATTAACTGCACACAGCAAAGTCTTTGAGCTGCCCTGGAAGGGCATCCAGGAAGAAGTGACAATAGAAGGATGTTGGGGTATGCAAAGAACTTGGATTCCACACTTAGACTTTGGGATCAGAATTGCCGTTCTTTAAGGAAATGCATTTTAATTGAATGCTGAGCACCCTGTCCTTGCCCCAGGCCACCTGCTAACCAGTTGGTTTAACAAAAGAAAAGCAATTAAGCAGCCAGCTGGCTCCCCTGGGGTGTCCTTTGCTGTCCTTTTCCAGTTCTGTGCTTGCTTCCATGCTGGGCCTACTGCAAGGTAAAGATGAATTCTCTTCCTTGCTGGTGGGTTTTTTATTTTATTTATTTTTTTAAATTTTAATCTGAAGGCCTAGGAACTACAGGGCTCCTTTGGGACTCAGGTTTTAAATTGAGACTTCAGCACATGAAGGTTCTGTCACACGTGCCAAGGCTTGGCTTCAGGAAGTCAGGGCTGTCACTTAGCCCAACTCCCCTTCCCAGGCCTGTTCCTCCTGGCCTCACCTGGACAGAGGAGCAGGGATGTTGTACAGTGACAGGTTTAAACAACCTCTGTGTGTGTGCGGCGCAATCATTTTTCCTGTGCAGCCTCCTGGGCTCATGCTGAGGGACGCTGCAGGATCCAATCTCCTTCTATAAATTCATGGGAAGCCCCATGCTGCCTGGCAGAGCAAGCTGCAGGAGGGGCTGCACCAGTGGAGCCAGAGGGAGAGACTGAGATCTTGGAGAGAGGGAGGCCAGGCAGGGCCCTGCGTCTTGGAGCCTTGTGCATAGACTGGTGATACTGAGAGCCATAGGGTGCTCAGCGCAGGCTAGCCTAGCATGAGTGCTGAGTGGACCCCGTGAGTGATTCTGAAAACTGTCAATGTGATTTGTTTTCCAGGCCACAGAGTAGAAAAGAACAGGAATTGCAAGCAGGGAAGTTAGGAACTCTTTTAGATTAAGGGTTTGCGTTGCTTAAACGTCATCAAATTTAACCGGGCTTGCTGATCTGCACCCTAGGGCAGCTTCCATCTGGGTTGTTGTCTGTCTTCTGTGCTTGCCTTTCAGTGTTGTTGGGAGGAACCACTAAGCGACTGCTCTGAGAGTGTTTTGTGAAACAGCGTTGTACAGATCAACAGTGTGCAAGGCAGTGCAGCAGCAGGGAAGTGGAATCAGAAGTCAGTGAGTGGGATGGGCTTGCCTGATTTCCTGTCCTCACCGCCACAGCAATACCAGCTTACCTTAGCAGGCTCCCAGAGCCAGCACGAAGCCCTCCATATCTGCAAGGAGTCACCTCACAGCAGATTCCCCAAAATGTATGTCTCTAATCAAATATACAGACCCTTGTCCTTGTTGTTGTTCTTTAAATAACTTGGTATAACAACTATGTTCCTGGTATTCACATTGTATTAGGCATTCCAAGTAATCTAAAGATGATTTACACAGGACCATGTGGGTAGTTAGACGCAGGTGCTATGTGCAGTGCCACTTTATGTAAGGGACTTGAGCATCGTTGACCTTTGGCATCTGCAGGAGTTCTGGAAAACACCTTGCCAGTCCAGGAAACTGTACTATGATTAATAAATGGGACAACTCAAGAGTGAAGTTCTCCCAAGGAGGGTGAAAGTTTCACCTAAAAAGCTGAGTGACCAGGCCCCAGCTCTCAGGCACAGTCCTGGCACCTGTCTTTGGTTTCTCCCTCTGTTTCTACCCAGGACACTGCCGCTGGGCTAGAGCCCATCCTGACTTGCCGAAGCACATGGCTGCAGAGCTCAGCTCCTGAACCTCAAAATCTATATGAAGAGATTCAATTCAGTTCTTCCTTGAGTGGGTCTAGAGGAGACTGTACTCACTGTCTGGGACAGACAGCCTGCCCCTGCCACTGTCTGGTTTGAGGGTGCCCTTTGTGCTGGAGGCCACAGCATTTCCAGACAGAGCATCAGGGATCCCCGCCTGACGGAGGAAAAAAGCAGATATTTTTTCTCCCCTTGCTGTAAAATCCTGTGATTTCCTGAGCAATTCTGAGGTCACTGGCTGTTCTCAGCCACCACTGATATATTTAAACTTCCGGTATTAAAGATCTCAGCAGGAAGCATTTACCTCCTCAATTCAAGTAAGCCAGGTGCCCTCTCAAGACATGTGGGGTTTGTGTCCCCAGCAAAACCATTGCTCTTTTCAAACTGGGAGGCTGCAGCACACAGGCCTCTGACTACAAATAGACACACTTAGGAATTTCAGCATCCATTAGTGTTGATGATCTGACAAAGGCACGAGAATAGAGATGTTTGGGTGTGCAGCTGACAGATGATTTATGTGCTGAGAAGGTTCAAGGATGTAGGCTCTGCCTCCAAAATGCCTGTAAAGAGCCAATGCAGGGCCAGCCCGCGTGAATCAGGATCCCTCCAGTATGCCAAGGAGCTTCTTAGAGTTCTCAGGGACAGTTCAGGACACTGGTAGTGACCTGGCCAGATGACTGAGCAGGTGACATCCTGTGAGGATGCCAACCCTCATTCACACCAATCTACGTGAGGGAGGTCTGAGCTGGCACAGCCACATCACCAAAGTAAATTTCTTCCTCAGATGTAATAATGGAACTGGAATTGATGAAATGAAGTATATTTTGGGGTCACTATCTACCCCAGGGAGACTGGATCATGACAAGAATACATTGAGTCATGAGTATCTAAGTGTGGGACGCATTCTCTCCCCAGGTGTGGGCTGGATGCAGGACTTGTTCTTGTTAATGGGCCTCATTTGGATTCTTCTGCACTGCTAGTACTGTTGATCTGACACCCTCTACCTTCCCCCTTCCTGCAGGCCAGGGCTACCTTGGTCTTTATTGGCACTTGTGGCCTCTCAAGCTCCATCTGTAAGAGAAAAATTGAATGGGTCCCATTAGCTTGATTTTAGTGGCGATGGAAGAGGTAATGGATTCCAGGCTTGCTTGCCATTTAATTTAGATGTTAAAATACTGCATGTGATTGACCTAGATATATCACTGCCACAGCTCTAGTGAGTTGGAAATGCTTGGGAAAGGGAAGCTGGCAGCCTTTGTGGGCTCTCGTTCATGAAATACCCAGTTGATTAGGAGAAGATGACCACCAAATCAAGATGGAGCTCTCTCGGGGTGCAGAAGCGGGCTTGGGAGCCAAGACTGTCACAGTGTGCTGTTCCCATTGTGTTCATCACCATTTGAGTGCATAAAAAGAAGGGAGCTCTGTGCTGTGCAGAGAAGAGCACTTCCACACCTAGAAACACAAACAGGAGCACTTCAGAACTGTGGGATACAGCTCCCTGAGGGCAGGTGCCCCGCATCTGTGTCAGGCTCCACTTCTGGGCCCAGCACAGGGAGGGATGGATTAGGATGGTGGAGGTGGGAAATACTTATTGAAAGAGTCCTAAGGTTGGCATTAATACAGCAGTAGTCCAGTTGACTTCCCAGCTGAACTAACCCACTCCTAAGAGGCTCTGTGGACACCCCAGAAGATTGCAGCTCAGACCTGCCATTTGCTGTGCAACCTGGCCTAACTGACTTAACCTCTCTGTAGTTTCCTTGTCTGTAAATATAGGTTCTAATAATACATGCTTCAAAGACCCATTTGAACATTTAATGCCTTATTGCTTGAACAGGTCTTTGAAGAGTATTTGTTGTCTACTATAAACACTTCAAAGTTATTGACATTGTTATTACT
The DNA here is from genome assembly GCF_000276665.1 of Chinchilla lanigera. NCBI lineage: Eukaryota > Metazoa > Chordata > Mammalia > Rodentia > Chinchillidae > Chinchilla > Chinchilla lanigera. The sequence continues at coordinate 34,078,998 of NW_004955412.1, read as the reverse complement.
ATTGTTATTAAATGGTGTTTCCATCTTGCTTTGTATTAATCCATTCTTATGGCTAATTAAGATCAGAAACTCCAGCTTGTGAAAGTTCTAAATCTAGTTTGCTCTAATTTAAGGCTGTTTTTCTTTTACTGTGCTCATAGAGGTAATGGGAGTCCTCTGTCAGAACTGTCTATGTGAGCCTGGCTGCGTCCCCTGCTCTCTGAGGCTTTTAGTTTCCTGTTGTTGTGCTTCGTCTCATGGAGACCACACTGGCTGATCTTTAGCCACCCCCTCAGCCCTATGGTGACAGTAATGACTATGGCCACATTCGCAGCATCTACTCTCTAGAAAAATCAGTTACTATGGTTCCGTGAATCTTCCCAAACTCAGGGTGAATGCAGAAATCAGAATTTCTCCCTTCTGTTGGCTTCATCCAGTGACCTGACCTTGGCATCAGTGAATAATTTCCATCCATAAATAGCAAAGTGCATGATTGCCAAATAAATAAGAGAATGTTTGCCACTGTGAAAATGCCCCAACAAGCTGGGTTATTATTACTATGTCATGATTATAGCAAGAATAATGTGCATTTACGGAACACTTCATGTCCCCCAAGCACTCCGTGGCTGTCCTAATTAGGCAGCCTGTTGACATTCTGGAGAGATGACTGCAAACGTTTATTTCAACTCTTTGGCTCATGAAACTTAGAAGTACCTCTCAGCTTGGGATGGAGGGTCATGGAGACGACGGGGGAAACCAGCAAGCCCAAGCCTAGGAGAAGCGAATGAGGACTATACCCGTTACATTACAAAGGCTGTACTTGATCCAAATCTCTTTAGACTGTGTAAATCAAAATTAATTGTGGGGAGGTCTTCATTTGTACTTTTATTGCTCTTCTTACATTTGATGCAGCCACCTGGTATCATTCATATGTTCAAAGTCAGTTTTGTTTCATCTGTAATTTCCTTGTAAGAGGAAGACTCGCTTTCCTGGAGCCCTGGGGAGGAAGGCATGTGACTGAGTGAGTCTCTAGCTGGACGGGGGAGCGGTGGATGAGCAGGCTGTCAGGACCCTGGCCTTCTTTTGCATACTCCATCTCTTGGAGGACAGCCTGCACCTCCATGCTGAGGATAATCTGCCCCTCTGGGAGGTGCACAACTTGTTCGGAGTGGTGCACAACAGGCCGAAGAACAGTGTGACAAGCCTACCAGCTGCCCTTTCTGGGCACTGAGCAGCAGTGAACCTGGCCAAGCCCTCAGCGTCTCCAACAGGTCCGTCTGCAGGGCCACCCCAGGGGCCACACACACGGATGAAGCCCACAGACCATCTTGCGCTTCTCTCTTGTTCGGCATCCTTAGGGCACAGCTGAGTGATCCCTTCAGAGGTGGCTTAGAGGGACCAGAAACCACATGACCACTCTTGGCCCAGGGACTAACTAATGGCAAAATGTTCTCTTCCAATCTCAACCCAAAACGAGCAGCTGCTGGAGGATTACAGAGCACTGTGCCTTCTTGTTTTCATTTTAAATGTTATCTCAGCTGGGCAGTTCTTGCAAATGAACCTCTCCCCCTCCCCTTCTACCCCGTCTCTACCACTGCCACCATGCACTCTACCCAAGTACGCTCAGGCCAAAGCCAGGGCCTACAAGGGCTGCACAGTGACTAAATTACAGCTTACTGGCCACATTGGTGATGTTCCCAGATTGAGTTCCTCTGGCTTAACACTTGGATGCTAATGACAGGAACGATGGGTCAGATGTGGCCAATGGACCGCCTTCAAATCGACATAGCAGGAGCTAGCATCATGGAACTGTGATCTGAAGCTAGTTCCTGGCCCGCAGTAAGATAAAGCGGGGATGCTTTTTTTATACAATGGAAACATCTTTGTGCTACAGAAAAAACTTGTACTGCACAACTGTCTCCAATTGTGCCCTGCAGGTTTCAGCAACACAAAACAAAACTCTTATTGATTGTATGGAAACGTGCCTGTGGTTTGCTTTCTCTAAGTGCTCCCCTGCTGCAGTTTCTTCCCTCTGACCCCTGTCCCCACACTTTCTCTGACTTCACATCCTTCTCCATCCATTTTTTTCTGTACGTACAATAAGAATGGGGGAAGAGAATCAGAGGCTTTGCACAGGGAAAAGAGGATAATAAGAACAAAACAAAATGTCACACTTGTTTTATTAAGAGCTGCAATTTGTTGAGGCCTAGAAAGAATATTCTGTCCTTCCTCTCCTGTACCCTGTGCTGTTTTTCTCCTATCTTCCTCACCATTGCCTGACAACTGGTTGCACAGCATTCTCCTGCACAGAAAATGCTCAGGCCTGAGCCATTTCCATATCTGAAGTCATTGTACTTGGTGGCCCCAAGGTTATTGTTTAAGCCACTGAGCATCTGAACAGGTCCTGGATAGCTAAAAAATACCACTCTCCAGAACCAGGGCCATAGTCTAGTGCTGTACCTAGGCAGGGACAGATGCAGACACCTAAAGGGCACCATGGCTCTTGGTTGAACTGGTGGGGGCCAATGACCCATGTGTTGGCTGGTGCTTGGACGGGAGTCTGGGGCAGAAATCCCCTTGAAGGGGATGACCAAGTCACACTACTGGCCTCGTGGGATTTCTAGCACCAGCAGGCTGTGTGTAAGTGGCTAGGGAGGGGCCATAGGCTTGAGCACAGCCTACCCCGCTCAGTCTGGCCTCTAGCATTATAAATTATGTAGCTGCCTTCATCTATTATTCAGCATAATTTGGTTTGGACATTTGCATCAGCAGTTTATATATAAAATAAACCAGATGCCAAAAGAAGGAAGACAGAATTAAAATGGACATGCATGGAAGCCTGGGGGTGGGCTGGGAGGAGAAGGGAGTATGGCACCCAGTGCAGTACCATCAATCAAACGTGGGCTGTGGATAACAGGAAGACACTGAGAATAAGAAAGTCGCTGATTTGCTCTGGCTACATCCCTATCTCTTGTTATCTCAGGCCTTTGGATTTAATTTGGGGAATGGTAAATCTTCTACCTCCCCAGAAGCTACATCCACTGCAGCAAAGGGCAGCCTCCCCACCCAGCAGCTCAACTGTTAGTTTTCCTTTAAGTCAGAAGCAAGAGTCTCATGAGTTCTACTACCACCCAGAACAGCACCCCCCCACCACATCCTGCACCCTCACCACACCCCTGCCTGCCCTCCAGGGGTCCCATCCTACACACTGGAAGCTCTTCCCTTATTTTCTCTTTCACACCTGCCCTCTGTGCGGTTTCAGCTTTTGGTGCCCCATTATGTCACTCCCATGTAGTTATTCACAGGCCTCTAAGTTTTTACAGATGTCCTCTTCCCTTCCCACCCTCAGAGTCATCTGTCCACCACCCAGGGGTCATGGGGCTGGTGTCAGTGGGTACAGCTGTCACAGGACCTGTGCTTGAAGACTGAAGCTTGCCTGTGCTGCCTTGGCGTTAGGGAGCTGCAGGTAGGAGGAGGAAGGTAAAACCAGAGTTGACAAATGTGAAGAGAAAGCTGGCTTTGTGTTGCAACCATGGAGATCCAGCTCTGCTCACATAAGACTCACTTAGAAGAGGAGAACATTAGTTATTTTTCTTGGTCCTTGGTGTTGCTCTGATTATCAAGGATTGTTAAAATGCCTGAGATCATAGCACCAATCTGATTGGCTAAAAGGAAATCTGAGTAGGATAATTATGAGACCAAATTCACACGGGTCAAAACTCATTAGCCAGAGCATAGAAACAGCCTTCTGTAATAATACAGCATTTTCCATGTAGTCACGCATGCTTGGCTTAGGGTAACACAGAGGCATTAGTGGCACTCTGGCCAGGGGTGTTCCCTGCTCTCTGTACAAGTGTGCTACCTGTCCCTTTACACAAGGGGCTCAGGCCTGGGAGCTGTACCCCAGCAGCATGGATACTATGGCATTCTCCCAATGCCCAGTCTTGATGGGACACCACAGGACATGCAAATTAGTAACATCTAACTGACACCTTCAACACTCGGGTAGCCCTTGTCAGTTCTGTTGGGGAAGAGGAAGTTGAACCCTAGACTCAGCTGTTTTGCTGAGATCACACAGCTGGGATTTGAAGAGGAGGACCTAGAATGTTCTAGAAATGATTAGAGAACATCAGGTTGGAGATCCAAAGGGCTCTCCAGGGACTGAGCTTTGTTATAGGTGCCAGCCTGCTTGGACTTGGTGCTCAGGACTTGCTATGCTCAGGTGCACAAAGCAGCTCATCACTGGGCCAGTGTGTGCTGGGCTGTTTGTCCTGGCTGCCACGAGGGCAGTTGATGGAATGTAATCAGCCAAGGACTCAGCAAGGTAGCAGTCAACCACTGGCCTTGAGGAGACCACACTTGGGTTTAGGAAGGCCTTCTGAGCATTGTGAAATGGTCTGAGAATCTAAAAATGGAAAGCAAGGGCAGGCCACAAGGAGAGTTCTGAATGGCTTTAGATTCTCATTTCTGACAAAAAAGATAGAAGGGCCTTATAACCATGAGATTAGTTCCATCCAGTTTCACCTCCATGACTCACCACTGAGGCTAGGGGAACTTTTACTGCCAAGCAGAGAAAGGCAATGCAGACTGTTTTGTAAATGGAGCCCGATGGGCACAGGGCCTCTAGATTTGGGGCACTGTTTTGCAGTTAGGGGTTCTCTGAGTTGCACTGGGGTCCAGGGCTGAAAAATAGAGAAAGAGGAGAGGAAAGGAGAAAATGAGTAGGGCTTTGGTTCTGTGTGTTTGGGAGAGGATTTAGTGCTGGCAGGAGATGACATATACAGTGTGTGATTTTAAGATCAGAAAGAACATCCCCAGGCAGACAGAAAATAGGCAACTTTGCTACCGTAAGTGGGGGCAATGTCTGAGAATGTGCTCTTCAGAAGAAGGTTAAGGGCCTTGGCTTTCTCTGTGACTTTACCACCTGATGCTCTGTAAGGTGAACACCTCCAACATGACTCTTGATAACTAATGTCAGTGTGACTCACACACAAAAATTAGACATCCCTTCTATTACTCCTCTGGGAGACCAGACCCAGAAGCTATATCCTCCTCCAGTCTGGCAAATTTTCATCTCTCTAAAAGTGCCCCACTGGGACCCGGTGACCTGGTGCACTCTACCTTGTCTCAGGCAAGTGCACATACTCCACTGCTGCCTCCAGCTCCTCAGCCTGGGGCTGTCTCAGGGTAAAGAAATGGATGTGCTTCTTCCATATTTAGTCAAGGAGTAAAGTCAAGGCCTCCAAGTCCATAGATTAGCACTGAATGGAAATGATGTTATCATTACCACTTGTGTGGCCAGAATCTTATTGGCATGAGCAGCTAGCATTCTCCCAGCCTTGGCACTATGGACATTTTGAGCTGCACCAGTCTTTATTGGGCTGAGGGAGCTCTGTCCTGTGCTTTGATTGTTATTCCTGACCTCCACCGAATGGCTGCCATCAGTACATGTTGCCCCTTAATTATGACCACCAAAAAAGTCTTCCTGTGTTCCCAGATATCCTCCAGGAGGCAGAACTGTCCCTGGCTGAGAGCAGTGGAGTTAAGTAACCCTGGACTCCTCTATCAGGGGATCAAAGCAAGGTCCTTGAATACACGGCGACACTGGTCTCGCATTATGCCTGAGACTTACAGGATCATAGCTTCTGACTGCTGCTCTGGTCACACCTTTCTGAGTGTCTCACTATGGCTTCTTACTCCTTGACAGGAGTTTATGATTTAATAAGTTCTCAGAGTAATTTTTATCCGTGCTAAAAATTGAGAGGCACTGCTGTACAATATCCACTCAGCATATGTGGCAATTTAGTTTTTCTTTAAATTACATGGATTGTATTAACTAAAATTAAAAGCACTGTTTCTCAGTTACTCTGGACACCTTTCAAATGCTCAGTAACCACATGGAACTGGTGATAACTCTACTAGATCAGACATTTAGAGAGCACTTAAATCATTGCAAAACTTCTCTTGGCCCACATTGTAATGAAGACAATACCAAAAGTGGATGCCTTCAAGAACCAGGAGATTATCACTTTAGCAGCAAATCTTATTGAATATTGCCTGTCCAACACTGGTATTGTATAGTAGATGTGGAAGTGAGTCAAGAGAAGTCACATTTCTCCCCCACTTATGCTTGCATATAAAGTAGGTATAATGGCACTTACCTTCTAAAAGCTTATCTGTAATAACAGTCAAAGCAGCAGGGCAGAAAACCATAAAGTTTGGACTAAAATACATAATGTAGAATATGCCTAAATCTTCACTTGATCTTAGCCAAAAGGCTGAAAAACAATAGAATATACCTACATCTTATATGAGGACAAAATATTGAGGTAAGAAGATAAACGCAATCACAAATCCAGCCACCACTGAAGGACTAACAAAGGGACAGAGGCACACGATATCAGGCACATTGCTGGACACCATGTTCTACAGTGGTGTGACGGAGACGAGCTCATGCCAGGGCCCTTTCTAAGAGTCCATGTGAAGTTACAGAACTCAGCCTGCCAATCCTCAAGACCTGAGACTTCTTTTGGGATTCTTGTTCCATGAAATACTTGAACAGAACCTAGAAGCTTCAGAGTGAAATACAACAATCCTAGCAGAACCCAACTCCAATACAGTGCTTGGAGCAGGGCAGGCAGCACAAGTGAACCTGCTTCTCTCTTGCCTGCCAGCTACAGAATCCTTGCCCTCTTCTTCATGGGCTGTAGCCAGTGTCAGTCAAGGTGAGCTTCACTTTGTGAGTATTCTTGTGCTTGCCTCAATTTCCTTTTGGAAAACACAACACAACTTTTTTTACAGAGCAGGATGTTATGGTGCATTTCTCCCTTAGTAAACTGAATTTCTAAAGGAGATCACTTAATGTTTACTGTGCTCGTTCCCTTTCTATTGGCAAACCTGGTATTTCAGCACAAACTGCAATTCTCCTTTCCACACCACGTTATCAGTGTCTTGGGAGCTCAGTCAACATCAAAACTGTTCCTGGGTTTGCTGATGCTTCTTAACTTGATTCCAATTTGGATTATCCCAAGCCTGGAAAGTCTCTAGGATTTCTTCTCAACCTAAAATCAGATCAAATAAAGCATAAAAAAATGGCATTCCCTCCTCAGCTGTATGTGACCTGGCGTGAAGGTGCAGCAGTTTCAACAAGACTTCTTTGGCAGGAACTCAGCCTCCAGAGAGGCCTGTCTGCTGATGGAAAGCTCTTAGGCCTCTCTTAGGAAGCCCAGCAGTGCGGTTTGTCCCTGCCTAGCTGTCTCTGTCACACAGGCGAAAGATGGTCTCACCAAACCAGAGAGATGAAGGACACTGGCCGTTGGGCCACACTTATCTCAGGACTCAGTGCAAGCAGAGACCAAAGCAGATGCACACATGGGCCACCATCATGGGCACTGCTGCTTTCTCCTCAACACCCCAGTGCTGAAAGTAGTAGTAGACATTTGGAAACCCCCACTAGAAGGTGACCTTCAGTCATGCTCATTTCCAGGAGGTCACAGGCCCGTGGCTGGGAACAGAAGAGATGGTCTCAGGGTCTGCCCATGGGAGGGAGAGGAGAGGATAACTGAAATAATGGAGAGCTCCCCAGTGATTCTTTGTGAGGTGGGCAGCAAGGGGCACTATGGCTGCAGACCAGGATACTGCGCAGTCCAACTCCTACAGGTGACCAGAAATGAGAGGGTCAGAAGCTCTGGGGCACATGGCTGCTGTCTTGCAGGTGAAGGTAGGACCATTCCCACACTGGGAAGGAAAAGCGTCTGTTCCCCAGGGAGGATGGTTCCTGTGTGAAGCAAGGTGACACTCGGGAAATATGGTCCTCAGCAATGGTGTATAGATTAAGCCAAGTCTGCATCTGTCAGTAGCTTAATTTCTAAGACACACTTAGGGTTATATGCATAATTACCTAATTACTTACTTGTATAGTACTGTATGTATCCCTAGATATATTATATATTTATATGTAATAGCTACTTCCATCCTCATGCATACATGTTAAGTGTATACTTATTTACATTCAGATACATACAACTGTCACCAGAAAAAGGCTTGAAGATAATAGCACATATGTATATACATATTTTTGTACATAGATATATGTGCATATATGTATTAGTTATATATGTGAATATATGTACAGATTGTTCCATGATGGTCAAAAAAGCATATCCTTGGTTCCTAGTTCTAGTCTTATCTGCAAAGTAGGAATAATGTTACATATCAAAGTCACACAGATGTTATAGGGAACATGAAAGTGATTATACAAGACAGAATATGGAGCAAATGGCCGGGATGGCTCTTTACATTACTACCAATTCTGTTATTATAGCTAAAAATTCGGTGTCTTCCCCCAGGGCTGGGTGTGGGAATCAGTGTGGGGACTGGTGACCCTGCTGGGGAGGTGTTTCAAACAACTTCATTCAGTGAGCCCCATGCAGAGATCTCCTGACGACTGTCCCCCTCTCCTTTTCCCTTTCCCTTTCCCTCTCCCCTTCTCCTTCCCTCTCCCTCTCCTCCTCTGTCTCCTTCTCCTCCTCCTTGTCCCTCTCCCTCCCTCCTTCTCTCCCTCTCTCTCCTTCCCCCACTCTCTAATAGTTCTATTGCAAGAGAAAATCATATCCTTTTTTATAACCGGGTGAATTCTTGGAGGAGTTCCCTCTTGAGGTTTATAAAACACAATTTCAGGGAGGTAAATGCCAACGCCATATAAAAGAGAACATCCTGAGAAAGTTGCCCCTGGAGGCACTGGCTCCCCTTGTCACACTGTGCTTCAGCAGAGGCAGGGCCATCAGATGTGGGAAACTGAACATTAGATGAGGGCTGCACTAGCACACTCTCTGAACTGCCCTTGTACCTTGGAATCATTCTCTGGCAGACAGTGGCTCCTGAGTGTGTTGTGTTGTAGTGCAGCATTGCAGGGACACCGAGCTCCTACCCCCACCTTCCTGGTGGCCTCTATTCATTAGTTACAAGGCCTTGAAGGAATCCAATAGTAAGGAAGTGAGATTACATTCTGAGGAAATGGGTAAACTGAAATGGGGCTGGGATTGAACTCAACCGGGCAGCCAGCTTCATTTAGTGGCTTGTGTGAAGTCTTATTAGGGAAATGCAGCCATCCCGAACAGCTCTGCCTGTGCTTGGAGCAGGGAGGCAGTGGCGCCTGCTGCAAGTGCCCTTTGTACCAGCTCCCCTTCCCTCCTGTGGTCAGAGTGGCTACCTGGTGTGGGTCAGCCCTGCCTCCAGGCCTAATCTCTTGGAGCTTACCTTCAGAGGACTACTTCCCCACGTCTCCCTGGAGTCCCTCAGCCCACCCTGTCCATCTTTTCACCACTGTGAAAACTGGGAAACATGCTGCAGTGGACAATGGGAACAGAAGGATGAAAGCAAGATATGGAGACAGGCTTGGACAGCGGTGAGGGGAAAGGAGCACGGTGATTTGCAAAGTGTTTCTGAGCACCCACAAAGATGTGTAAGGACAGGTGGGAGCAACAGGAGCAGCAGCTCTGGAGCCTCTTCTCTCAGATAGAATGACTATCACAGAAAAAACACAAATAACAACGCTGTGTGGGTATGGAGAAAAAGGCACTCTCATACTCTGTGGTGGGGGTGTAACTTAGCAAACCATTGTGAAGAAGTGAGTGGAGGTTCCTCAAAAAAAATGGAAATAAATCTGCCACATGGTCCTGTGATCCCAATCCCGAGTATGTAACCACAGGAAATAAAGTCAGTGTGCCCGTGAGATAGCTGGGTGTCCATGCTCACTTTTCACAAGAGCTCAGGCCTGGGATTGACCTAGGAGCCTTTAGTGGAAGAACAGAGGAAGAAGATGTGGTATGTGCACGAAGTGGAGTACTATTCAGCAACCAACAGAATAAAAGTGCATGGACTTGAATGTTGAACAGTGATTATTAGAAGTTGGGAAAGGCAAAGGAATGTAAAAAGAGGCTGAATTTGATCAGTGTGGGCTATGTGCATTACTGAAGTATCAGGCTGAACCTCGTTCATATGAGCAATTATTACATGTTCATCAAAAGTTTTAAAAATCATATAAGAATCATATGAGCTCATAAAATTAAAACTCTAGCTATGTACAGCCCCACCATTCCAAAGAGATAGATATTTATAATTTTTAAATCCTTGGGCTTCCCTCTGCATCTCTCTTGGTCTGTCTCTGTCTCTGTCTGCCTCTGTCTCTCTATCTCTGTCTCTGTCTCACACTCTCTCATACACGCACACATACACACACACAATCATGATGTGTGCCTAAAGTATGACCTTTTCTTAAACTCCTCTTCAAAGGACCACAGACCTGGAAGGAAAGACCTTTACTTCCCTGGTTTATAGCTGCTTAAGCTTTTGCCATTTGTAAAAAGTAAGAGATATTTAGAGCTATAACTAGGTATTTTCGTGCATCTAGCAAATTCTTGGACATACACTTACACCATCCTAAAGGCAATCTGGGCAATTTTCAGATGAAAGATGTCATAGAGGTTTGAGTTTCTGTAATTATCTATTTATATGCTGTGGATACCCAACGATAGCCAGAGATTGCCTCATTTGCTGGCTATATAGCTGTTCCTAAGTAAGTGTAATGTGACACACACCCTGTATTGGCTCATAGAGATGGGAAATTAGTCATGTCACATCTGAAAGCCACTTTGCATTCATAGGTCATAAACCAGGAGGAAAAATAACCAAAAGTTTCAGTATTCAATTTGTTTACTCTGAGCAAAATGCAGACTCTTATGGTGATGAGAGGAGGTGGGCGAGGTGGGGAAGGCTTCCAGGAGTCCTCAGTAAAAACTCAGAGGTGTCTGGGCCATTAAATAGCTGTTAGAAGCTCTAGCTGGATAATTTAAGTGTAAATGAGAATGAACTGTATGAATTAAATGTGCCTTAAAATACCTGTCTGAAAAACCAGGAAAAGATTATTTGAGACAAACACAGTTTTTATCTTTTATCAGAACCTGAACCTTTTGAAAAAATAATTTCACAGTCTCAATGAAAGCTAAATTTAGTCAGATTCAACAGTTCCTAATGATCATCTCATTAAAAGCTACAATTCAGTAATACTTACACTCACATGAAAATAAATACATGGGTTTATACACACACCACATAAAGTACATGAATTTAGCCTAAGTTTTTACAGTTTTTTCTATCATAAATTAGTATATACACATTATACATATATAATAATAGCATATGATATATAAGACACATATCAGCAAAAGTTCTGGCTAAGAATAGGAAAATGTGCACTAGAGAAACCTTTACAATTTAAAGCACTGGCTCATTTGGTCTTCTGGGTGTTGCCTTTTATTTTTATTATTATTAAATTTGGGAAAACGTGTTTATGATTTACTTTACACCAAAATTATTACTGAAGTCTTTTACTATGCTGAATTAGTTGATAAAAAATGTCCATGCTTCTTTCTCAGGATAGTCACCTTCAAAATAATGCTCCTTCTTAGTACATTTTCAGCTTTAATTGTAACCTATAGAGATGTCTTTCTATGTTACACGTTCATAGTGCACTGAGGTCTCACAGGAAAGAATGTCTTTGCAATTATTCACTACCATTACTGCTGTCTCTCTATTAAGGATTGGTACTTAGCATGATTCTAATATTAAGTTTTCTTTTTTTTGAATTTAAACATTGTGAATAATGTTTGGCAAAAAAATCCCATTATGAGGATCTGTGAATATCATGACTCTCTCTTGCATTGCATTCTGGAACATTTTCTTTCTTCTTAATTCCTCAAGATGTTGCAGCTCCGAAAGAAAGAAGCTGGAGAGATAAAGAAATTAAAGCCTGGAAAGCCCCTGACATCCATTGCCTTAGGTTACAGTGGCAGACAGTGGAGATATTAGGCTGTAGAATAACTTTCTACTCTCAGGTTTCCATGTTTCATTGCAATATACCACTACAATGTAAAGCATCCAGCCAAATGTCAATGATATGATTTTTGGCATCTTTGAGGTATCACCTCGACTGACAGATGTGCAAATGAAAAGAGAGGTACAGATACATACACTCATAGAATTTTGGAGTATGAAAATTCATGCTGAGGATCCTATGTTAAGATCACTCTTTTTTTCTTCATAGTTATGGGGACAGATTCAGTCCCCAGAGGTCTGAAATCTACTAGGGCAACTCTGAACCTTAGCCTATTCATTCATTAACACTGTTCTGGGCATATGGATAACATACACTCAGAGTCATGTGATCATGAAACCTCTGCCCTATTTGGAGGCAGACAAACCAATGCTTATAGGGAAGAAATAAATCACAAGACCATAAGACAACACATTCTTTCATTGCCTGGGATGGTGGGGACTAGCTGCCCTCTCATTTTGGTCAAATTGTGGTAAACAATTTATTATAAGTAAAAGCCCATGGGCTTTTCTCTAATTCTTGATGGTCAGTAGTTGCCCCCACCCCCTGCCAATACCCCTCCAATTTTTTTTCTTGGGAAAAGTGAAAATTTAAAACATACTCAACAGGTGTCAAGTGTGCAGTAGGGTGGCGAAGGTAGCTGCAGCCCAGTAGGGAGCTCAGGACTGGCTTCCTGGGACTAGAATTCCTAAGCAAAGTCTAGGAGCAAGCGAGGTGTTGATCACGTGTGGGAAGAGCCTTCCAGGAAGAGGAAAATGTGCACACAGGTTTAGATACATAAAGAAGTGCACCTGACATGTTTGATGAATAGTGAAGAAGTCAGTGTGGCTGAGACTTGGGGATGACAAGGATGAGAGGAGGAAGTGAGATGTGTGAGGTAGGGAGACAGGAGACTGATTAGACCCAGCTTCTGGACTCTGGAAGTACTTGTAGAGCTGGGCTATAGGGTGGTGTGGGGAGCATGACACACTCGTGTTGCTGTTATTCTTGCTGGTTTAGTTGGCTTGGGTGTTGTTTTGTGAGAAGACTCTTCATTCTCAGGTCCAAGCAGATGAGGAATCTCAACTTCCAGTGTCACTGTGCTAGTGAGGCTACTGTTGAAAGGCTCTGTGTGCGGTGATGGGGACTGCAAGGGCGACTTGTGTCAGCAGCTTGTCATCGAGGGCCTCGCCTTCCTGGCTGTGTCTGAGTACGTGGATTACTTTATAGCTCCTCTGATCACAGGTCTTAGATTCAGCTGGTCTTGGCTTCACTTGACATTCTTTCTCTATTTTGATGAGTTTCGGTCCAAAGCTCATACTCTTTAGCATTAGCCTTGCTTACTTCTTATGGCTATTTCAAGACTTAAAGACATTTTGTGAAGAGCATGATGTGATAATGTGATGCCTGGACAGTGGATTTGGGGGTGCTGGATGCTGTGGTCTCATAGAAACCTTAACACTAATAAAGTGCAACCACCCCACTGGAAGGTAAGACTCAAAAGAAATCAGTTGATGCCCCTTAACAAGTTGCAGAAACACTTGATTGCATGTGACAGGACTCATCAATCAGCTAATGATTAGAAAGCTGTGTCATGGTGGGTAAACTTCTATTTTGCATGACACCTCAATTAATTTCTGTTAGTAGGTAGCTGCAGTTTGCTGAAAGGTTTCTTTTACATATGCTTCTACATTTTTCTTTTGGCTAAACTTTTCCTCTTATGAGGGTGAGGAAAGTACAGCAGTGGTCAAAAGATTGAGATAGGGATATGCTACCAAAAGGCACCAAGAGGTATACGGGCACCTATATCATTCATATTTTTGGAAGTTCTAGGAATTGAACCCAAGGCTTTGTGCGTGCTAGGAAAGCAGTCCACAGCGAATTTCATTCCCAGTCCTTTTTATATTTTTGTTTTGAGACATGGTCTTCTTAAGTTGCCTAGGCTGGCCTTGAATTTATTACCTTCCTGCCTCAGCCTCCCAAGTATCTGGGATTACAGACATATAACAACATGTGCAGCACAAAAACCATTCTCACTGTATTACACTTCTATGCCATAAATTCACTGAGTCTTCAGTAGTCTCATACAAGTCGTATGTTCAGGACCAATGTGAAGAAATTAACAGGACCCCAAATTCAAACATCTGTGAGGGTTCTGCAGAAAAATTTAGGACCTGATGTGTCTAAGTTAGGCTCCACATTGATTTTCACTGAGAAAGAACTTCATTTCACCTTTACCTTCACATCTCCCCCAAAGAAAAAATGTGGTACCTATAGAAAGCCAGCTCCATTAAAACCATTTTCTCTGTCCCCTCTACTTTGGTGGAACTGGAGATGAAGAAAGCAACTGATCAGAAAAATCCTTTGGGACCAGGGTCCATGGCTTTGCTGGTCACAAAGGAAGGAGAGCACACAGACTTGTGCAGCAAAAACCTGCGAGGGAAATTCCTAAGACAGAAGTGAGCTGGAAGAAAGGCTGTGCTTCCTGCGGTGGGGTGAGCTGGGAAAGTGAGAAAGAAAGGAAGTGCTCTTGGGAGGAGGAGCAGGCAGGAGGAGCCACACCACTTTCTTCATTATCCTCTCTGCTTCCTTCATTTTTCTGACATTCTGTCGATCAGTTGTTAACACCTAATTCTCTAAAAAATAAATACAACTCGAGCAAATTAGGCGAAAGCCTTAGGAGAGCCCAATTACTCCATGTCCCTCCAAAGCTTAGAAATGAACTTCATTTCCCTGTAATGAACAAAATCGTGAGTGACAGCCTGGCCAATGAGACATGTCCCAGCTCCAGCTTCATCTGTCAGGGATACGGGCAAGAGAGATATTATGGATGGCCACTGCACCTCATGTGCAAGGGGTGTGTGTGTCTGTGCGCATGTGCGTGTGACCGTGCATAGTTAAACTAAATTGAAAGGCACCTGCCTCTGGGAAGATGTTATTTTTTTCATCCCAATTCACCACAGCAGTTGCTACTGCTTGAAAATCTAGTAGGTTTCTGAGAAAAGTCATGTTTATTAAGGAAGTTATTTATTCATAATAAACAGAGGTGAAAGTCAGTTAGAAGTGTATATATTATTTTCCCCATGCCTAATGTGAAGGCATTAATGGGAGCCTGAGTCCTGCTTTGCACTGTGGGTTCATTTCTCCAGTTCCCTCATCAAATGCCTTTGTCCACCTGTTTATTCGTCCGGCATACCCCGAGGAAGACTGCTTTCTGCCATGCCTGCCATGCAGTTACCCTTGGCTGGAGCCAATCTGGTAGGGAAGAAAGGCAACTCAGAGGTCAAAGACCAAGAACATGCCATCTTCTACATGCTGCTAGAACATTCTTTCTGAAGAATGATATGATATCTTTCAGATTCAAATTGATAGTAATTGCCCATAGAGATTTATTTGTATGAATGTGCCTTATACCCCACTCTATCTCAAAGTTTACGCACATGTGCTTCTGTTTTCAAACCCAAATGGTTGTGTGAAGACAGCTGAGAAGTGTGCCTTTTCTGGTATATACTTGAACTTCTCATCCCTAACCTTTTCATTCTGAAGATTCATCTCATTCCCTACGCAGCCATCCAACAAATACCTCATGGGCATCTCTCCTAGCCTGGCAACTGTACTCCATACTGAAACTCTAGGAGTGAACACACGGTCCCTGTCTTCACACTGTTTTCAATCTATCAATGGTAATAGACATTAAAGAAATAAATACAACAATAATGATTTAGTTACACCTGTAAGCTGCAATATGATGATGATGGAGTGCTTTATGATGTGGATCTGACACATGCTGGGGGAAAGGAAGGATTCAGAAAGGCAATCTAGATCAATAAGAGCTGGTCACTTGAGGAGGGCAGAGGACATGTTTAGAGCAGGTTTTATCATTTATGTTCTTACATGTCTCATTTGTCTTTTCTCAGGAGTGAATTGGTTTGGTTCTCAGACACCAGTGGATGATGCCGAATTGGGTCTTCCACGAGCTCAGTTAGACTAGAAAGCTGTGAGGTGGCACAATTTAAAGAGAATGAGAAGCCCCATGTCCTGGACTGTAACATCTCCAGCTTTGTGCACTCTTTTGGTCCTAGAGAAGGCTTCTGCTTTAGATAATCCCCCACCTTGCAGCATCTTTTGTTTGCGTGGACATTCTCCAGGGATCACCAGCACTCACGAAGTCCTTCAGTTAAGGGATACCAGAAAGTTTGTGGAGCCTAACAACAAAGTGAGCTGTCGGTCAAATGTGTGTCTAAAACCAACTTCTCCCATGTCGAATGCATTAATATACATGCATGGATAGGCAGTACGGGCATGTTTATGATGCTCTGCTGATATACTTCATTTCAGTTTATCATCCTAATATATTTCTGCAAAAACTGAGTGATTCTGAGAGGTTTAATTAGTTACTCTGCACCACATTTTCTGTCCAGAGTTCTAACCAACGGTTCCATCCACTGTTCCCAGTTGTCCTCCACATTGATAGTGAGATGCAAGAACATGCATGATGCAGGGTTAAAGCCTGCATTCACTCTCTCCCCTGCATGTATGTGATTACACTGCACAGGACAAGGAAACATAATGCATTAGAAGCACATGCTTTTTGAACATATTGCATGTGTCAAGCCAGGTGCTGGGCAGGTGTAATACAATGGGTGAGCAGGGTAGAGGAGCTTCTCCATGAAATCTGTGATCAATCTGGGAAGACCCACAACTAAACAAGCTATTACAACATAGTGAGGGAAGAGTTCTGAATAGAGAAACTATAAAATGTGAAGGGAACTGAAGAGTGGGGGCCTCTTAACCTTGCCCAGTGTGGTTCAGTGCAGTTTGAACTGTGATGGAGTTTTTTGGTTTTAGTTTTGGTTTTGTTTTAGAGTCAGGGTTCACTGTCCTGCCCAAACTGATTGTGAACTCTTGCATTTGAGGACTCTTCTGCCTCAAAAACATCCTCCTGCCTCAGCCACTTGAGGTGTTAGGATTACAGGTGTAAGTCAGCACACCTGGCTCAGTTTGAGTTGTTAATCACATGGCTTGGAGATGCTAAGTAGAGACATAAAGAAGGAAAAGAAACATTTTCAAGGCAAAACCCAGCATGAATGAAGACCCAATAGCTAGTTAGAACTGAATCTGTTAGTCTTCAGCGTGGCTACCACACAGCATGGAGAGGGCAGTGGAGAGAAATGAGGATGTCATAAGAAATGTCTGCCTTTCTTATGTTCAAGGATAATCGCAGTGATAGCAAGGCATGCGGAAGCCTGAGCCTGAAAATAGCATCTGACAGTCTGCTTTCCTCTTTGATTGAGGTGGCCTTGTGCAAAGGCACAGATTTCATCCCAGACTGAGGTGCCAGCCTCTAGCATGTCTGTGCTACTTTAGAAATGGCTTTTTTGGAACAAATATATGATTAAGAATCCGACTTGAGAAGTATCTCAGAAGTCACCTAATTTTACTGACATACCCCAGCCCCTGCCATTTCACAGACAAAAATACTGAGGCTTAGTGACAGATAGCAAACAGTCCAAGGTCACAGAAGAGCAAGCAGCTCCACAATTGGATTCATGGTCCTACAATTAAAAGCTTTTACACTGCATCATCATCACTAATCATTTTAAAGAGAAACAGCTAAAAACTCAGATCCTTGGATACTAATTGTGGCTTAGATCTAAAATGTCCCTAAATGCCTCATGTGATTGAACAGGGGACACTGCACTGCACGCTGATTTGCTGTTAGTTGACTAGCTGTTAGGGGTTGGGCCTTGGCTGGAGGTGGGACCCTGGGGGCTTGACCTGAATGGGTGCACCTCCCTCCTGCCTCCCCCTTTTCTCACTGCTCCCTGGGTGCTGTGATGTAAGCAACTTCCCTCCACTGTGTTTCTTTTCTGTGACATTTCTGCTTTGCAATCGGACAGCCATGGACTGAAACATGAGCTGAGATCAACCTCTCCTCCAGGAAGTTGTGGATGTTGGGTGTTTTTTCCCCACTACTATAGAGTAGCTACAATGCTAAAATTCTGGTTTAAAACTTGTTAGCGTAGGACTCCCAGTTGGGCTGAGACTTTCTATGGGCTTCTTCTGAAAGATCAGGGGAGCTCCCAGCAGGGCATCCTCTGGGTAGGGAGCCTGAGGCTCTGGATGCTCCCCACTTTCTCAGTCTTCTCATCCTAGACATGGTTGGGACATCACCACAGTTGTGCAAGCAGATATAGGCACAGGGTGGTAGAAAAGAGTACTGCATTCTTTCACAAGTTAGCTGGTGAGAAGACTTCTTTTCCATTTTGGGTTGGGCAGCAGCTGGTCAGTAAGCACACCTACTATTCATTTGTTTGTGGGGAGAAGACACTGGAAACCAAGAACACAGCCCAGGGATGTTCAGGGTACACCAAGAGCATTTCATGGGTCAGTCTTGTGAATGGCCTTCTGTTATGGTTGCTACATTGCACTAATTTGAGGAATCTAGAAGCTTAACTAAGTAACTCTGCAGTTCTACATCCTGGGTGAAAAGGACTCTAGGATGTTGTTCATTGTGTCAATTTGAGAAGTGTAGAAGGTTATCTAAGTGATTCAGCAGGGAACCAGGGTCCTTACATTGTAAACATCCTCAACTTGTGGAAGAGGAGGGCACGGAAATGGTGTGGGCGTGGAAAGGCTCATTTTACTCCTTTTGCTCTTGCTGATTTTGCTGTCTTCTGCCACCTGGGACTGTTGCCCTTGTGCCTTGCCTTGGAGCCAGCTGATTATGGACTGAAACCTCCACAAATTGTGAGCTAAATAAACCTTTCCTTCCTTAATTTTTGTTGTCTTTGGGTATTTTATCTCAGCAAGGAGAGAAAAGGAACCAAGACAACTTCCAAACAGACTTCTTTTAATTACTTTATGACTTGGAATTGCAGATGTTTCTAAGAGGATGGGATGTCCCCAAAGAAGTAGCAGAAATGGTAACTTCTTTTCTTACCATACTTGTAGAACTCTAACTAGAATATTTAGAATCCAGCCATATTATGGCTGAAATGACCTTTTGATTACCTAGCTTTTATATTTGTAGTTCAGGAAACTGAAGACTCTAGAAGTTATACAATTTCTTAAAGCTCCCATAGCTATGAGGCAGTAGAACTAGCACTGAATGAATCCCAGTCTGCATGACAGAGAAATTATTACACACATAACTATGGCAAGCTTTAAGCACTTTGAGTACACCAATTTTTAAGAGTAACAGCTCCCTGTCTGGTGAGCATTTGTATGGTGTTAGGTATGATGTAAAGCATTCTATGCACATTTCTCCCTTTAAGCCTTAAAATAATCTTATGAAGTGCAGCTGAGTTGCTCTCACTTCTCTATTATAAGAGTTGACATTTATTAAAACTTTCTGGGAGATCCAAGATTGTTCTGAATCACTCCTGGGCATCAGCTCTGGTATTTCTCATAATGGTACTAAAATCTCCATCTCACCAATTGGGAAACTGAGGTAATGCACATCTGCCCAAGATGAGCTTGCTGGAGCCAACAAAAATCCACCCTTAGCCTTGTCTTAGGATGTCTCTTAAAGCTGGACTTGAATTCAGGTTTGCTGCTCTCCAGGACCCTTGCTTCTGCTCTGTGTGTTTGACTTTCTAAGTTAATAAGCACATACGATTTATGCCAAATGGCATTCTCTAGGTACTCTTAATTGTAAAGGGTAAATCAAACAATAATATTTCTTAGTCTCACACTCTTTTAAAGTCAGCATCAACTGACAAACTTTGATTTTCACATTGCTGAGAAACAGTTGTAATGTATCAGAAATCCTCTCTGTCCCACTTCCGGCTACCACCATTCCTTCTGGACAACACTTTGCCTTTGCTTGTTAGGAAGTGCCTTGTCATTATGATGAAGCAGGAAACTGATTGTGTTGTTGTCTTTCCAGCCCTGTAGTGTCACCACTTCACACTTCTCTTCCAACACACACACACACGCTGTGTCAGTCAGTGTTTTACGAGAGAATCAGATAGAATACAAGATATATAAATGTATAAGACCTTGCAAGATTGGCTCACAGTGGCCACCCATGGAGTCAGAAGAAGTAGGCAGTGGGGCTGGGGATTTAGCTCAGCGACAAAAGCGCCTGCCTGGCAAGCGCAAGGTCGTGAGTTCGGTTCCCGGTACCGGAGAAAAACCAAAAAAAAAAAAAAAGAAGTAGGCAGAGGGTGTTCTGCACATTGGAGATCAAAGAATTCAGTTCATAGTCTGGAGCCTACTGCAGTGTCCTGTGTGAGTTCTTATCAGGAGGCCTATGGATCTGTGATGCAAAGGTGAAAAGTCTATACCAGAAATCTGAAGGATCTGCATCAGAAGCTGAAGAGTCTGTGCTGGAAGCTGGGAGATGACCTCCAAGATGAAGGAGAAAACTGGAGCTTCTCCAAAGAAACAAAAGCAGATCTATTCTTCATTTCCCCTTTATATCATCCAGGTGACCAGCCTCCCTAGGGTGGGTCTTCTACATCCTAAAGTGTACAATTGATGAGCTGATTTAGTTAAGCTTCTTTTAACTAAACTTCTCAAATTGATACAATCACTCAACCACACAGACAAACAAGAAATTCACTGTGTAGCTCTGCTGTTTGTGAGTGTGTGTGTATGTGTGCGCATGTGTGTGTGCTCACATACTCATATGGTGCAAATCTCAGGTTTTACTATGCTGTAGTCACAGGGTCCTGATGAATATTTGGGCCACCTACAGCCTCTGTCTCCATGGGGGCCTGGTCTTCATAATGCCCTTCTTTAAAAAGACTGATGAGCACCTGTGATCTAAAAACAGTGTAAGATGGTTCCTCTTCATATCCAGACTAATTGAGAATGGAGAATCTGGAGACCTAAGGGGTCACAGAAGGGCCACCCACTCATGTGAATATCAAAATAGAAATCACAAATTTGCCCTGATAAACAATTTTCATGGTAAGTCAAATGGTCGGGATATTATTTTTCTTTCAGTTTGGCATACACACAGTAAGAACCTTGCCTAAATTATTTTGTGTCCTTTTATTTTCAGAATATATATTTTTGCATGGTTTAAATATTTTTTAATTGAAGATGTTAATTCTGCATTAAGATGAAAGAAGTCCTTTGTCCACTGCATCTTTTTAAACCATCCTGCAATGAATAGAAATTATGTTATTTAAAAGGCTTAGCATAATCTGACAGATAGATGCAGTAATGCCTCATTAACTTTGCCTCCACAAGTGCAGGATAGCGCAGAATTTTATAATCATTTAGAGTCAGGACTAGCTGGAGTTTGCGGGTGATCTGCTCTGTGATAATTTGTCTCTGAGTTCCACTTCTTCATATAGATAACTCACAGCTACCTACCAGCTGTATTTTGAGATAGCAAAATCTTGTGTTGGAAGTTGCTGAGCTGAACACTCACATTCATCCCACTACTGCACCTCTCAAAGCCCTACTGGGTTTTACCTGAGAGTCAAGATGCTCCGCCCTAACCAAGCGGAGCTACAGGCTCCACCACTCTGGGAGGCTAATGCAGGAGGATTGCAAATTCAAGCTCAACTTTGGCAACTTGGCAACTTAGCAATACTCTGCCTCAAAATAAAAAAAAATTTTAAATGCTAAGGATGTAGCTCAGTCTGAAGGACCTGGGTTCAATCTCTGTTCCACCCAGACAAAAACAGATGTTTAAACCTGGCTCAACAGGCCCTGCAGGGCAGTGGTCAAGAATGGGGACTGCTACAGGAAGAACTCACACTAGCTAGCCTGTCTGAGGAGAACAAGCTTAAGGCTTTGTGGTTGTATTAGTCATCTTTCCATTGCTGGGACAAAATTCCTGACATACACAATTTAAAGCAAGAGAGATTTATTTTAGCTATAGTTTCAGAGAGTTTAGTCCATGGCAAGCTGGCTCCAAGGCATAAACATCATCGTAGAGGGAAGTGGGGGAGCTAAGCAGCCAGAAAGCAAAACACAGAGGAGGAGCCAGACAAGAAAGTCCAGGGCCCAGCATGCCCCCTTAGCCCACCTGGACATCCTTAGAAGTCAGCTTTGCTAATCAACTCAGCTTCTCTGAAGCCTATCAAGCTGACAATCAAAATTAACCATCACAGTGGTCTTGAGCAAATTGCTCATTATTTATCTCTCTGAGCTTCAGTCTGCATTTGTGTAACAGTGACATAAGAGTAGGACCTCATAGTGTCACTGTGGTAAATCATGAATCAGTTCAAGTCACACGCTCAGCCCTGACACATGGATGACCTACACAAAGTAGTTAGTTTTAATTATGGCTCAAGATCATACTGCTAGTAAGAGGAGGAAATGGGATACTAGTTTGGGAAACTCCAAAGCACACATATCTTCACTAGCACCACTGCCCTATCCCTGTTCTTACCCAAGGTCTAAAATTGTCTAGTAAAATGAAGCAACATGGTGGGTCTTGGAAGGATCCCTTGTACGTGTGACCAAGTCAGTGTCAACAGTGTCAAGTGGAATATGGTGCACTCAGATTAACTGAGCTGGTGCTGCTGGGAGATGTTTCTGTGTAAGAAGCTTGACCCTGAGATCATCAAACACAAAGGAATGGAGATGCGGGAGAGCTGTTCCCAATATCAGGCACTCAGCCAAGGTGAGGAGTGGCCAGATCTTTGTACCTTCTCCTGCTAGGGTCCTTTCTGTGTTAGGAAAGGACATAAAAAGGGATAAAACACTGGCATCCTTCTGAGAGCTATCTTAGCTTCTAGAAAAATGACATTGTAGTTTACTCTTATTGGTCAAGGAGGAATATAAGCCACTAGTCCAATGATAAACAAAGGCACAGAGAGTGGAAGTGTGGATCAAGCTTATATAGCAATGGTGGGGAGGAATGGTGGAAGAGAGTTTCACAGGCAGGGCGGGGCAGGTAAAATCTCAGTGGTCTTTCCAGTGTGTCTACTAAATGAGTAAAGCTGACTTCTCCAAGTATAAGAATACCACTGCTGATTTTTGGGCCAAGGTTGTGTTCCATGATTATTAAATCTAAATCATTCCCAAATCTTTCTGTTTCCTTAAGTTCCTCTGTCTTTTCACTGCAGTTATCAGGAGGTGATAACGGACTCCACATTTTTGTGTGCTTCTTGGCTATTTATTGAAGTTTATGCTCCAGTTAAGGCAAGAGCTTCTTTCATAGGTACTAAATCTCCAACCTGGATCACAGTAAAATGAACATGTAATAAATGCTTATAGAGTAAATGAATGACTTGAGCTTCTGACCTAAGAATTCCATAGGGCAGGGCTGTAAGAGCAAGTGAGGAGATCAGGGCATTGCAGGGGAGCCCTCCACACTTTCCCCTGACATCCTGCCTTTACATACTCTTAAGCTTTTGAACACAGCAGAGGAACAATCTCCACATTACTCTTGCCCTGGGCCATACCAGCTGTCTGAGATTCCAGAAAGTCCCATCTTTTTCTTGTCTCCTTCATTTACTCCTTCTCCTCTGCTTTCCTGCCCTGTGCTCTGCTTTTAGAAGTGCAGGTCTTCTGGTCAGTGTACTTTTCTGATTGTCAGCATGCTAGCTACTCACTGGATGGGGTCGGGCTGCCTGACTCACCCCAGGAAGTGCACTTGGAGAGAAAAATTCATCAAAATGTTTGGTCATCTTGAATTGTACCTAGGACCTGACCATTGTTAAGTAACAAGTATATTTTACACAAGACTAAACTGCACAAAACACACTTTTAAGCTATGGAATCCTACTGGACTGTAAGAAGTCAGGCTTTATTTTCTGTTTGTAATGACATGGAAAACATCTAGGACATATTGTAAAGTGGAAAAAATAATTTTAAATGGTATATATAGAGAGAGCTTGTTTTTAAATTATCATAGTGTATCTATGTTTATGTTTTGTCTATGTCCAAGCTCATATCTATTTTTATATTTCTAGACTAGACATGCCCAAAGATTTTTGAGTATGATCCTTTTTTTGATCCTTTTTTTTTTTTTTTTTGGTACCGGGAATTGAACTCACAACCTCAGGCTTGCCAGCTGAGCTTATGCCATTGAGCTATCTCCCCAGGCCCTTCTGAGTGATCATATGTACAGGAAAATGCATCTAAAAGTACACAGTAATTTGATGCAAATATACAGTTTGTTAGTTGGAGAGTTTGCTTTGCTTTGTATATGCCAGTATTTTTCCAAACTGTTTTTGTGATAAGAAAAACATTTGTTTTATTTATGTTTTTGTTTTGCTGTGCTGGGGATAGAACCCAGGGCCTCTTGCATACTAGGCAAGCATCATAGCACTGAGGTACCTTCCTGGCCCAATGAGAAAAATATTTGCAATTTAAAAGTAAGAGGCAACACAAAAAAAATGGTGTGGAATGAGGATCTCGGAAACTGTTCCTCTTGTTCCTTCAAATAGCCAGGATGTTATTATTTAAAAAGATGGGGAATATAAATGACTACAAGTCAGCGGGCAAACGCTGTGAGCATGCCATGCACAGGATGCTGACACATTCAAAGATGGGAGGGGCTTTGCCGCAATCCAGGATGACTTCTCAGAGAGAAGACTCTGGAGCTGGCTCTCAAAGGGGAAGCAGGAGTCCAGCACAGATGGAGGGTTTCCGTGAAGATCTCCATCCTGCTATGTGCAGGCTCACCTGAGAGACAAAGAACAACAGCAGGGGTGAAGGCCAGATGTGTGCAGAACACCAACTCCAGGGAGGCTAGAGATGCAGGCTGGGCATCCTTCCAGAGAGCCCTATATGGAGTCAACCTAGAAATGGATTCATTTTACTCCTTAATTTCATATTTTTTAAAGCATCAATTGGATTTCAGATCTTTACTGAATGTGAGAGTTTAATGATACAAAAAATGCAGAGACCTTAGAGATGATTCTCATAGATTTAAATATTTTCTTCTTTTACAAAAAAAAGATGAGATTGCAAACTGAACTATAATTTGTTGGCTGTCCCCACTAATTAAGAAATGGGACCTCTAGGGAAGCTGAGGCATTTCTGAAGGATTAGCCATTTGGGTCTACAAGGAAGAGCGGCTGCCATTCTGCTTGAGATCCGTAGGAGGGCTGAAAGTGTGCAGGGGGAGTCAACAGTGGAGCGGCTGTGACTCTTCCTGTGCTGTGGCACTTTGAGAGGTAGAGGGTTAACTTGTTTAATTCATCTGTCCACCAGCGACTCCCCTTCCCTGCATGTTATTGGATTTCCATCACCAGGTGACTGAAGAGTCAGGTGTCTGTGTTGAAGCACTGAACTGTGAAGCATATTAAAAAGAGAGAGAGAAAATTGTCTTAAAACTAACAAAAATTGATTACTTACAAAAAATCATGAAAGCAAAGATAATTTCTAAAAGTAATATATTTTTCTCTTTGTTTTTCCCCAGAGCTAATTTTAAATAAGAAAGTATTTTAAGATCCTCTACAGAGTTTCACCTAAAATTTGCTCTTGGCACCTGCTCCCCATTCCAACCCCTGCACAGGTCAAGCTGTTTGCAGTTTCTCTGGCGTGGCCAAATCTCCGTATGAAGTAAGCAGTTAACCAGCTTAAGACTTCTCGTTTCCTTTTTTATCTGCATTATTTCCTCTCTGAGAAAAGAATCCTGCTGTTCTTATCCATTATATTGTTTGTACCTCTTTGTGTACAGAAGAATATGTTATTTATTCAAATGCCTTTAGTTATGTACCTTCTCATACAAACTATTTTAAGATACAAAGAGGTGGATTTCAGAGATTCATATACTATCATTAGAATAAAACCTGCAGCTCATCACTTCAAATGCCCCATCCAATAATCACGTCTTCTTTCCTGTCAAGCTTCTATGCAGCCTTCCCTTAACTGCCCCCAGGAGTCCCAACAGCTGGAGGATGCTGGCTGCTCTCCAGAGCTGGTGATTGGGTGAGGTGATGGGCTCCTTCCCTGTGTGTCCATGGGCTTCCAGGCAGGCAATACGCTGGCACTGGTTCTTCCCTTCTGGGGGCCACATGGAGGAAATGTGTTTCTGCTTCTGTACAGCAGCTCAGCACATGAGGAAGGGAAGCACATGGTCCCGCCAGAGCCTGCGTCTGCGCCTCCCCACCATGCCTGATGGTGAGGCCTGCCCTACTATTTCCTTTCTGCTCCATGCTCTTGGTTCATCCAGGCCCCCCACCTGTCCCTGTCTCTCTGTCTCTGTCTCTGTCTCTGTCTCTGTCTCTGTCTCTCTCTCTCTCCCTCTCTTCCATGCTCTCAAGAGATTCTGTTGAGCAAGTTTCCATGATCTGACCAGGCGGCAGGAGCCTGGAGTCTTCTTTCTTCTATTTTGACACTTTATTTGCTCGAGCTACCTACTATGTAAACTAAATGCAACCGATCATCAAAGTCCACTTATTTTTAAACACTTTTTTTTTTTAAACTCAGAATTGTGAGAACACTGTGAAACTCTTGACAATTTTCCCCCCATATGGCTATGAAAACATATCTCCCCATTGGATTTTGAAGTTATCATACAGGATCTACAGCAATTGAAATGGAATATGATTTTAAATATCCGTCATACACAGATGCGTGTGTGGGATAGAATTTTTAAAATTCATTTTGGAAGGATATCCAAGTGAGTTTTTATTTCAGCAAAGATGAAAAACATTAATTTCATTAATTTTCTACTAGCATAAAAAGTGTGGCCACCTTAAATTGGGGAAGGTGTGGCTTCGAAGCAGGTCTTCCGAGTTGATAATTACACTTTCCAGGTGATCCAGGGAACTGTGCAGTAGAGCCTGGGTGGCAAGGCATAATCACCAATTCTGACTCTCCCTTATTTTTCAGGTTACAAACTTCCCGTTTCCTTTCCCTACCTGCAGAGTCTTTGACTAAGGCTGTTTGGCAAGCCATCCTGCTCAGATCATGCTTGCTCCATTTAAGCAAGAAATCAGTGAAGTTGATCTCACACAGGCTCTTGAGAAAGAGACTATGACTCAGACTTGCTGGAGCTCCAGCTCCTTCGAGATCGATCCGCACTGCAGCAGTGCAGCTATCGACTCGCACTTCATGGCCCTGAGCACCATTTGTCAGCCTTCCAGGGAGAAGAGCTCCATGACCAACCTAAAGACCACGGTGCCTGTGATTAGTCCTTCCCACCTAATAGATGCTTATTATCCAGGCTTTTCCAGACCTTGGTCACCCGTGAGAATCACTGAGATGTGGAAATGGGTCCACCCTGGGCAGGATTAGTACTGCAGGCACTCTGTTATTGTCACCTTTATTGGCAGGCCAGGGGCTGACTTTGGTACAGAATTTTGCAATAGCAAGGTTTCTGCCTTTGATGAGTGAATGTATTAAGGTTTAATGATATTTTACCAAGAACTAATCTTCTCCTAGATAAAGGACAACGCATCACTATGGAAGTAAATTTAAACAAATGAGTTACAACTCTGCCATCCTTTCAGATTCTGTTGAGCAGGGTTCCAAGGATCTGTTATACCCTGGTGATAGCTCCTGCTGCTAGTTAGTGTGATGGAGGAAAATCCTTAAGCAACAATACTACATTGTTATCAGTGAGAACACAATATTGCACAGGTTTTTCAATAGTTTCCATCTTCCAGCATGGGACAAGCTGAGCTCAACTTCGTATAAGATAGCACATCTCTGGAATTGTGCTGGTCTGGAGGAAGCAACACTCTCGGGGTGAGTCTCTCTCAGCTGTTCGTTTCCCTGTGTCTGCAATCTCTTCAAAAATGTGAGATGCCCTCTCTGTGGAGAACATCATAGTAGGACATTGCACCTACTTCCAGGAAGTGGGTGTCACTGCAGTTACAGGAACAGGTCTTGAGGCTCCAATATGTAAGTCAATAACTCTTTAGTATTTCGGAGGCTCCTTAAATCCATCCCCAGTGCAGCAGGCTGATGGACCACCCCTCTGCTCCTGGACTGGTCTCCCTCTCATCCCGTCTTGCTGTGGTAGGGTCTCAACTGTCCTCCCCACCCTACTGAACCTCCTCTTTTCTTCTATTGGTCTATTTGGATTTTGCCTAAAAGGAAAGAAATAATATTCAGTTGTTCCTAACCCTTTCAGTAGGCAGTACTATTGAGAGGTGATGTATTTTTTACATTGCCAAGTTGGTGTGTATAGGTCAACAAGCTATCCCCTCTGCAATCAAAATGCAGTCTGCCTGGAAAGAGAGTTAGAAAACAGTCTTCCTTAAGGGGCTTACATTTTGCTTTGTCACCCGTGGAAGGATTAATATATGCATGACATCTCCCCAGAGTCTTTGAAAGGATTGTTGGGTAGGAGGTAAACACCCAGTCACCGACATCCCCTGGAGAAAAGATAAGGAGAAAGAGTGAACAGCTGCTTGAATGGCTACATTAAGCTGATATTAAAAACCACCAAAGTGTTTAAGAAATCCACTATTAACACCTTGCAAGGCTCTGGGCAGAGTCGATTTAAGGAGTTCTGAAAATTCCACACCTGGCTTGGTACAGTAAACCCCAAAGTCTTTATGAAGAATTAGTTAAGCCGCCTAGTTCTTCCTACATTTATTTTCCTTGATCCTATTTAGTTCTTTCTGCAATTTGTTAAGACACAGGAGTATACTGATCTCAGTAGCTCATGAATATTTGAAATCTAAAGTTTCTTGCAAAGGAATTTAACAAACAAAAGCCATAAATCACTGCCTTAAATTCATATTGTCTGACCCCTTTTACTGAAGAACATGTTTGAAACTGCTTTGACTTAGGGAAAGTAGAACTATTCTAATCCATTATGGTATCGCTCAGGTCCGCTGCAGATTTAGTGGCAAAATTCTGTTCATCTAGCATATTTTACTAAGCACATACTATGTATCAAGATTCTGTCTAACGTTGAGGAGTATAACCGTCTAGAAGACCTATGGAGACCCTGTCCTTGCAGAGTTTGTAATTTGATGGAAAGGCAAAGATACGGGAGAGTACAATTTTAACATATGGCAGGAAACACAATCTCTTTGAAGCTGAAAACCATTTACATGACAACTTTGAATTCCACACTCCTTCCTATCTTAACTGAATCCTGCACAGAGCTTGTGGAGATGTTTTATAAAGTGTGATTGATGGCAGAACATAATCTTTGATTTTGTCAATGGCACTTGATTGGGTGCAGTAATGGGTGCTGGAAATAGAATCTAAAGTACTTCAATGTATTAGAGAAATGTTCATCAAAGTCAGAGTGAGGCTTAGCAAGGATGAACTCAGGCTGTACAGAAAGGAAAAGATGGTGCTTCTCACAATATAGCATCTTTCTCATGACTGTTGTCCCTACACAGCAATGGCCTTGTGTAAGCATTTATCGAACTCCTACTATATACCACGAACAATGTTTGTGGAAGCTCTTAGAGAAATCAGCATTAGAGAAATTGTTGCAAATGCCAGGATGGGCCTAAATAAACACATAAATCTTTACTCAAGATCAGAGATGGTAAAATCTGAAGGTACTGCATTGTCCCCATAGACAATTTCATTACGGTAACAGTAGAATTCAGAAAGTACACGTGAAACACCTACTACATGGAAAATTAATGTACTTTGTAATGGCAGAACCTAGGAAGGGAGAACTGAGCATATATTTAATGTTATACAAGGAAGAACTAAAAATGTGCTATAAAAAAGTGGCACAAGTATGATTTCTGGGGTACAAGGGAAGCAAGACTTAATGCCAGAGGAAGAAACCGCTAGGGCTGTGTACAGGATCTAACATTCAAGCTGCAGCTGAAAGAAGTCTCAGCACCTGAAGCTGTGACTTCCAAGCTGAGCAAAGAAGTGTGACACTAGAATGAAGTTCTTACGTGAGGAATATGGGGAGATGTGGCACAGAGAAGTGAGGTGGGCAAGGGCATCAGAGAAGACTCTGAGTTTCCTACTACAGGGAATATGAAGCTATTGAGGGGACTTCTAGGGCCGAGTAAAGGAGGCACTGCAGGTAGAAGAGTGTAGGTATGGGTGTAGCTGAGAGGTTGCTACAATAATTACTTCGTTGCACCGAGTCTATGAGGCCTGGAGTCCTCTGGATGGTCATTATCAATAACTGAAGCAGTGTATGTGAGCTTCACACAGTCAAGGGAGATGGCTGGGCAGAGTTAGTTGGACAGAAGGATTTTAGCTTCCTTCTTCACTTGATCTAGGTGACCCACCTCCCCAAGAAGCAGGGAAAATAGGACAGTTACACCTCAGATCTTGTTGCTGAAACCTATAACTTGAAAATACCATGCTCTTGAAAACTTCCTCTATTCCAAAAGTAATACCTTGTATTGTTCCAAGTGTTGTTTTCTTTTCCTTCTTTTTTTTACCGGGCATATAGGACATTGATTATTGTTGTTATTATTGTAATTCGTAAAATTACATTTTCTTTGAATCATAAATCAATAGATTCTCTTCTCTCAAGGCACTTCTTCTATTTAAAGAGCCAGATCGATTTTTGCAGGATATGCCAACAATAAATCTTTGGGTCTTGTTGTTTCCTCCTGAAGACTTTGGATCAGGATTATTATTATCATTATTTATTATTTATTGAATTCTGTCAGTGGGCTCAGCAGTATAAAAATATAAATGGATAAACATCATCATCAAATCTGTTTCCAAAAAGAGCAGGTGTTTATCATGAAAGAAAGTATTTGAATTACCAAAATAATGCCCATTAGTGGTTTTCATTTCCTGGAAAATATTGTCTTTGTGGTCATTCAACTCCTGTGGCATTTCAAGTGAATAAATAGGATCAATCTCTCCTTCCTGGCTTGTTTCCAAGTTGGGAATTACCTCCTGCTTCGTGAAAGTTTTCCATGACTTAATTGTAGTAGAGTAGGCCTACTACCTTCCAGGGCTTCCTTTTCATTAGCCTGGATCATTTCTTCAGGCCGCACTTTTACTTGTCCCTTGGCTTTCTCCTCTTGACCAACTAAAAGAAACCAACTCATTGAGGCACTTCCTTCTTTTATCTCATTTGCAATGTTTGGAACATACAGAATCGGGTTTCTTCTGGTTTCCTCATCTGAGAGTCAGACAGTGACAACTTTCTATGATGTGTGACTTGGAAGGATGCTGTAGCACAGCTCTGCCCTGCCTGTATCTTGCCACTACCCTGAGGACCACCATCCATGAAATCACTCCCATTCATTCGGGCCTGCTTAAATAATGGCTAAGCATCTACAGGCTCATTTTCCACCCAAGTCTCCTATGTTCTGTATTAGCAAAGGAGAAACACAAGGCCAGAGTTGTCAACCATTTAGTCCAACTGTCTTTTAGTACTTTGTTTAAACTCATTTCAAATGTTATGTTAACCAGAGCTGAAAAGATAAAAGCAGCTAATGTGGTTGATTTGAGGTTACCAGACAATTATAGCAACCATAACTATAATTTGTTTTTAGTTTAGTTTTTTGGAAGGTGTGCTTACATATTACCCCAAGTGACATTCATAAGGATACTGCAAAGAAAGGAGAGAGTGTGTGATATTTAACATCTCAAATGTATGGAAGAGAAAGCTGAGACGCAGGTTAAGTGACTTGCCCACAACTAAACAGCTGACAATGTTCCGGAAATTGAATCCCTGCTCCTTTTTATAACTGACAATTGGATAGGGCCAAGTGAAGGCCAAAGGACAGTCGGCCAGGAATGGGGAGGATGAAGTGCAAGGAATGTTGTTCATCACAGAGACCGAGTACCAACCACAAGGGTGCAAGAGTGGCAGAACAAATGGCTGCAGACACCCTCTGATCTGTGAGTAAGCAGTTGGTCTGATAATCACATACAGTGTAGATCTGTTTATCTTCCAGAACTAGCTAAAAGCCATCTCATGTATATATTATGACCTACATTGGGAAATAGACTCATGTGTAGATAGGGCTATCAATCTGCAGATGAGCTTCTGTCCCTGTCCAAATTTAGAAAAACATGCAAGACCATCAAGACGTTAGTATTATTGGCTCCAGCTTCAGAAGATCAAAGCCTCTTGGACCAGAGAGGAAATGATTTTGCCTCTTCATCTGCTTTTCTAAATGAGCAAAGCCAAGCACTTGAAATACAACTCCTCACAAAGCCATTATGTGCATTTTATTTTTTAAACCAGTATTTAATGAATACTTACTGTGTGCAGCAATGTTTCATTGTTCTTTTTTATTATTCCTTTCTCAAAAGAATGAAACCTGAAACTTGCCTCAGAACTAAACAGTGGACAGTTCTAATGGGTATATTTAGTTGTAAGGTTTCCTACACTTTGGTTTAGAGACAAGGACTACTTACCAAATATCTTTCCCATTAAGAAGTATGACCAATATCTATCTATACACAGGTTTGAACATGCAATATATGTTTGGAATCTCAGTGGGAATCTATGAGATTACAGGAGATATGAAGAGATAAGAGGTACTTTCATTCCATGGAAGATATAGAACTTACTTTCTTTTAATGATTTCTTATATGTACAAATATACATCTAATATTGTCACTAACAGTTATTTACAGGAAAGCAATAATTAAGTAACACCTATAATTTGCTAATAAAATGACAAGTCAATTTAGACAAAATAAGCAAAGAATCTGAATAGACACTTCTTCAAAGACGACATACAATAAGCATATCAAAAAGGTTCAGCATCAATAATAGAGAAGTACAAACCAAAGAGGAAGGATGCTAACAATTTGGAGCGGTAAAGAAATGGGAACCCTTATATAAGTGGGATTGAAAAGTAGTGCAATTGCTTTCAAGAAAGTCCAGTTGTTCCTCAAAAGTTTGAAGGTAATTACTCTGCTATCCAGCAATTTCAAAGCATCACCCAAGAGAAATGAAAACATGTCCATATAAAAACTTTTATACTAATATTTATAGCAGCTATGTTCAGAGTAGCCCCAAATTGGATGGATGGATAGATAGATAGATGATAGATAGATAGATAGATAGATAAGAAAAATGTATGTATTGTATAAATAAAATGTGTCATCAAAGAAATACTACTCTGCCATAAAAAGAAATAAAATATTGATACATGATACAACATAGCAAACTTTGAAAATACTATACTAAGTGAAAGAATCTTGTCACAAAGATATATACTATAAGATTTCACACATGAATTGATTAAGGTTTTCTTGAGAAATGGAACCAATAAGATACCATTGTCTAAGGGGATTGATTAGATTGGCTTACTGGATAGTTTCACAATGGCCATCTGTCCTCTAATGTACAACAGAATCCAGGAATTGCTCAGTCCAAGAGGTTAGAAGCCTTGGAGTGAGAGTACCAAGAATGCAGTGCCAGTCCAGTGCTGAAGGCTTGAAATCTGCCTGGAGAGTTGCTGGAATGAGTTGGTATCAGATGGCCGCACAAGGTGGAGTCTGATGTCTGTAGGTCATGGTCCAGGCCAAAGATACACCTATGCAGGTTGCATGCCTCTTGCAAGCATGTACAGCTTACTCCTGTGGCATTTGTGATACCTGGAGTCTTGGCAGGTATTTCCCCTTTAAGGTGCTGGTCTGCATGCCCATCATCTCTGAGACAACCCCTAGACACACCCAGGTGTGGACTTTACTAATCTGCTAGGCATCATTCAATCCAAGCAAGTTAACAATAAGATGAACTGCCACAATATACTTTATAAAGTCCAGGAGAGGAAAATAAGGAAAGAAAATATATTAGTGATTATGAAGAATGGGAATATGGAAAGATTGGGAGGTGACTGCTAAAGGGTACCTGATTTCTTTTGGGGGGTCATAAAATATTCTAAAATTGATTATAGTGACAATTGTACAACACAGAGAAGATACTAAAATTCATGGAGTTGAATAATTGAATACTTCAAACAGGCAATTTGTATGGTATAAATGAAACTTATCCATAGAAAAAGGAAAGAAAGAAAGAAAGAAAGAAAGAAAGAAAGAAAGAAAGAAAGAAGAGAGAGGGATGAAGGGAAAGAAAACAGTGATTCATGGTAATAGTCACTGTAAAATATCACTGGATCATTTTTGATGCCAAATGATTCCCTTCTCCTTATTTGTCTTTCCATCCTTTAGGATAACTCTGGAAAAGGCAGCAATTATGTCTGCAACATGCTGCCTTGCAAGACGGGAGCAGGTTTATGTGCAGCTTTTTCATCTTTGTTTCCATTGGGAAATTTTAGATGTTGGGAATTGATGATAGCTTAAAGCAAATTCCCAGCTGGTCACAACATATTTGGATTCTGGCTTTCAGGATTGGAATACATCAGAAGCATTTGTGTTTGCGGCTGTCTGTAAGATTATATCTTTATTGATCCCACCTGCCTGTGACCAATGGGAGCTATATGGCAATGATGAAGCCCTTTGGAAGAGAAATTTAGAGTCAGATGCAAATATAACCAGGTCCCGCTAGGGAAGGATGAAGCATTTGTGTGGAGTTGTTCAATTCATGGCGGCAACACTTGATGTTCTCCCTGTTCATTTAAAGAGCACTCAATTGCCCTAGCTGTAAGCAGCCTCCAGGGACAGATAGGGAGTAACTATGGCTTCCTGTTGCCCAATTATATAGATAACTCTTTCTTTCATGAATTGATTAGAGGCTCACCTGGTAAATGTCTTTTAATTTATAATTGGCTGGACAGATTAGTAAAACACATATATGATAAAATAGCCAACAGGAGGAGGAGGAGAGTTAAGGAATTTTGCAATGTAGTATTATAGCCTGCAGGTAGACCAGGTACCCAAAGTTCAAGGCTCTGCTGCGGATTCTGTAGGCAGGAAGAGAAAGAGATGAGCTTATTTTTCAATATCCAATAATAATGAATATTGCATTTATTTGTCAGGTTAATTTGAGATGGTATCCTGTATGCAATACTTCCTGATTAAAAGTCCATTTTTCAGGTAAGAGTTAAGGTATGAAGGATGCATATGAAGAATAGCATAGATTCCACAGGTTACCATTGTCTGTGTAATGTTTCTTGGTCTTAAATTTTCTTATCTATTAAAAAGGACATATTATGCCAGATAAGGTTTTATTCTTGATAGTACTAGTGATCACAATCAGATAACTTACAGTCAGTGGTACCCCTACAGTTCTTAATATGTGTGTCTATGACAATCACATGATTTTCTGTCTTTATCTATGTCTGATTCACAAATTCATTCATAAATATATACTAAGTATTTACAATATGTTGATCAAAATGCCAAGAACTGAGAATGGTATTTTAACTCCCTCATCTGATGGAGTTTACCTTCCCCTTATAGAATGGATACTAAAAATAAGCAAGTAAACAAATACACAAGCTATTTATAAAGCCTGATAGTTATTCCAGAAGAAATAGGGCAATTGGATAGAGTGGAATTGGGTACAGATAACAGTTTTACTTGGGATGAGTGGCTAAGGAAAGGCTTTCCCGGAAAGGGGACACCTGGTCACCACTGGAGAGTGGGAAAAGTCAGTCACTCACAGCTTGGAGGGAAATAAAGGGTCTGAGAAGGGCAAGCTCACCTGACCCATGGTAGAACAGAGCTCCATGGAATAGGAAGAAGACCTTGGCAAGAGTCCAGTAACCAAGTCAAAAAGGACAAGATGAAGCTGGAGATGAAGGCAGTGTACAGTTTATGGAAGGCCCTGGCAGTCATGGTATACAGACTGACTTTGACCTAGAAGAGGAATTGCACTGGCTTATGCCTGGGAATAGTCGCCACAGCTATTCTGTGGCACTGGAGCTGGCGGCAGAAGGACCAGTCAGGAGGCTACTGTGTAAGCAAAATGAGTGGGATGAATGCTGCCTTAGGTGATGGTGGCGACACGAGTGGAGAGAAACAAACAGGCAGAAATTTATATCAAAAGACTAGGAAGTAAGACATGGTGATGGGAGGGAAGTTAGAGGTAAGAGAGGGAGAAGAAGGAAATAAGCATGAGCCACTTACAGGGACACTGGGTGGAGGTCAACACCACTAACCCACAGAGAGAAAACTGGGAGGAACACATATTCTACCTGTTCATTTGGGGGGTGCGGAGGAGAGGGGAAAAGCGTTAAGAGTTGTTTTGGATGTACTAAGTTTGGGTGGGAATGCCTTTAAAATATCAGAGGAAGTCTCATCACCCAACTCAGTGGTAAAGCACTTGCCTAACATGCACGAGGCCTTAGGTTCAATTCCCAGCGCTGCCAAATCAATCAATCAATCAATCAATCAATCAATCAATCCATTCAGCAAGTAAGCACATGGTAGCTGCATATGCAAGTCCATTGCTAAATCTACTTCTTACTGGGGTCAAAGTGCAGAAATCAGGCCTAGATAATGAGAGGTGGAAAGGATATACATCCAGGGAAAGTGCTCTAATTATGTAATATCTAAATGCAGCAGAACCTCATCAATAGAGATAATTTATAAATCTTTCTTCTATAATTTTGGGGAAGATGAAATATCTTTAGTTAAAAATGACATAACGAAAGAAAGATTCCCCAACTCTAATAATTGCTTTCCAGTCATTAGATTTATTGCCCAAATGCTGGAAACTCAGTCCTCAACATTTCATAAGTATTTTTGTGTAAGCACACTCTAAAATGATATTCTTGTGTTCCCTACATCCAGAACATTTTCCTTTTACCTTTCACCAAGATACAATGTCAAACTTTTCAGTTTAATTAAATTTTATATTTTTTTGTGAAAAAAATAGACTTTACCCTTTTTTTTTCTTTCTTAGTGAGTCAACCTAAGGCAAGAGAGATAGCCATAGGTGGATAACAGAAAGGCAAAGTTGAACCAGTCTCTCCACTGCTGCGCAAGAGAAAACTCAAGTAAATAATGCAATGATTTTGTGTGGAGCACTAACCTTCAGAGAAAGAGCCAATGGTAATAAAGGAGTAAAATCAAACATTCCCTAACATACGCTCCACTGTTCGCTCTCAGAGGTAGAATAAGGCCCAAGCGACCCTTCTGCTGTGTGACAGCAGCCACACGGGACCTCACTAAAGTCCTACTGATAATTACCAGAAGAGCTTCTAGGCAGATAAATTTATTCTTTGCCATTCACTTATCCTGAGTAGAAATAAACCTATTTATTGACAGGTGTCATTTCCTCTTGAGAGCAGAAGAAGAGTAATATCTAGAGGTCAGAAGCTAGATAAAGCACTGTCAGACCTTCCGCTGGAACAGAAGCCTGCAAAAGCCACTTTCTGTTGTCACCCAGAGCTGAGTCTGTGTTTGGACAGCACTACGCACCAGGAGCGAAACAACTTGGAAATGTGTCCTAACTCTACCATGTGTCAGCTGTGTGGTCTGGGACAGTTTATCTTGTCCTTTTGAGCTTAAGTTTTCCACTGTATAAGTTAGGAGAAAAATTTAAAAGCCAGTGACAGGGCCATCTGTGCAACTTACTCCTTAGGGACATCACAAAGATCCTATGAAATAAAGGATGAAATAGCCCTTTGGAAGATTTTCATACAGAATAGGTTCATGATATTACACCTAATACAGGGAAGGAGATGATCTCTCATATTTCCTAATTGTAGTAGCTTTGAGAGAGAGCTTATAGTTCTCTCTTCTTTGAACTTGGATTACTACTCTTGACATCTTCCTGCACCACTCTTGCAGTGAAACAGGAAGGTAGAGTTAAGGAAATGGAATCTGAGTAGGGACCAGGTAAAACATCAGGTGCCCGGGCAGGGGCTACAGCTCAGCAGTACAAGTACCTGCCTGGCAAGCACAAGGTCCTGAGCTTGACTTCCGGCACCAAAAAAAAAAAAAAAAAAAAAAATCAGGTTCCTGTGCAGAAATAAGGAGCTGAGCAGATCTCTGAGTCTGGGGAGGCAGCAAGATGGTCTGGCACCCACTGCTTACACTTCAGCAGGTCTCATTAGGATTGACACACATGCAGTTCAGCACTAGTTCTACAGCTTGGTTAGCTCTGCTCAGGAGTTTCTTGTGGAATTCCTGCTAGAACTGGACCTGATGCCCACGGAGAGGAAAGTTTGAGGAGACCAAGGTGGGAAGATGCAGGGAGATGTCATAAGTGAGAACTTGAGAACCCGTGTGCTTTGAGCACAAGGTAGAGCCTGGTACCCAGCCACCATGCCTCACCTCCATCACCACCAAGTGGCTCCATGTCATGGCAGTGCTTTCCTAACAGGGCTTCCTGACTCCACTCTGCTTCTCTGCAGGCTACTCTCCATGCAGCATCCTATAAAATAGACATCAGAACATGTCGCTTCTCTGATCTGCATTCTGCAATGGCTTTGTAGTTCATTTCGAGTAAATGCTCAGATCCCACTAGGCCACATTATTGAGTGGCCCAACACCACCAACACATCCTCTTTGGGTTCCATCAATTTTTAATTGACCCATAATTTTGTACCAGCCACTGAGTGCCTTGCTAGTATGTGGACACCATAGGCATACCCGGGGCTCAGGATGTTCCCTATAGCTATTCTAGAAGGTTCTTTAATCAGATCTCTGCATGGCCAACAGCCTCACCTACTTCTGACTTTGCTTAACTGTCACCTTCTCAGTGAACTCTGCTCTGAAACATAGCATTTAAAATTGCTGTGCCCTCAGGCCCTAGTCCACTTAATTGACAGCTTAAAATTTTTTCTCCTGCCTTTAACACCACCTAGCAGACCATATACTATAGCTGTCTTTTTATTATATTATTGATTATTGTTTTTAAAACTTTTTAAAGAGACAAAGAACAATAAAATGATACAGAATTTCAAAACAAGATGATAGGAAATTCATGACAGCTATTATATTGCATGTTGTTATCCTCAAAGTAGTTGCTCAGATTACCAGATATAGGCATGCAAAATCGATCAAACAATATAAACACTAACTTTTCCTTTCAATTAACTAATAGAAATTAGTAGTACAATTATCTTAGCTATCTTGTGTTCCCTTCAAAATAGAACACATGAGCACAGAATCTATGCCTGTGTTGTTCACGAACTTTCCAGGCATCTAGAGAACCTGGAAATACGACTCTTCAAAAATGTCTATTGTATGACTGAAAACAGAGATCACAAAAATGTAGCCAGAAAGAATAGTGAGGAGGATAATGGAAGCCTAGTTCTTCTCCTTCATCCTTCTTTTCTCAGCTACCACTTTCCTGAGTTCCTCTGCTTCCTTCTCATCTACTCTGTCTTATCGTTCCTGTATCTCAGTATGCCCCATCTAAAGTGAGCATGCATTTCAGAGACTGTCTAATGCTGAGTGGGTGTAAGTTTAACTAATTCTTCACTATTAGGTCCTGTTTACTAATAAACAGGCAAATGAGTTACACACCCCTAAAATCTAGACTATGAAGGCCAATACTGGCTATTGTGTTTGCTGTGTATAACTTTTGGACAACTTCTCTTTTGGAGCTGAACACATAGCTTTATCCTTTGCCACAGATTCAGAAGAGACACATCGTCTGTCCTTCAGAGTAGGACCACTTTTGAGAACCAATTAAATGTCATTGAAAACCAAATATGATGAATGAGCTAAATGTTCAAGCTGGATAATATCTCTTTGGACCTAAACAAAGGATTGAGGCTGTATTTTCAGTTTCAGGCCTAAATATGCTACACTCAATGACAGGCTAAAAAATGTCCAAAACTATGGTGAAACCATCACTGGAGTAAGTTCATATGGTTTCCAAATGACTGCTTTGAAAAATAGTATTCATATGTGTGTTCTGAGAATTTAATGTAAAAAATCATTTTATTTCAGCACACCTCATGTGTTTTATAGAATTTACAAGCCTATGGAAAGCAGTAAGGAAGTTCCTAGAAAAATTAAAAATAGAGCTACCATATGATCCAGCAAAGTCGCTTCTGGGTATAAATCCAAAGCAGATGAAGCCACCACCTGGTGAAGACATCTGCATTCTGTGTTCACTGCAGTGTTCTTCACAATAGCCAGGATGTGGATGTCACCTAGGTGCCTGTCAGTGTGGGAGTGGATAAAGAGACTGTGATATATATGAATGGCATACATAATATTCATCAGTATAATACTTATTATTATAGTATTTTCCAGCCTTATAAAAAGGAGATGCTGTCATTTACTGCAGCATAGGTTTGTGATATTATGCTAAGTGAAATAAACCAGACACAGAAAGAAAAGTATTTCATGATTTTACTTATATGTGACATATTAAAAAAGAAAAAGATCAGATTTATGAAAGAATAAAATAGGGTCTGATCGGAGAAGTGAGGAAATGTAGGTCACATGATACAAGGTGTCAAATATCAAATATGTAGGGTGAGCAAGCCAAAAGCGCCCATGTACAACACAAGGACTACAGTTAGTAGTGTTACTTTTTAGAATTTTTACTAAAGGAGAGGATTAGAATTGCCTTGCCATGGGGCTTGTTCCATGGCAGCAACCATGTTTCTATACATGTACCCTATGACATCACGTCATACATCTTAAATATATACAGTGGAGTTTGTTTTTTAAATGGACGTACAAGCCACTGGTAGTTAAATTTCTACATCAATAGAATGATTGTAAACACTTACATTTTGTGTGCCCAGCTGGGAAAATGGGAATAGGAAGAAAGGAAAGTCAGATCCACTGGCAAAGGCACCCTTTCAGCTATGAGCCATTGTCTTTTCTGGAATAAAACAGTCCTCAGGGCCAGAGAACCACAGTACACTATGTTTTGCCTTTTCTCATTTCCGCTCCACATCACTCCCTACCTGTCCCTTTCTTAGTAGGTTTCTCAGTGCACTTAGGCTTCTGCCTTTTCCTCATGCACAACTATGCTCTTGCCCTCTGCCCCCACACCCCCGGCTGTCTTTCCTGAGGCTCTGTACATAGCTGTCCCCTTCCCAGGGACTGGGGGCCACACACTGCAGCTCTCTCAGAGGACCTGCTGACACAGTGAAATAAAGTCAGAAAGCTGTATTAATTTAAGTGACTTTTCCTCACATTTAGGGCTGCTATTACGGTGTTGATGGTTGGTAATAAAAGACCTTTTAGTGTGGGAAATCAAATAATCTTATACAAACACAAATGGGCCTGGACAATGATCATCCTAATGTAATTGGAGAATGAACTCTGATTATGAGTGTCAGTTCTTGCCTTTCATAAGGTATTTTAGGGCTAATCTAGTGATTGATAGGCTGACATTTTCTTTTTGTAAAGTGTAGAGTTTATCATTCATATGCTGCAATTTTTAGATTTGGCTTCTCTGTGCTCAATGATTTTTGTGAGGTTTAAAGTTCTGTCAGAAATTTCCAAGAGTTTTCTGCAGTGCACTATGATAGAGTCAAGACTGAGAGAAAAATCCAGACAGTCATCAAAACAAAATTTCCCCATGGCAGTGCATGCTCATCCCTCCAGCTCGCATTCCCAAGGGAAAGGAAAGAAGCCATACTTAGGAAGGAAGCATTTAGGACAAGTGAAGAAATGTCCTGTGGGAAACAATTCTCCTTTGTCAGGGCAGTAATTTACCTGCCTAGGAAAAGATTTCCATTTATCCTGGATAATGTCACTGCCCAATGCTAAAGAACATGTGTTTAAAAACATATTTGTTAGAATTTAATAACTGCAATCAATATGTCTTTGGTGAATAGCTGCCTATTTGGTAACAGAAATCTACTGCCCTTGTGAACCTAAGTAGAGCTTCCTGTCTTAATGACTTAACTAGATAGTTAATGTAATGGACTTGGGTTTTATAGATCTGCCAATGGTGATTTTTATGTGTACATAATGGACAGCCAACAGAACACACTTCTAAGAGAAAGATGTTGCTACTATGACCCATCTTATTCCTCAACCTCTTGCAATGGTTTATCTTCTTTCCCCCTCATGGAAAAACCTCTCCTCAGCTGGATTATACCTTCCTCACAGCCTCCTCATCCTTCAAGCCTGAGAGCTCAGAGGCCACCTGATTCCGGAAGCCTCGAGCCCTAAGAAGTCAACTCCTCTTCCTCAGATTTAGAATGGAGTCTTTTCCTTTCCTCCTTTAGGATAGTCATCACTACATCTCCCTGTCTCTATCCTATTCATCACTATAGCAACCCAAACACTTAGCAACACTTTATTGCAAAGTGGGACCCAGTGTTGAGGAAGTTGGCAAACAGATGAGTAAACGAATCTCAGGCTACACATGTTTGTCCTTATTGACCTAAAGCACTTTTTAACCTAGTGGCTTCTGCTCCCAAACCGAGGTCATCTTCTGAACCCCATATTTCCATTCCTCATATGTTCAATCTAAGATCATGTCTGCTGAATCAGATAACTACAGTGAATTTTGTCAAACCAAATGATGGTGTTACACTACATCAAAACCTTGGCCTCAGGTGAGAACTAGCTGGACATACTGCAGCACAGGTGAGCATAGACTCGGACACAGTTGAGAACCCAGGCATTTGTTTAGAGTGTGAGCGTGCAGGGGATCTTCTGAAGCTCTGAACACTCTTTAAGGGTTTATTGTTTTTAGGGCATGAGTTTCTCCTAGGTTCATGATCTGAATGGATCTTTTTGACACTAGATAACACTACCTTCTAATTCTATTTATGTATTTTGAATGCTTATCTAATATCTCCAAAAACAATTTGAGTACCTCAAAGGCAAACACTAAAGCCTTCTAATTCCTTGTACCTCTTAAAATAACAACTCTGGTCTCACATATAATATCCTGTCAAGAATCTAAGTAGAATTTTGTCTGTATAGTAGGTACATCCTTAATATGAGTAAAAGACCAGGTTGTAAAGAGATTTTTA
The DNA here is from genome assembly GCF_000276665.1 of Chinchilla lanigera. Lineage (NCBI taxonomy): Eukaryota > Metazoa > Chordata > Mammalia > Rodentia > Chinchillidae > Chinchilla > Chinchilla lanigera. Next base: position 34,036,539 of record NW_004955412.1, on the reverse strand, counting down.
TGGGAATGGCACTTACCTCACAGTAGTTAGAACAAAATGTTTTACAGGCATGAGATAGCAACTCAGCAACCCCACTGTGTCTTATTTCACAGCTTGGAATCCTGCCACCAAGTAGAATGCTTTCAGAAATTCTGCAGGTTTAGAGATTCTCAATTGTGGAGTGAAAAGTTGTTTTAGTCAGTCAGATGTAACTTTGCAGAATGAATTTGGATTTAGGACATAGTTTGAGATTAAGAGTTTTTCTTTTTCTCTGCCTTATCCAGCCGAACTGTGCAGCCTATGTGTGTTTTGTGTTTACTTTTGGCAGTGTCCAAAAACATTTAGCTCAAAACAGGTTTTATATTTTAGAGTTCTTCAACAACCTGGAGTTCCCATAATATTGGGATTCATGAGATCTTCCTTTCCAAGGATGTGTATAATCAGAGATTTGGAGCCACAAGAAATTATATTAGTGGATTTCATTTTGAAGTAGAAGTAGTCCTATATTATATCTACCAACCCCCTTACATGATGGTGCTGACAGCATCAGCATAGCATCAATTTACCTGATGCCGTGAGTCTTTCCGATGACTGTTTAAGCACTCAGAGTGCAGATTAGTCAGATGAGTTGGTGGTAGGTTCTCTCCTGGTGCTTCTGGAGGAGAGATTTGCTTTCTTTGGAAGAACTGGAGCCTGTGATCATCCTCCACTTCCACCACCTGTATCTTTTTTTGCTTCAACGCCACCAAGTTTCTTTCCATTCCTGTAACAGAGCTGTAACCACCTGCGTTTATGCTCATTCCATCAGGAACTTGGTTTGGGACACCACTTTATCTTCCTTGTCGATAGCCTACCATTTGGCATCCTGACACTGACTTCCTCACCTTCTTGCAGGTGGCACTGCTGTGCTTGGAAGCCCTGGGAAATTCTGGGTACCTGAAATTCTTGCTGAAGATTTACGGTATCCCCTTTAGAGGATGGATGAAGTGGCATTCTCCTAAGTTGTGTATCAGTTGGCTGCCTTCTTTAGCAAGAGGATTGTCTCTTCTTTTCTTTCCTGCTCTGTTATCCTCAGAGGGGATGACTGGCAGTCAGCTGGCAGCAGTGTTAGCCTTGAGTTGGTATTAATAAGAAAGAATAAGAGATCTGTTCAGCTCAGATAAACACACAAATTGCATTGCTGTATCTCCTCTTTATGTTTAAAAAAAAATGTTGAAGTGTTTTCTAGCACCGAAATAATAGTAAATCAATGGAATGGCTAAGCTTCTGGTACCATTTTAGCATGAATTTCAACTCCAGGAGATGAGCCATCTCTCAGAAGGTTAACACCTTGCGAAGGAAGCCTTCCTTTTTCCTGCAATATGGCTTTTCCTCCATGAGGCCATGAAGATGTGTCATCAGCTGAGGGTAATAAAATTGTTTGGTTTTTGGAGTGGCATCACATTTTGTCTTGCAGCTCTCTAAGGTATTAAACACCTAAGGGAAGAAAGAGCAATACTGTAACTGTACTTTTCAAATAGGGCATCTTTGAGACCCTTTCTACAATAAAACTTGTTTTGTTTCAAGACCTTGCTTCACAGTGCTGAAGGCATATTGGAAGAGAAGTGGGGCCATGGAGGGGAATGTTGTAAGAGGCAGCACTGAGCCAGCTGTGAAGGGCAGACTTGGCATCGGGTTGCTTTCCAAACACTTTGCTGGGGGATCAGCACCAGGCTGTTGCCTTTTGAAGATGGGCCTTTGAGAAGGGGCCAGTAGAGAGAGTGTGAAATATGCCCAATTTATGTAAATCCTCACCATACATGTGAGCATATGGATTAGTAATTTGTCTGATGGCAGCTTTTTGCCAATCACATCTTTTCTCTAAACTGAGGACCCAGGATACATCGACTGACTCTGCAGCTTCAAGAGTGGACCTCCAGGGCAAGCAGAGGCATATCTGAGGGGGAAGGAAGAAAACCTTGTCCAAGTTTAGTTTCAGAAATAAATGAAAATTTGCCCTTGCAGAACAGTGCTGTAATTGAGGAAGAGAGTTTCTGTCTCTCAGCTTATATTTTTTTAATCCCTTACTATTTTAGGTTAATTGTAGATTCACATGTGGTTGTAATCCATCCTCATACTATTTTCTCAGTTTTCTCCAGTGGTAGCATGCTGTAAAAGAATGGTGCCATATCACAAGCAGAATATCAATGCTCCTAACATGCAGTCTGCCTACTCAAATTCCCCAGTTTTCTTTTAGTCTGTTGTGTGTGTTTTTAGCTCTGTTCAGTTCTAAAATGTGTGGATTCCTGCCCTTCACACCACAAGGACCCATGTGCTTCCGTTTTGCAATCTATCCACCTTCTTCCTACTCTCAATCCCTTTCCTAAACCCTGCTGCCCATTTGTGTAAACTGGTCATTCTGAGAATGGTACACGATGTAGTCCCTTAGCACACAAACATTTGGCCTGGGATTTTTTCCATAGAATAATTTATCTGAGATTCATCTTGCTTTGTTTCCTGAGTATCCTAATAATTCAGTCATTTCCATGGCTGAGTAGAATTCTAAGGGACACTTGTATACCATTTATTTTCAAACATTCCCCCTTTGAAAGACATCTAGGTTGTCTCTGGTTAATGTTCTTTTTGTTCTTATGAATAAAGCTGCTATGTAATGTTTGTCTATAAAGATTTTAAGTCTTGGTTTCCCTTGCACTCTCTTGCTTCTCTCACCCCTGCCTGCCTCCACGGTCAGAGCTCAAGGTCAGAGAATAGACCACTTTCCTGGCTGTGTATGCAGAAGTGGAACAGTGGCTTCATAGCTTTCTTCTAGTAATGGAAGTGAGCAATTTAATGCCTATTTCTCAGCTTGGAAAATCAAGGCAGGAAGTAAGTTATGCTCCCGTGAAGGGCAGGAATCCACACATTCTAGAACTGAACAGAGCTAAAAACACACACAACAGACTAAAAGAAAACTGGGGCATTTGAGTAGGCAGACTGCATGTTAGTAAGTTATGCTCCTCTCTTCGAACTTGAACTCTCTCTCTCTCCTTGGAGACATGTGCCCCCCTCATTTTCCATTCTGTTTGAAGTGAAAGGCACCTACTCTGTGGGGAGAGCAGAGGGGATGTAAATCGCATGTCCTTGAGTGACCTTGCACCTCTTGCAGACAGTGAGCATGTAGACCACACATGTTCTGGTTTTAACTGGACTGACACTGAACATAGGTGGGGGGGTGGTTTAGACAGGAAATGAGAACAGTGCATCAGTGGCAGTGCATTGATCCCTGTAACCAACAGCTAAGGTTGTGCACTTGTCTCCACCTCCATATGACAGCAGCTGCCAGGGTCTCATTCCCGCCAGGGCCAGGAGCACTTTCCTCACTCACTGATGGATGACAGCTCAGTGATCAGGTGGGTCTGGAAGTTCCAAGACCCTGGCTCCCTGGTTCATTTGATCCCTTCGCAGTAAGGTGGTGGTGGGAAGGTTAGTGAATTATGTTGAAAGGGCTGAATTTCATAGAATTCTTCAGTAGATAGACTTAGGATTCATCACTGCCATTCTTAGTCTTCTAGCCCCATCATATTGCCAGTACCTTTCTTAATAGAGTTCTGTGGTTACCATCCTTGTATTTTTAGTGACCTAAGCAAATGTTCTTTTGTTTGGGGCTCCAGCACCTGCACCCATGCCTACCTTTTGGCTTCACCATCCCTTCCTCTCAGCACCCTGTCTACCTCTCTGCAGCCACGGAACACATTGTTCTCCTGCCACAAAACGTCTTACGGTTGTTGAGCACATCTTGCCCTCAGCTGTTTTTTACAGTGCTTTTCTGCTATCTGAGATGCTCTTTTTCTGTGCTTCTTAGCAAATCTCTTGTTCACCTTAAGGCAGAGTACTAACATCCTGTTTGCTTATTTGTCTAGTCTATTAATCTATCTACTTTCTGTTGCTATAGCAACACACCCAAGGCAACCCCCAATGCCCTAATTAACTTGCACTGAGCTCCAGATCTTGTAGGTTACACCTTCTCAGCAATGGCTGCACTTGAGGATGAAGCTTCCACCATGCAGTGGTGGAAACTTCCTTCCACTGCTGGGAGACCCACCCAAACCACATGCAATCATGGCACTTGGGCAGAATGAAACTTGTGGCCAAACAGTGTGCCAAGTTGTCGTAGCTTCTCTTTGTAGGTTTACATTCCCATGAATTCTGAACTCCTTGGTAATAGGGTTGCAGTCTCCTTAGAATGCTCTTTGTCCACTCCATAGCAGCACCTAATCCATGTCTGCTGGTTGAGGGGAGGAGTAGGAGGAGAGGAGGATCTATGGGGACTCTTTGTCTGTACTTAAGGAAAACAGCTAATACCCCTCCTATTCTCTCAAGAATGGGGATTCTCTTCTGCACAAGTCTCCTGTGCTGTTCTAGGCATCTCCATGGAGAACAAGCTTTGTCCCACTCCACAGGGCTCTATTTAGCAGACTCTCCTGTTCTCTGGCATGCCAGCCAACCTCTGGAATCATTGCCACCATCATCGTCAGTATTATCAGTCTCTCTGTCCCTGAGAACACCCTTATGATGAGTTATTCTACTTTTCCTTCAGTAACTAGTTCATGACTTTCCTCATTTATGGATTGATTCCTCTCAACCTCATATTTGTGTCTTTCATATGACTGTATTTTCCAAACACTTTACCAACACAAGGTCACATGAACAAAAATTAGAAATTCCTCCAGAAAATCTTAAAAGGGATCCTAAGAGGGATCTTACGTCTAGTAACCAATGGTGTAGCAAATGAAATGAGTATAGTCTGGAGGAAAAGACCAAGAGATAGACTGGACAGCTATTTTTTCATTTTGCCTACCTTAGAGGGGTTAAACCAGCCTTCTCTGACAGTAAGGATAAGCTATCTAAAAATTAATTTTTTCTTTGAAACCTGTGCTTACTGTACATGAGTTTGTATAATTCCTATATGCTTAAATTAGTTTGCTTGTTTTAAGATTTGAGCAATAATTATCTCAATTATGCCTACTAAACTCCCCCAAATTATTAATTAAAGTCTCTATGGAAGAACCCACCTCTGTTGAACATCTCCTTGATATTTCTATCTGAAATTCTTGGCCTTTTCATATCCCTCCAGCTTATCTGAATACCCAGACTAACGCTCAGAGGATGCACTGTCCTGTGCTTATGTGGCAAAATTTTTGCCTCCATTCCAAAATTTTATTTCTTTCAATCTTTTTCCTTGCTTTCAGGTGAATATATCTTTTCCAATTTTCCTACAGGCTTATGGGGGATAGAAGACATGCTTCTCCCTTTGTACTTTGCACCCGGAGGTATACAAGATGGGTAGATAGATAGATACCTATGTTTCTTGATTGCTGGTTACAGACATCCTTGTGGAAAGGTCATGATCAAACATCTCACTCAGGATCTGCACACAGTGAAGTTGTCCTATGGAGTTGTCCTACGACTTGAGCAGCAACAAACCACAGTGCCAACACCTCTGTCCTTCTGCCCTCCCCTGAACAACATTTAAGAGGCTGTGCCTCCAAAAAGGACTGTCTCACAACTGCCGGTAGCATCCAGAGTGTGAGCCCCATTTTGTGTCTGAGGTCAGTGAGGCCCAGGGATATTTTACAGCCTTCACATATTGGTATCATATTTGTAATTCTAAGGCCTCTTGACTTTAAAGTGCTAATGAATTTGTTCCTCTGCCGTCACCTGTCTTTGGAGATGAATACCAGTTGACTAACCAAAATAGGCCCTAGAATATATATACTGACAAAGCCATGCTAAACCTGCCTTGGACCTTGCCCCACCTCCTGCCAGCCCTCCTTCACACAGTGTAGCTCACAGAGACTTCTAAAAATGGCCAGATGTCCTTGCACATCAGCCTCCCTTCCTCTTTTTCTTCCTCGCCAAGTAAATGAAAGTCTGGGGTAGCTGGTTTTGAATGTTTAATTCAAAGCTTTGATATCAATTTTTGGAGCCATTTCGGTGAGCGAGAGGAACCAATCCTACAATAAGAGTCCTCATTTGCTAAAGCAGCTGGAAAGCTCTGTGGACATAGTGTAGACCCTCACTGCTGAGATGTTGATGAATATTTCTGAGATGCTCCCCCCCTTTTGGGGACAGTGAGTCCTGAGAAGGGTGGGGAGAGAGCTGGCACTGCAGCCACATTTTCTTTGCTACTCCACTAATTAGATTCTGGTGTTCTCCATGGGACACCCAGGCTCTGTGCAATCCTTTCTGTCCAGGGGAGCAGCAGTTTGATTTGTTTATTTATTTTCTCATTCATTCCAGTGGGTTTAGCTAAGCTTAATAAAGTTCAAACTACCTGTCCAAAATCATAAATTAGCATTAGTGATTCAAGATTACTGATTTCCTCAGGGTTCTGTCAGAATTTACAGCCGTCTCCACTTCCTTCCTTTGAATTATAGAATCTTAAAAACGCCTTCAAAGTCACCCAGCCTTGTTTCCCACTGTTTATTAGCTCTCCATTAGGCAAGCATCCAGCCCCTGCCTGGATCACAAGCTCTCGACAGGTGCACAGACGCACATCGGGGCGCCCCGAGCTCCACACAGGTGCGCTCCTAAATATTAATGAGGAAGTAAACTTTACTTTTACAAAACCATCACATATGTAGGGTTCTGGTGATGCCTCACACTTGGAACCCAGCCCTGACATGTGGTGTTTCACAGCTTGTGGTGAAGAGGGCAGGAGGACAGACAAGTTGCTGCCCAAGTGAGGAACATGCAAAGAATTTACCACAGGACAGTGCGGGACTGTGCGCTATCGAGGCAGGGACAGGGGCAGGGTGAGGGGGTGGCTACACAATTCTGCTCAAAGTTGGCCAAGGAGGGGAGAAAACTGAGGATCTCTGGTAAACAAGGCAATTTATTTTTTGACCCCAATAGAGAGCACATGGTTATTATTGCCAATTTCTCTAATATTGTTTAGAAGGTCTTACATAATGGTGCCACAAATGCAGAAAGTGTGAAGATAACTGGGTTGCTGTCTTTCTGACTGAGCCTTGTTATTTCATGAAAAGTTCTGTCTGGTTTGCATAGTTTCCAGTCTGCACTGGCTGTATTAAATGTGCTTACCTATCCCAGGCTAAAACTTGACTTTCCATAAATCCCACCCAAGAGTTTGTGTTTTGTTGCTGGAACAGTAATAAATACATAAAGCTCAGTGTTTACTCAGCCTGGGAGAACACAGAATTATATGGAGATCCATTCTAAGGAATGGACTGTGGGACTGTTGCTACTCATAGAAACATGGCTTAATAGTGGCCTAAGAGAGTTATATTCATATTAGGCTTCATAGGTATTGCTGATGCTCAGCCAGGTCTGAGAAATACTGCTTTCCCATCATCCTTGGCTGATAGCTGAACTCTCCCAGGTTAACTGAACATTTTTTATAACCCCAAGATACTACTTCTTATAGAATTAAAGACTCACCTCCCAATATACAGGTCTCATTCACTGCACATTCTCAGAGGTCAGCACACAGGAAGGCAGGATTTGGATGCCGGAGTATATCCATTTACATTGTGCATGCCTGACCTGCGAGGATTAGTCACACCCAGTGCTGAGCACCTAGAGAACTTTAAATCCAGACTCATTAAGGAAAGGGGAAAACAAAAACAAAAACAACCACCAAAAGAACCCTCCAATCCCCCCGCAAAACCCAAGAAAATAGCACATTATAAAATTTTTTTAGGGTTCATCATCCTTTCCTGTCCTTTCCCTTCAATTTCAAGTTTCCTAATTAAATGTGTGAACAGAGACACTGTGCTCTTGATAGATGTTCCTTGTCATATGTTGCAGCCCATAATGGAAAACCTAGTTGGTCTGTTTCTTTCTTTTGTTCCTCATCTGTTATACTTGTAACCCTATACCAAAGCAAGTGAGGTATGTGTCTTTAATAACAAGAATAAATAAGCAAGAGAAGAGATGACCTGTTGGGCTTTGAGAAGACTTGACCACCATCAACCGTAAATAGAAGGCACTGTTATTACTCATGGCCACAGCAGACTCTGCGAAGATTGAAGTCCTTCCTCTGGCCCACATCCTTTCTGCTTGTTGCCTCTTCCATTTGAATCGAGCTGTGGTCTGCTTCTGTCTGCCCACATAGACCATGGCCCTCTCCAATATGACACAGTCTCCTTTTCTCATCTTCTTAGACGGGTCGTGTCTCACTAAGTAATCTTTTACAATGTTAGCAAGCTCATGATAAAGACTCCCACTTCTACTTCCAGAATTCACAGTCTTTTCTTAAAATTACTTCTTCCAGAGTGCAGGAAATATAAGCTAATTGCAAATAAATTCAGATATAGAGATTAATACATTAAAATATAGTTAGATGAAAGATAAAAACATAGATAGCCATACTTCTCTATTTTCCAAAATTTTTTCCAGGATAACATAACAGAATCATCCTATACAACCAGGTGTTTAACTGCACTCCACAAGCACTTTTCATATAAATAAATCTCTGTCGCTTCCAAGTGTAGGAAATGGTGCTTTGAGCCACTAGAAGGCCAATACCTCTTCAGATCTGGAACCAAACCTGGGTTCACTGCAAGGCCTGTCCTCTTTCTTCTGTTCTCCAAGTTTGGTGGGAAATGTTGGTATTACGCGTGCCCAGCCTACTAGGTTCTACCCTGGAGCCCCATCTTCTCCCCACTGTCATCATGGAAGAGCAGGCCTCTCTTGTGATAAAAAGAGAGGAAAATGACAAGGGAGGGAAGACACAAGGGACCAAGACTGACAACACAGAAAATGCTGACATAAATTAATCAAACGAGGCATCTCACAGGATTGAATTAGTTCCTGATTTATGGTTGCGGCACAGCGCCTGGCAGGCTGTTTCTCCACACTCATCCGTTGTTGCCCCTGATTTATGTCAGCGTCTCAGTGCATTGGCTGACTAGGGATCCTTGCAGGATAGATGGAAGGGGGAGGGATGCTCCAGCACCGACCGCCCTGGTCCAATCTTCCTTCCACCCCCCGGAGTGCAGATTCATCTATCAACTTCATTATTTGCCTCATAAACTCTGTCTGAATTTTTAGGCTCCATCATATTGCTATAGAGACTGAGATGGTAAAGAAGAAAAAAATATAATTCTTTTCTCTTTTTTATTCTTAGAAATTCTTAAACCTCGACAGGATGGAAACTCAGTCAGGACCAATGTCCCCTGTTAACTGCAGGGAGGTGCTCGCCCCATGTTAGCCCCTCAAGTTACTGTTAATTTTGTAATGAGAGGCACTTGGGGGTGATTTGTAAGATGATGAGGCTTGAATGCTTCTCACTCCTCCTTTGGGGAGCCAATTTGTCAGTGCACATGCTGTTAGAGGAGAAAGATCACTGGGGACATTTCACTGCTCATCCTGAAAACCTATCTGGCTGGTAGAAACTCATTTATCCATTTGTTGATTCAATTGCTTTTCTTTTAAGTTTTCACTGTGTTGGGTCCTGTGAGCTTCCCCATGTTCTTGTGCTATGAGTCTCCACTGTCAAGGGGAGGCAAGTGTCAAAAATATCAGATAAATGAATATGTGATCATAGATGTAACAGAGTTATTATTATGCTAAGTGAGCCAAGGTTATACAGAATATGTATAACTTTTTAAAGCAAATATCAAAGGAGTTAACATTTTGAGAATTCATATGAAACATTATTTTAAATATATGAAATGTAGGTGATTTTTATAAGGTATAGATTTGGTTGTAAATAGCTAATGTTAATTGAAATCAAGTCCTTGGTAATGTGAAAGACCAAGTTTATTAATAATAACTTTGCTTCAGAATTATCTAAATAATGATTGGTTATCAAGTCTTGAAACTCTTTAACAAAAAACTCTGTCATATTTGAAAATCCAATCTATACCTCATTCAAAACAGTCAACATCACTAAAATATCTTTCTTTATCATTGGTGGATAATTAAATTAAATCGATTTCCATGAATTTTCCAAAAATGACAGTATAAGCTAGCTACATTTGTAGTAACTGAATACCTCATAAAATGGTCAATGTCATTTATTTATTTATGTATTTATTTATCTGTGGCCCAGGTCTTTTTCTGTGCTTTTGAATCATACACTGCTTATTGACCATCACCTATTAGCCTACAGAAACTTCAAAACTGCAGTACAAACAATGGACTGACTGTCATCTCCCTGGCATCTGAGGTGCCTGCTGCGTGCCTGACTCCACTGAGCACAGAGGCCCAGTCAGGAGCCCAGAGCGCCCTTTGCTCATCCGCCCCTTTCCTGCAGGCTCCCCTTCCTGCACTCTGCCTGCCTCTAAAAACGCTATGCTCTGTCTCCCTCAGAGCCTTTGCTCTTGTGGTTTTTTCTGCCCGAAACATTTTGTCTTCTCTTATTTCAGCTACTTATCTGCTATGCATGCTTTAGGTCTCAAGCAGAAATCACTTTCCATGAAGATTTTGCACCCTCACACTGTTGTTGCAGGCTCCTTCGAAGCATTCTCTATTGTTCTCAATGTAGCACTTAGCATATTGCACTGTATGTAAATCTTTATTTTTTGGTATTGATCCATGAGCTCTAAGACTCGGTTCCTCATATTCATCACACATGTATCACCAGTACCTTTCGTAAATGGAGGCATAAGTGCTCAGTACTACAATTACTGCTGAGTGAATCTGTCTTCAAAGCCATTCCAGTAGAGAGGAGTCTCAAAAATAATTTAAAGGATTCTTGAAATTAAAGGAGGAGGATGTTCCAATTGACATCAAAGCATCTGCATTTCCATGTTATTTCCATGCAGGGGACTTGTGCTATACATTCAAATAGGCTCCACCATGACTCACACATAACAGGAACAGACCACCATTAAATCAATTTCCATGAATTTTCCAAAAATGACACTATAAGCTAGCTACACTTGTAGTAACTACATTCTAGCCCCTGGCATTCTCCCCAGCAGCACAACTTTTTCATCTCTTCTCTCCCCTGAGGTGGTTCTTACACTCTGGGAAAAGAGCAAAGATTCTTCCAATCTCTCACCTTTTGCTATTTCTTTGACATATTTCAAGAATCTCGGGTTAAAGAGCACTTTAGATGTCTTGGTCTCTTCTCTGGGGAACCAGATATTCAGATGAATTCTTCACTGAAACTTTGGGAAAAGACAAGCAGCTTTAGATCTTGTCTGTGAAATTCTCCCTAGACAACCTGGCATCAGACACAAGAGCAAACAGTCAGAGCCTTGGCTTCCTGTGGGATATTGATTTTCCCTCTCTGCTACTGCATTTTCCTCATCCTCTTGGCATCCACTGGAAAAACGAAACATGAGATTTGAAAAACTAAAAATACTGCAAGTGACAGGCTATTCTGGCCTCATGGATTATGTGAGAATTCCAGTTGAGAGGGGACTGATGTAGCACAGTATCACCCTTCAGGGGTCACTGAATGGACTTTCAGACTGTAGAGCAAATTGAGGTAAATAATAGGTATTAGGAACTGTAAGATAAAAGCCTTTTGGAAAAATGGGCCAGTAAAGCATCAAGAAGAAAATCTGGTGACATAATGGAAGACAGAGATAATGGCCACCAAGCAAACTGGAAATACCTTCCAGAGTTGCTCCTGTCGCAGTAGAAGAGGTAGCTATGAGCAGCTGGAAACTGGGTATTTGGGTGACCACATCACAAGTGAAACAATGAGCCACCCTGTTTCTGAAACTCCCATCCCCGAGTTGGACTTTGCCAGTGGATGACCTCGGCTCCCCGCTGGTGAGGGCTCCACAGTCAAGGATAATTAACTGAGCTCCGTTCCCGCCATCCTTCCTGACTTCTGTCTCACAAAAGGGGAGATTGAGCTCTTGCTCAGTACCTAGGAACTCTATTTTCAGGGCCATTTGCTACTTAACTGGCTTTAATTCACCCATTTGCTTTTAACCAACAAAGATAATTCTTGTTCCAGATACTGGTTTCTTACCTTGTCTTACAGGTATGAAGACTGATTTAGGTTCTTACTTTTGGCAAATGAACTCCTGTATTGATGAGTTCCCTAACCCTTTGGCTCCCTCCTAGTTTTAGTATCTCTTCTGGATTGTTCATTCTCCCTGTTTTTTGGACTTTTTGCACTACTTCTTGCAGTCTAAATACCCTAAATGCACAAACGATAAGTGGCCTAAACTTGTTACTTGCTTGTTTTTTCAATCCTTAAATATTTTTTCTTTAGGTCAGACCAGACTCCTAACCAGTACCACCAGGGGATAGATTTAGTCCTAGAATTCACTCATGGTGGGTAGGTGGGTTGTGCCCTATGTCTGGATGCTTAGTACTGGTATTACATGTTTCAAACTGATCATTAATCTAGTTGCATGAAAGTTCAGACACTATCTTCTAACCTATCTTTAAACTATTCAGTGAACACTTCTGCTTGTGCTTACTCTAGGAAACTAAGTCAATAGATGTCTGAAAGTGTCACTGTCTTTCAAAATCTGTTTCTCCTTCTATGTATATTATATAAAGCTGCCTCTACAGAAGCTATTTCATTTTTTTTCTTTTGGTCTTTTTTGAGACAGGGTCTCACTATGCAGTTCAGGCTGGTCTTGAGCTCACTTTGTAGCCCGGCTGGTCTCGAACTTGCAACCATCCTCCTGCCTCAGCCTCCCGAGTGCTGGGATTACAGGTGTGCACCACCACACCCAGCTGGTTTTTTTTTGGGGGGGGGGGATGTTGCAGAAGCCATTTCAATAGTCCAAGTTATACCAGTAGTTGGGTTAAGAAGGTAGGAATAGAGATGGGGAGAAATGAATATATATTATATTTTGTGATATAAATTCCTTTATATATTTATATATTATGTTGTACATGTATATTATATATAATTGTATATAAGAATATATTATACATGAGTGTGTGTATATATGTTACATATATATATTTGTCACTTGATTTGGATATCTAATAGATATTTTAAATTTAACATGTTCCAGGGTTGGGGTTGTAGTGCATTGGTGGAGCACTTATCTAGCATGTATGAGGCCCAGGTTTCACTCCCCAGCGCTGCAAAAAGGAAAAAAAAAACACGTTCAAAACAAAACATTTGCTGTCTGATCCCAACACCAACACATCCTTCCTATAGTCTTCTTTTATCTCAGCAAATGACATCGCCAATTGTTTAACAATTAGCTTTAAATCTTCCTTTAAAAAAATACCCCTCTCATGTCTAATCCCCTGTCAAGTCCTCTTGATTCTACCCCAGATATGTTAGGGACCCATGCATTTCTCTCCATTTCCATGGTACCATCGGAAATCAACTACCAATCTGAGTCGGACTCATGACTTCCACAGAGGAGCTTTGTGGTGCTTTTGCTCATCTGTCATCCATTCTGTACTCTCCAATGAGAAGAGCATATTACATATGGGAACACATCTTGTCACTCTCCAACTTCAAACTTTAAGCATTGAGGTGCTTTCAACTACACTTTGAATGAGGTCTCATTGTTTTACAGTGGTCTTCAGTGGCCTGTCTTGTCGCAGATCCATCTCTTCCATGCTCTTACTCCATGCTAGCCCTGGTCATCATGACCTTTGTTCTCTTACCCAGGCATGCCACATGTGCTTCTATCCAGGAACTGTGAACTTGCTCTCCCTGGCATATTGAGCCCCCAGATACAGCTTGGAAGCCTTCTGCCCTTCAAGACTGAGTGGAAAGCACTATCCCAATGAACCACACTGACCAATCTGAGTCAGTACCCAACCTCAGGACCACCTCTCCCATCAGCGCACCTTGCTTTCCTTATAGACTTCACTACTGTAGAATGATCTTGTTTGATTATTTATTTGTGGATTATGTGACTCTTTCACTGGGCCTGCATCAACATTTCTGAACACTGTGTCCCAAATGCCTAGGCATAGTAGGTACTTAATAAATATTTGTTGAATTAATGAACTAATCCTTACAGTCTTTACTTGTTCAGCTATTGCTGTTTCACTTTCCCTAGCTATGCTTATTAGTCTTAGTTTAGCTGTGTTTAGAATTCACAGATGATGATTACAAGTCCTAATGCTTTATGTTTGCCATTTATCTCTTAAAATGGGTGCAGATATTTCTAGGTAATAAATGAAGACTCAGGAAAGAGATATTAATTTCATTGTTCAAAGTTAATCATCTGCCCAGTGAGAGTACCTGGATTCTACCTCAGGGAATTTGAATTCTAATGTCTCCTGATCAACTCTTTCTTTGCTTTCAAGAAGTGGGCTAATTGTTCCTGTTATGGTTGAAACATTGTGTCAACTTGGGGAGTCTAGAGGTTTGGCTAAGTGACTCAGCAGGAAGCCAGGATACTTACTTTGTATACATCCTGAGCTTGTGAAAGAGGAGGGCATGGAGATTATGTGAGAGCTACGCCCCTTAGGTGGGGGTAACCTGTTTACCATGTAAGGCAAGAAAGAAGCTGCTTGCCACCATTCCTCCCTTTTGCTCTGGCTGCATTGCTATTCGGCTGCCATTCCCCCCTTTGCTCTTGTTG